>NC_135810.1:51746372-52062992 GCF_964213995.1 Mustelus asterias
ATTACTCGAGCCACATGCGAATTGGCAAAGAGAGAAGAAGATTAGGGAGGTAAACACGTGGCTAAAGGAGTGGTGTGGGGAAGAGGGGTTCCATTTTGTAGGGAACTGGCATCAGTCTTGCAACAAGAGAGAACTGTACTGATGGGATGGGCTCCACCTAAACTGATCTGGGACCAGGACCCTAGCGGAAAGGCTAAATAGGGAAGTCACAAGGACTTTAAACTAGTAAAGGGGGGAGCGTGAGGGGCAGGGGCAGAGCTCAGTAGAAGTTAGTAAAGTTTCCAGAACTAGTCATAGAGTAGAGAGTATGGAAATTGGCAGGAATAAAACTTCAGGCACAACAGATAAAGGGACAACTATGGGAAGAAGGGCAGTCAACACAGCACTGAGGGTGCTGTACCTAAATGCGCGCAGTATATGGAGCAAGGTAAATGAGCTGGAAGCACACATTGTAATTGAAGGGTACGATGTTGTGGGCATCACAGATAAGTGGCTGCAAGGGGATCAGAGGCGGGATCTGAATATCCAAGAATATGTGTCCTATCAAAAGGACAGGCAGATGGGTCGAAGAGGCGGTGTTGCCTTGTTGGTAAGAAACAAAATTAATCATTAGTAAAAAGTTGGGGAAGGGATGGGTAGGATCTGTGTGGGTAGAGCTGAGGAATCGCAAAGGGAAAAAGACCTTGATTGGAGTTATGTACTAGCAGTACTCAGGAATCTTGTTGGACCGAAAATAAATCAGGATATAGAAAAGGCAATATTACAGTAATCTGGGGGGATTTCAACATGCAAGATGGACTGGGAAAATCAAGTTGGTAGCAGACCCCAAGATAAAGAATTTGTGGAATGTCTATGGGATGTTTTTTTGGAGCAGCTTGTGCTGGAACCCACTGGGGAACAGGCATTTCTGGATTTGGTGATGTGTAATGAGGCAGACTTGATCAGGGAACTTATGGTGAAGGAACCCCAAGGGGGCAGTGACTACATATTCTAGAATTCACCTTGCAGTTTGAGAGGGAGGCATTAGAATCAGATATGACGGTGCTACAATTGAGTAAAAAAAAAACTACAAGGCCATGAGGGAGTTGCTGGCCAGATTTGATTGAAAAGGGAGCCTGGCAAGAAAGACTGGAACAACAGTGGCAGGAACTTTTGGGGATAATTCAGAAGGCACACGTAAATTCATTCCAAGGAAGAGGAAGCATATTAAGGGGAGGACGAGGCAACCATGGCTGACAAGGGAAGTCAGAGATAGCATAAAAGCAAAGGAAAGAGCATACCGTAAAGTCAGGAATTGTGGGAAGCCAGAAGATTGGGAACCCTTTAAAAGCAAGCAGAGGACAATGAAAAAAAGAATGGAGAAGATGAAATAAGAGGGTAAGCTAGCTCGTAATATAAAAGAAAATTGCAAGAGTTTTTTTAGATATATAAAAGAGGGGCAAGAATGGACATTGGACCACTGGAAAATGAGGCTGGAGAAGTAGTAATGGGGGACAAAGAAATGACAGAGTAACTTTGTATCAGTCTTCACGGTGGAAGACATCAGTAACATGCCAGAACTTCGAGACAGTCAGGGGGCAGAGGTTAAAGTTGAAATCAAAATTCCCAATTGAAGTCTCCAGAGTGTCTTTGTAGTGCTTTCTTTAACTACCATGAGAGTGCACCCCAGAATCAATTTCCCCATAGAAGATTTGCTTTGTACTCTGGCTAGATGACCAGCTCAACTCAGTTGAGACTGTCTCAATATGATGATGTTGGATGTTTGGCATGCCAGCTCAAGGTGAGCACTTCAGTGCCTGGTATTTCGTTCTGCCATCTGATTTTCAGATATTTCCAAAGTCAGCTTGAGTGAAAGTGAATGGTTGAGTTTCTCGGCATGGCACTGGTCTGCAGTGTAAGTCTTGCATGAATAGAGCAGACTGGGTGACAATTGCTCTATAGGCGTTCCGTTTGGTCGGCAGACATACAAAGTCCACTGAAGGCTACACATGCTTTGGTAATCCTTGCATGCGTCTTGTTGTCAGCATAGTCAACTCAGGGGAGAGCATGCTGCCGAGAACAATGAACCTATCCACTGCTGACAGATTCTGGTCATGGACTGAATCCTTACGGTTGAGATACCTGGCGAGTGCATTACTTCAGTTTTCTTTGTTCTGATCATATGGATTGTCATATGCATTGGAGAATAAGCTTTGCTGCTTGACAGGAGTTTGATTGCATTCAACGTTTCTAACAGCGTGGGAGGTTCATCAGATGAACGGTTGATTGTTTCTTCATTGCTGAATGGAGGTTGATCGAGGATGTGGTTAAAGTGCTCTGCCCATCTTTCCAAAATTTGGGCTTTTTCCTGGGAGCAGTGTTGACCCATCGGCCCCGTGGCTTAGTGAGGAATCAGTAGAGTGGGGTCGGGAGACAGATTTCAAAGCATTGTAGAATCTCTACTGGTCTTTGTGGTCTGCATTTGACTGAAGTTCGTCTGTCTTTTGATTCAACCAAGTGTCTTGCATCCCTCTGAACTTACTTTGAACCGTCCTGTGGGTGTTTCAGTCGGCATCAGGCTCGGATAGTGATGCCTTGTCATTCAGATAAATGCTGTCGAGCTGATGTTTCCTCTACATTTCCTCATTGGTTCAATGAAAACAATCTTGATGCTTATGAGAGGAAGGGTAAAGGGCTACTTGAACAGTGGAGTATACAATATCCTTGAAGATCGCTCAGTCATCCTGAATGCAATGAGTCCATTTTCACTGTACATTCGTGACTCTTGAGTTTCTCAGAGAGATTTCTTCATGACTACTTGTTTGAGCCTCGAGAAATTGTGAAACATCTGGACCTTCATGCCCTGGGAGTGCCCAAGGAGATAAATCTTGAGGTTTAACATTGATAAGATAAGATAGTGGTCAGTCCAGGAGTCAGCACTACATATAACATGCAAATCCAGCCTGTTCCTCTGCCCGGTAAAGACATAGTCCACGAGATGTCAATGCATAGCAAGGTGGTGCATTCAAGATGCTTTGTTGTGAATCAGTCAAAATGTTTCCTCACGAAACAACTTAATTCCTGCCAGGATCAACATTCAGTAACCCAAGGATGCCTGAACAATCATTGATTTAAATTGCAAAGTTAATTCATGCCCTTTAGGGAATATTACCCACTGTTCTGACCTGATCTGGCCTATTTCTCAGAATCCCTACAATGCAGAAGGAGGCCATTCAGCCCATCAAGCCCACACCTACTCTCCGACAGAGCATCCTGCCCAGGCCCTATCCCCGGAACTCCATGTGTTTACCCTGCTAATCCCATTAACCTGCACATTTTGGGAGATTAAGGAACAATTTAGCATTGCCAATCCACCTAACCTGCACATCTTTGGACTGTGGAGGAACTGGAGCATCCGAGGAAACTCACGCAGACACAGGGAGAATGTGCAAACTCCAGATAGACATTCACCAAAGGCTGGAATTGAATCCGGGTCTTTGGCACTGTGAGGCAGCAGTGCGAACCACTATGCCACCATGCCACCCAATGCATATTTGATGCAAGTCCCACATTTATGTGGCTGACTCTTAACTGCCCTCAGTGGCCTAGTAAGCCATTCAAGACAACTAAGGATGGGCAGTAAATGCTAGCCTTCTCAGTAATGCCCATAAGCTGAGATTTAGTTTTTGTTTTAAATTGTCTTTTTTTTCTGTTCTAAATCCTCCTAATGATATTAACTCTGTACAAGTGGGTTATTTTTGAATGGATTAAAATCAGGTTCAGTAAGTCAGCCTACAAAACTTTGAAAGCTTGTGCTACTCTATACATTTCTCTTTTTTTAATTCATTCATGGGATATGGGTGTTGCTGGCTAAGCCAGAATTTGTTGTCTAATTGCCCTTGAATGGAGTAGCCATTTCAGAGGGCAATTCAGAGTCAACCACATTGCCTTGACCTGGAGTCACATGCAGGCCAAACCAGGCAAGGATGGCAGATTTTCTTCCCTGAAGGATATTAGTGAACCAGATGGGTTTTTATCACAATTGATGAGATTTCATCCTTAGACTTTTACTTCCAGATTTCTATTGAGTTTGAATTTCACTATCTGTCATGGTGGGAATCAAACTCCGGTCCTCAGAGCATTACCCTGGGTCTCTGGATTACTAGTCTTCTACAATACCACCATGCCAATGCTACTGTTGCTGTAGTGATTACCTTGAATGCAACAACTTAACCAACATGAGTCTGGTTTGTTTCTTGTGAGGATCTTCAATCTACAGCATGCATCAGCACTTCATCTTGTGGTCCAAAAGAACAAATGGTTGTTCCTCGTGAAACTTGAATCACAGTTTAAATAAATCTGGATCACATCCAGGCAGCAGCCAAACCCCCCAGTCGCTGTAAATGGTTTTGATGTGGCTTTTAAAATAGGTGGATCAATCGATGCTGCTGACCAATTGTATTTCATTGAAAGTCATGTCACATCTGAAGGCTTCTGTAAATTATTTCAAGATTTCTCGGAATACTTGTGCCCTGAAGGACTAGAGGTTCTCAGTGCAATGAAGGACTGGCTGCAAGGGGTATGATATAGCAGGAAAATGCTTTCAAGATGAATGTCAGCTAGTGACAGTCATTCAACATCCAATAGATTCATTAAAGTTATTCCAAATTTTATGGAATGCTTGTGCCCGACAGGATTTTTTCTACGGACAGAAAAATTAATCTCTTCCTCCACAAATTGTTAAGTTTAACCTTTGCTGTGCGTTTTCTTCACTACAGTAACAATACAATGTCGGTGATTTGGACTCAGGTTTTAAATTGATCGAAAGCATCCGAGTCTGGAAATTAGAATATTGATTGCGAATAAGCATTTTAAAAGCAATAAGTGAAAATGCCAGTCTGAGGCTGATTTATAGGCTCTTTAAATATTGGTGCTTAATTGTTGTTTACTGAAAGGGCTCTGATGTGTGCCACCATTAGGTTTATAAGGCGAAACCTCAGGAATGCTAATTTTCAATGACCTTCTGCAAACGACAAAGAGAAAACAAACACGCAGCTGAAACACAAGGACCTCAACTTGACAAGGTCAAGGTCACCGTAGCTCTATAAAGAGCTTATATATTGATACTGGAAGGAAACAACTCAGTGCACCAGTAGGATTGGCCCATTGCTTTGTAATCAAAGTTCAATAGCCAAATGGCTTTCACAATGGTCCTGTTTTAGTTTTTGTTCAATTTATTAATACACAGGGTAATAGAATTTTGGCTATGGGAGAAGTAGTGACATTGCGGTAATGTCACTAGATAATAATCCAGAGGCCGAGGCTATTATTTTGGGACACTGTTCAAATCCTGCCAGGGCAGCTGGTGGAATTTAAATTCAATGAATAAAAATTAAAGCCATTCTCAGAAATGATGAGTCTGAAACTGTAGTCAATTGTTGTAAGAACCCATCTCATTCATGAATGCCCTTCAGGGAAAGAAATCTGCTACATGTAACTCCAGACACAGAACAATGTGTTTGATTCTTAAATGCTCTCTGAAATGGCCTGGCAAGTTACTCAGCTCTACCAAACTATTACAAAGTGAAGAAGAATTGAAAACGGTCAGACTATCCAGTATCGACCTAGACACCGAAATGACAATGGCACACCTACACCTGTCAATTATTGGTGAGGACCCTACACCTGTCAATGCTGCAAGGTCCTCACCACTAACATCTGGGAACTTGTGCCAAAATTGGAAGAACTATCCCACAGAATAGTCAGTAAACAGCCTGACATAGTCATACTCACCAAATCATCTCAACACAAATGTCCCTGACTCCTCCATTGCCATCTCTGGGTATATGCTGTCCCACCAACAGGACAGACCCATCAGAGGTGGCAGCATAGTTGTATACAGTCAAGAGGGAGTTACCCCAGGAGTCCGCAACATCAACTCCAGACCTCAAGAAGTTTCATGGCATCAGAATCAACATGGGCAAGGAAACCTCCGATCACTTACCACACCACCATTCCATGCTCACTCCTCAAGTGATGAATCAATACTTCTCCACGTTGAGTACCAGTTGAAAGAAGCACTGAGGGTGGCAAAGGCATATAATGTATTCTGGATAGGGGCCACAATATCCATCACCAACAGTGGATTGGTAGCACTACTACTCACTGAGTTGGCTAAGCCCTCAAGGATATAACTGCGAGACTGGTTAGAAGATGTGGGACCAACAAGAGAGAAAAACCTACTTGACTTCATCCTCACCAACCCACCTGTCACAGAAGATAGTAGTGACCATTGCACAGTCCTTGTGGAGACGAGGTCCCATCTTCACATTGATGATACCATCCATTGCTTTTTGTGGCAGTGCCGCGAGGCTGAATGGGATTGATTTTGAACATATCTAATTACATATCCACTTGGTACTGTGCATCATTGTCAGCAGCAGAATTGTATTCAACCACAATCTGTAACCTTATCGTCTGGCATAACCCCCACTCCACCATTACAACCAAGCTGGGGATGAACTCCGGTTCTCTTAGTGCAGGGGTGCATGTCAGGAGAGGCATCAGGAATACCTGAAAATGAACTTCTAACCTGATGAAGCTGCAACACAAGACTACTAGCGTGCCAAACAGTGGACGCAACATACAATAGACAAGCCTAAGTATTTCATAACCAACAGATCAGATCGAAGATCTGCAGTCCAGCCACCAGTCATGAATGGATAGTTGATTGGATAGGTAACTGGCTATCTAACAGAAGACAGAGGGTGGTGGTGGATGGAAAATTTTCGGACTGGAAACCGGTTACCAGTGGAGTGCCACAGGGATCAGTGCTTGGTCCTTTGCTATTTGTAATTTTTATAAATGACTTGGAGGAGGGGGCTGAAGGGTGGATCAGTAAATTTGCTGATGACACCAAGATTGGTGGCGTAGTAGATGAGGTGGAGGGCTGTTGTAGGCTGCAAAGAGATATAGATAGGATGCAGAGCTGGGCTGAAAAATGGCAAATGGAGTTTAACCCTGACAAATGCGAGGTGATTCATTTTGGTAGGACAAATTTAAATGTGGATTACAGGGTCAAAGGTAGGGTTCTGAAGAATGTGGAGGAACAGAGAGATCTTGGGGTTCATATCCATAGATCTCTGAAGGTTGCCACTCAAGTGGATAGAGCCGTGAAGAAGGCCTATAGTGTGTTGCCGTTCATTAACAGGGGGTTGGAGTTTAAGAGCCGTGGGGTTATGCTGCAACTGTACAGGACCTTGCTGAGACCACATTTGGAATATTGTGTGCAGTTCTGGTCACCTCACTACAAGAAGGATGTGGAGACACTGGAAAGAGTGCAAAGGAGATTTACCAGGATGCTGCCTGGTTTGGAGGGTAGGTCTTATGAGGAAAGGTTGAGGGAACTTGGGCTTTTCTCTTTGGAGCGGAGGAGGTTGAGAGGAGACTTGATAGAGGTTTATAAGATGATGAGGGGGATAGATAGAGTGAACGTTCAAAGACTATTTCCTCGGGTGAATGGAGCGGTAACTAGGGAGCATAACTATAGGGTTCATGGTGGGAGATATAGGAAGGATGTCCGAGGTAGGTTTTTTACTCAGAGTGGTTGGGGTGTGGAATGGACTGCCTGCAGGTATAGTGGAGTCAGAAACTTTAGGAACATTTAAGAAGCTATTGGACAGGCACATGAAGTACTTCGGGATGATAGGGAGGAAATAGCTTGATCTGGGTTTCAGACAAAGCTCGGCACAACATCGTGGGCCGAAGGGCCTGTTCTCTGCTGTACTGTTCTATGTTCTATGAATGGTGGTGGACAATTTTAAACAAATATTTAATATCCTTACCCTAAAGGATGCGGGATTGCATTTACAATACAATCTTTGTAAAGCTGCATTTACAACCATCTTTGGCCTAAAGTGCGGAGAAGATTCCAATTTTGGCCTCCTCCAGAGATGTCCAGTATCTCACATGCCAGTCTTCAGCCAATTCAGTTCACGCCACCTGATATAAGTAGTAACTAAAGATATTGCAAAGGCTCTGGGCCTTGACAACATTCCAGCAGCAGTGCTAAAGAGATGATCTCCAAAACAATCTTTGTCACTAGCCAAGATGCTCCAGTACAGCTACAACACTGGCATCTGCCGGAACAGGTGGAAAATTGTCCATGTATGTCTTGTTCACAAAAAGCATGACAAATTCAATCCTACCAATTACCTCCCCATCAGGTCTAACCTTGAGTGTCAGTGAAGTGATGGAAGGAGTCATTTGAAGAGCTATTAAATAGCACTGACACAGCCAGTACATGCTCACTGATGTTCTGCTAGGACTACTCATCTCCTGACCTCATTACAGTTTTGATCCAAGAACACGGACAGAAAAGCTGAACTCAAGAAGTGAGATGACAGTGAATGTCTTTGACATCAAGTCAGTATTTGACCGAGTGTGGTATCAAGGAGCCTTAGCAAAACTAAAGTGAATGGGATTCATGGAGAAAATTCTCCACTGGTTGGAGTCATACTTGGCACAAAGGAAGATGGTTGTATTACGAGAGGTCAATCATCTCATTTCCAGGACATCTCTGCAGAAGTTCCTCAGGGTAATGTCCTAGGCCCAACCATCTTCAGCTGCTTCATCAATGACCTTCCCTCCATCATTAAGTCAGGATATTCGCTGATGATTGCACAATGATCAGCACCATTTGCAACTCCTCAGATACTAAAGTGGTCTTTGTCCAAAAGCAGCAAGACCTGGACAATGTTGATGCTTGGGCTGATATGTGACATGTATCATTCGCACTACTGACCACCTTCAAGTTCTCCTCCAAGCCACATAACATCCTGTCTTGGAACTATATCACCGTTCCTTCACAGTCACTGGGTCAAAGTCCTGGAATACCCTATGTACAGCACTGTGGGTTTACCTACACCACTTGGCAGTTCAAGAAGGCAGTTCACCACCACCTTAAGAGGAAGTAGGGGTGTGCAATAAACATTGATCTAGCCAGTGATGCCCACATCCTATAAAATAATTTTTAAAAAATCTTCCCAAAAGGTTATGGATTCTCGGACAACGAGAATTTAAGGGTGACAGAGATACATGTTTGTTAGGGTTATGGCGTTAAGGTGGGTAAATGTAATTGAGGGACAAATCAGACATAGAATCAGAGATGAGTTACAGCTGAGAAGGAGACTATTGGCTTGTCATGTCCACGCCAGCTCTCAGTAAGAACTCATCGAATCTCACTCTGCCTTTTCCCCATAGCCTTGCAAATTATTTTCTCTTAAAAATGATCCAATTCTTTCTTTGAAAGCCATGATTGAATTTGCCACCATCACATTCTCAGCAGTGCATGGCAGATCCTAATCACTTATTGAGTGATTACAGTTTTTCCTCATATTACCATTGCTTATTTTGCAAATCACTTAAATCTTTGCCCTTTGGTTCTTCATCTTTCCACCAATGGGAACAGTACCCTACCTACTCTGTCCAGACACTCCATGATTTTCAACACCATTATCAAGTCACTCCTCCCCCTTCCCTCCAAAAGGACCCTCCGGGTTTGTCAATTTATCCATGTAACTGAAGTTTCTCAGCCCATTCTTGTAAATGTTTTCTGCACGCTCTTCAATACCTTCCCATCCTTCCTTAAGTGCAGTGTCCAGATTTGGACGCAATGTCCCAGTTCAGGATAAACCCTTATCTTAAAGATAAAAGCAAAATACTGCAGATGTTGGAATCTGAAACAAAAACAGAAAATGCTGTAAAATCTCAACAGGTCTGACAGCATCTGTGAGGAGAGAACAGAGCCAACATTTGGAGTCTGGATGACCCTTTGTCAGAGTGAGTATCTTATAAAGGTTCTATAATTTCCTTGCTTTTGTACTCAATGGGTGGAATTTTACCATCTCGCCCACCACAGGAATTAAAACAGGCGGGACATGGACCATACAAAGGTCCATTGACCTCAGGTGGGATTTTCCAACCTTGGAGAGAGTCTGCAGATAATGCATTGGATTTATCAACTTTAGAGACATTAGCTTTATCAGCGGCAGAAAATGTCTCTCTAAAACCCAGGATCTCAACTGCCTTATTAACTGTTTTCTTAACTCTCCGTACCATCTTCAACAATTTGTGCACACATATCCCCAGGTATCTCTGCTCCTGCACCTCCTTTAAAATGGTAACCTTTATTTTATATTGCCTTTCTTCTTGCTTGCTATTATGAAGTTTGAAATTGTGCCCTGCACACCCAAATCTATTGCCAGAATTTTACCACCTCGCCTGCCCGAGGCTCATAAGATCCCACCTGAGGCCAATAGAGAATGCTGTTCCTGTATGTCGATAAAATTCCGGCACGTCATTATTATAGATCAAGAAGCGCAGCAATCCAATGGTAAACCTTTGGATACCTCCTCCTGTCTGAAAAAAAATTGTTTCTCGTCTCTCAGAGAAATTCGTTTGCTGTGGTCCTTTTTATTCCATGGGCTTCTCCTTTTTAGGCAGTCCCTTAGGTTCGAGGATGATCTGCTTTGACACTGGCTTGATAAATTCTAAGATGGCTGATAAATTCAGTGCATTATCTGCAGCCTCTACTGCATATGGTGCAGCTGGTGCTTGAAAGGTTGGGCAGATGGCTTGTTTGGAAGTTTGTATACTCCCTCCAATGCCTCAACTTTGCTTCTGCAGGTTTCCAATTAAGTAGCTCAATGTGTTTGGTGCATTCCCAAATGAGCCTTTGCCATTTTGGTCACTCACAAACTAAAGTTTCCCATGAGTCTGTGGGGCTTAAGTTCATCACTGATGCATCGATGACCTCTCCAAAGAATTTCTGCCATCCTCCTGGGAGTCTGTTGCTATGAATGAGTTGAGCAATTGCTCCGGAGTCTGGTCTCAGATATACAAGCGACATTTCTGGCCCAGTGCAGCTGAATTTGAGTGATTCGCAGCTCAAGCTAAACTTTGCTGAGAAACCTGTCATGTGGTGCTTTCTAAAATGCCTTTTGAAAATCCCGGTACACCACATTATCCTCATTAACCATCCACGTTGCTTCAAAAAACTCAAATCAAATTCGTTAACCATGATTTTCCCTAAAGAAATCAGTGCTGGTTTTCTTTCATTAATCCACATTTAATTCTGTCCCAGATTATCATTTTTAGAAGTTTTCCCACCACTGAGGTTAAACTGCCTGGATGCATACGGTTTTGAGCCATTCCAGATGATCAGCCAGTATTGTAGCGCCAAGTCTGGTGTCAAGTTTGAAGTGGAGATGCCGGCGTTGGAGTGTCAAGTTTGAAGTCAGTTTTAAAGCCTTTAACTTCCATAGTGACTGACCCAAAAGTCTTGTTTGTGATCCCTTAGGAAATCTAATTCTCATTTCTTGCTTTATTCACAATTTCTTGAATTGTCAGCATTTCATAGACATTCTCTTGCCTTCTTCCTTCAATTCTTTTTTAGATTTACAGAACTGCATCAAGTGTCTTGTCTTTCCACATTGGAAATACTCTGTACCCCCTACTAGGCAATCTTGCTGCAGCATAAGCACCTCAAGATGGCTTTTGTAGCGTTTCCAGCCCTTTTGCTCATTTTGGCAAGTTTTAGTGTGGGTGTGGATGCCACTTTTGGGCCTAACCACCAGAGTTATCCAAAGCCTTGGTATTTTGACAGATTATTGCCCGAATGTGCTCCCTAACTTTGACCTGTCACGTATATAGAACCACTTTGGGTTGAGGAATGCAATGAATGCTTTTAGAACATTTTCAAAGTCTGAAAAGAGCTCCTCTCTGCCCTGTGTCAGGAGGACATCAGAAATAGGCGAACTAACCTGGCATGCAAACCCAACACTTCTCAATAGTGTTGGAAGTGTTCATTCCACAACTCCCAACGTTGGCTCCTCTGTGGACCTTGAAAATTTTTGAACGGCTGCGGAAAGGTCAGTGACTGCTCGACTGGCAGTTGGATTGCTACTGATTATCAGTTTGCTCTCATCAAGGGAAGTATTCTTATTCTTCCTTTCAAATCTTTTTTCCACCTTTTTCCTTCGGGAAAAAGATACAAAAGTCTGAGGTCACATACCAACCGACTCAGAGGTAGAGGTAAAGACTCAAGAACAGCTTCTTCCCTGTTGTGCTGTCAGGCGTTTGAATGAACCTTGCATTAAGTTGATCTTTCTTTACACCCCAGCTATGACTGTAAGACTATATTCTGCACTCTCTCGTTTCCTTCTCTATGAACGGTATGCTTTGTCTGCATAGGCGCAAGAAACAATACCTTTCCCTGTAAATACATGTGACAGTAATAAATCAAAAATCAAATCAAAGAATTTCTCTTCCAATTTCTCCTTGTAGATGTGTTACCAATGGCACCAAATCAGTGTTAGATTGATGTCTCTACCTCTGCTACCATGTTTTGTGGCTTACTTCATGGCCTAATTTATACTGGGAGGGGTTCCCTCTATGCATGGGGCCTTATGTTTGACTGGGGTAGATTTCTTCAAAATTATTTTATTTGCATGATAACCTCCTAGTTAAGTGCATCTCTCGTGTGTGCGCTATTCCATCGTGTCCTTATGATCTCCAGCACATGACTCTGATGTCACTGTTACGTCATGATACACATCAACATCTCATGAGCACAACTATTAACCTACTTTGCTACAACAGGTACAGACAAAGCCCTAAGGCTGACCTGGAAATCTAATTGTCACTCAAACAACAACAAAAGTGATGTTTGGTGAGCATCCTGACAGAAATATCAAACTTTTATTTGTTGTTCTCAAAGGAATGGGCAGCTTCTCTCTGGAAGGACCAGCTGGTAAGGTGGCTGTTTGGAACCGCCCAGCCGCTAATCTTTATTGTTTAATATCAGGTTAATTTAAAATAACATTTTTGGCCAGTCTGTGCCCACAAGTAAATATCCTATTGGTTGCCTGAGGCTTGGCATTACCAAATTCAAAACATTGGACATAAGATGATCCAGTGCTGGAATAGACATGGACCCACTGAAAGTTGGACTGCCTGGCACAAAACCAGAAGAATGGCCAACCTACCGAGTTCGCTACATTCCGCCTGCAGGATCTCATCCCTCTTTCTCCCTCTGCTGGATACACATCACCTGGCCAGATTAATTCAATGGTTGAATAACTTAGTCATGTTCCCATGTTCCAAATTAATTGGTAATCTCCGTGATAATTTATCTGGCCAATTACTTCTCATTGATTATCTTTTAAATTTTAGATAAATTTCCTTTGTGAACTTACATGCTTACTTTTAACATTTAGGGCCCTATTTTACCATTTTGATTCCAAGAGCTGGGCAGACTTGAAACTGAGTGTTTCAGATCCGACTTTTAGTCCTGTTCTTAGGCGCCCCCATACGCACTCTGCCTGCAAAAATATCAGCGATTCCGAATCAGCCGACCCTCACTGATGAAGCGCCTGATTCAGACTTTTATTCAGCAGGTCCATTACAGCGCGGTTCCGGATTGGCAAATGTGGTGGTAAAGGGGGAAATGCTGATAAAGTTGGGCGGGCAGTTCATTAATTCAATTTAAATGCATGCAAATGCATTTAAATCCCCGTTGCGCCCGTTTTGGGCGTGAAGCGGATCGCCATCATTCCCGGGTTTCGGTAAAGTGGCGATCTGCGCGGACGCGGGTGCGGATTGTGATGATGGCCTCTCACCTGACTTTACCACGTTTTCGTGCCCGAAATCGGGCGTGAGGCAATGGTAAAATAGGGCCCAATGTTACCATGGTTAAAATGACATCGTTTTTTGCGGTTTCACCTGTGTCCCTTTAAAAACATTGATATACTAATGTATTAAAATAAGGGATTAAAATGTTTTTAACTTCATTAAAGTCCCCTGATTTCCAATTTAATTCTTATCCTCACTATAACATCACACTAATATCTGCATCAAAGTACCTTTGGGCATTCTTTCAATTTAGCTGACACAAGTTAATGGAGACAGTTCTTTTCATGGGGTATTTTCTCCGTAACCAATTATTTCCTGGGGTCTGTCAATAAGAATATATTTAAATGCCAGGGCTAATGAAATTACTGAATGAGGACAATCTGCATGATTTTATTTTGGTCACAACATTTTAAATTAGCAGGGTTCAGTTTCAATTCTGTGGAATAGTCGCTGAATGAACAGAGAGTATTGACATATGGAACAAACTTCTCTGCTTTCAAGGTTTGGACTTGGATGAAGATTTCCAAATAGGTCCTGTCTCTGATAAATAGTATCTTGAATTTACTGACACATCTCATCCAATATTATTGTCAAATGCATTCTATTTGAATGCATTTGCAATTGATGATATGTTTGATTAGAGCCTGTAATTCATATAGTAGATATCCCAGCAGGTGGTAGTGCCTGAATGTTTATAGAATACTGAATTTGTGGCATTCAATTCGCTGAACATTTTGCATGCAATTCTCATTACCCATGTAAAAAGTGATTAGCATAATATCCTATGCATCTGATTTCACTTGAACTCTAAATTTCTTAATGGACAACATGAACATGACTGCTGAAAATTTAACTTTGCCGATGAACTTTCAACTTAAGGCAATGTTTAGTTACAATTTTAACTGCAATTGTTCCACTTTTAGCTTCATATTAGAAGAGTACTCGACAATCACGAATACAAATGATAAGTTTAGAAAATTCTCAGCACACTTGGAAACAATTTTCCTGTTCTGCCCAACATATAATAAATTTCACACTCATCTCCACATGATTTCATCTTCATTCGAGAACCCACTTCCAATTAAATAGTATCGAGTAGATTTAGATTGTCACCCATGATGCAATATTTCACAGGCCAGGAGTATAGATAGTGCATTTCCAGGCCTCGCACCTTTGATTTGGAAATCAAGCTAAGAGTTACCTCAACCCTTGAAACTCAGGGAAACTCAACCCTTTTGGTCCACTTTCCAACTTGTGACATAGAACAGAGAACTGAAAAAAGGGATAAATTATTTATTAGCTATCGAGCAATGGTTTCCATTTGTGGGTGAGCCCAGATCAAGGGTTATAAACATAAGATCGCCGTTAATAAATCATAGAAAGAAGTTTAAAGGGATTTCTTTACACAGTGAGAGTGGTGTAAGAGTGGAATTCACTGTCATATGGAGTGTTTGAAGCAGAAAGAGCAAATGGCTTTAAGTTGAGGCTTACTTTATCCCAGATAGTGTTGAACTTCGAGAGTATTTTTGGAATTGCACTCATTCAAACAAGTGGAGAGTATTTCATCACACTCCTAACTTGTACCTTATAGGTGGTGGACAAGCTCTAGGAATGCAGAGGTGTTATTCACTACAGAATTCCCAGCCTTTAACCTGCTTTTGTGGCCACAGTATTTATATGGCTGGTCCAGTTCAGTTTCTGATCAATAGTAACCCCAGGATGTTTTTGGTGGGGATGGTAATGCCGTTGAATGTCCAGGGGAGATGGTTAAATTCTCTCTTGTTGGAGATGTGCATTGCCTGGCACTTGCATAACTTGTAGCTTCACCAGGTTGACAGCTCATTTTAAGCATGGCTGATGCTGTTCCTGGTATGCTCTCCTGCACTCCTCATTGAGCTAGAGTTGCCACCTTGGCTTGATGGTGACAGTGTAGTGAAAGATATACGAAGTCATGAGTACTCAGACTTTGGTTGAATTCCACTGCTGCTGCTGAAGGTGCACGAATACTTTTTTTAAAAATTCATTCATGGGACATGGGCGTTGCTGGCTGGCCAGCATTTATTGCCCATCTCGAGTTGCCCTTGAAAAGGTGGTGGTGAGCTGCCTTCCTGAATCGCTGCAGTCCATGTTCTGTGGATTGACCCAAAATGCCGTTAGGGAGGAAATTCCAGGATTTTGACCCAGCGACTGCGAAGAAACAGCAATATATTTCCAAGTCAGGATGGTGAGTGGCTTGGAGGGGAACTTGCAGGTGGTCGTATTCCCAATTATCTGGGAACAGATAATTGTCCGAGATGGAAGGGGTTGTGGGTTTGCAAGGTGCTGTCTAAGTATCTTTAGTGAATTGCTGCAGTGCATCTTGTAGATAGTACACACCGCTGCTACTGAGTGTCGGTGGTGGAGGGATTGAATGGAGGCACCACTCATGGATGCCCAATTTTGATGTTAGATTGTTTTGACTCTATCCTATTTAGCATGGTGGTAGTGGCACACCACATGAGGGACAGTATCCTCATATGAATCTGGGACTTTGTATCCATAAAGACTGTGCAATATTCTCCCATCAGTACTCTTGTGGACCGATGCACCTGTGACAAATGGGGGGTGGGGGCGGGGGGGTCAAGTATGTTTTTCCCTCCTGTTGGTTCCCTCACCACCACCTGCTGCAGTTTGGAAGATACATCCTTTATGACACAGCCTGTTCATTCAGTGGTGTTACCAAGCAACTCTTGGTGATGGTCTTTGAAGTTCCCCACCCTGAATACATTCTCTGCCCTTGCTGCCCTCAGTGCCTCTTTCAACTATTGTTCAACATGGAGGAGTGATGGTAATCAGCAGGAAGTTTCTTTGCTCCTGTTGGCATGAGATTTCAGGGGCTCCGAAGTCAATGTTGACTCCCAGGGCAATTTCTTCCTGGCGGTATAGCACTGTGTCCCTGCCTCTCATGCAGAGCAGGTATACCCAAGGATGGTAATGGTGGAGTCCGAGTTACTCATTATAGGTATGGTTCAGTGAGCATGTCTATGTCAGGCTGTTGGCTTGATCAGTCTGTGAAACATCTCTCCCAATTTTGGCACAAACCCCTCAATATTTGTGAGGAGGACTTTACAGAGTACGGTGTGCCATTGTCATTCCAGGTGCCTAGGTTGATGCTCATCCCGTTTCTTACATTTCTGCAATGGTTTGGTATAACTGTATGCCTTGCTCAGCTATTTCAGAGGGCAGTTAAGAGTCAACCACATAGTTTGTGTTTGGAATATCCTGTAGGCTTCGGTTATATCTCTCACCACCTGGTTATCTTGAAGAGAACACTCACTCCTATTGCCTCCCTTTCACCTTTAAAGTATACAATTAGCTTCTATTCTTCCACTTCTCTTATCCCTTAATACACTCCCCTCTGAAGGTAACAAGAGGCCTCCTTGTCCCTTCCCTCTCCTCCTTCCTCAATCCTGTATCCCTTTCCTTGCCACCATGTGTCCCAGCAACCTAACACTTCCTGTCCTCTTTAATTTTCATTTGCAGCCGAAGCACCTAGCCAGCTTTCCAACAATAAGTTGGGAATCAAGCAATTTGTTTTTAAGATGTTTATAGCACTATGTTCCATTCATTGGGCCCGATTTTACCATTGCAATGCACCCATTTTCAGGCACGAAAACTTGATAAAGTTGGGCGTAAGGCGAATAGCACGATCTGCGCCAACGCCAATTCCCCCTTTACCAAGGCCCGAAAATGGATGCAATTGGGACAGCGCCCAAAATGGGCGCTTCGTCAATTTAAATGCATTTGCACACATTTAAATTGACTTAATGGGCTGCACGCCCAAACGTACCAGCATTTCCCCCTTTACCATCGCGTTCGCCCGTCCAGATATGGCTGAAAAAGACCTGCTTGGCAAAGGTCTGTTTCAGGCGCTCCAGCTTTTGAAGAGGTAAGTTCAGAGCTTCCGGCTGCTCTCAGACTCAGATCGGTGGTGGGGGGGGGTCGTGGAGCAGGGAGGCCAGATCATTCTCTGGTGGGCGAGATTGGGGAGGGGGGAGGTGAGGATGGAGGCCAAATTGTTCTCTGGTGGGGGAGAGGTGGGTGAGGAGGAGGGCCAGATGGATCTCTGGTGGGGGGGGGTCCACTGCCACTCTGCGGGTGATCGGTGAGGGGTTGCGAAGAGGGGGTCCGCTGCCACTCTGCAGGCGATCCGTGGGGGGGGGGGCAGGGGGGGGAAGGGAGGCAGGGGGTCACATTCGGTCTGGGTAGCAGGGGGAGGGGTGGGTGGATAAGGGGGACGGTTATGTTGTGGGGGTGGGACAATGTCTGTGGGGGCCATATCTCCCATTTTATGCGGCCTGGGAGCGATGTGGCAGGGCAGCGGTTTTCAAATTTATTTTACTGCGCATGCGCAGTTGAAGACTCCCATTGGAGCAGCAGCGTTTCAGGTGTGATAAGCCCCGCCCACAGTGCGATTCAGACTCGCAACTTTTTTTTCAGGCTGAGTGCGGATGGAGGTGCCTGTGAACAGGTTTCCGAGTCGGATCTGAATCATGCCCAGATTCAGCACTAAGAATCAAAATGGTAAAATCGGGCCCACTGTTCCAAAAATATTTTAAAAAACAAATTGCGAGCTGGAGGCAGAGTGTGGTGACAGGGAATATGAGGAAGAAAGATAGGATGTGAGGATTGTTGCAGGCATGGACTGGTGGCAAATAGCTTGACCGGAATGGCACAATGGGCTAGCATGGGAAATGGGGAGAAAGTGGCCACAGTCCCAAGCTCGTGAGTGAGCCCTGCGAGATTTGACAGGCCTTGGGAAAGGGAAGCCGATAGGAAGGGGGAGAGAAAATGATCTGTCCAATAAAACACAGATGGTAGCAATGAGAAATGAAAGTGACAATTAAAACAAAACCCTGAGGAGGAAGACTGGCTGGCATAAATTCAGGTTAAAAAACCAATAAATAAATCGCAACATTAGATAATGGAGCAAATAGACAAAGCTCAGAGAAGCAATAGCGCCATCTCGTGACAGGCAACTATAATGACACCTTAGTTGAAAATAGCACCCAGATATGCCAGAAATTAACGTGACAAAGGGGACATGAATGCCAGATCCAGAATTTTTATTACAGGTACAATACTGATGTCCAGTGCAATTGCTAATGGATTCTGAAGCCTTATTAGGAAAATAAAGCCAACCAGGATCAGCTGATAGTGAAGTGATGAATTTGGATAATATTTACACAAAAAAATGCTGGAGCTGTGTAGAGCAGAGGGTTAATCTAAAATGGACCAATTTTAAAGGGAAAAAGATAGGGGGAAACTTAGACAAAAGGTTCATAATTAAAGAAGGAGCTCTGATCAAAAATCAAAAAAATAGTTACAAGGTATATTGCAAAATGTGAGCAATAAACCAAGGGAATTAATTTTACATGAAATTCTAGTCTCTAGCATTTAAAAAGTCTGATTATAAACTAGATAAGAATCAGATACAATACATGCAGACGAGAGAGAAAATTTGCCACTTCTGCACAACTTTTCCAAAGGTGGCTTCTCAGGGATGACAGCCACCCACCTAGTAGTGGTGGGCAGTCAATAAGGGTGATTAAGCAGGTACAGAGAAATCTATTGCAATTTGTCAGAAGCCCATGGGCCGTACACAGGCTCAGCACCTCATGGAAGCTGATGAGCTATTGTCTATAGCAACAGACATTAAAAAGGGAATCAGAAAAGAGGAAGTCAAGCATGGTCAATGACCTACCATACTTTTAGCAGATCTCTCAGATTGGGAGTGCTGAGAGAGGGAGGGAATGGGATTTATAGTGGGGTTCATTCTGAGCTGCAATGAGTGCCACATTCATCTCAGCATTCCATGGGCAGTCCATTCCCATGCGAGGGTCAGCACTGCCTCAGGGAACTCTGACACACAGTCACACATTTCCTTTGCTGGTCCACAAGCACCTGTTTATTTGTGGCCCTCGAGGCTCGGCATCTCCAGCCAGGGGTTGAGCTTGGCTGGAGCGTTCCTCTGTCCTTTGATAGGCACTGCCAGATCAGACATTGCCTCTATCATCTGCTCCTGCTGATGACGTTATGACATGACAAGACGAGAGTATATGGTGTTGCGACTGATATAGTGTCGATAGAGGACTGGCTAATTAACAAGAAAGTCAGAATAAATGTGCCATTTTCAGTTTGGCAAACTGTGACTAGTGAAGTGTTGCGGGGTCAGTCCTGGGACTCAACTACTTCGGACTTAAAAGGAAAGTTCAACTGTATTGGAGCCAAATTTTCTGATGATACAAAGGTAGGTAGGAAAACAGTTGTGAGGAGGATACAAAGCGTTTATAAAGGGATATCAACAGGTTAAGTGAGTGGGCAAAAAATGACAAATGGTGTGTAATGTAGGAAATATGAGGCTGTCCATTTTGGCAGGAAGAATAGAAAATTTTATGAGGAAAGATTAGACAGGTTGGGCACGTATGCATTGGAGTTTAGAAGAATGTGGGATGATTTTATTGAAATGAATAATTTCCAAGGGAAATTGACAGGGCGGATACTGGGATGGTTCCTCTCAAAGAATATCCTAGAACTGGGACACAGTTTAAAATTAAGAGATTTCTCATTTAAAATGGAGATGATTCGTTGTTTTTTTCTCACAGGATGGAGGGAATTTGGTGAAGATGACAGAATGTGCTCCTTTCCTTTTCTACCTTTCCTCAGAAAGAAGAACAGCAGGCAGCATTGGTAAGTAAGACCTAGTGAGTATTTCTACTGTCCTTAATTTGCAGATGACACAAAGATAGATAGGAAAGGAAGCTGTGAAGAGAACATAAGGAGTGAGCGCAAATCTGGCATATGGAGTACAATGTGGGAAAATGTAAAATTACATATTTTGGAAGGAACAATAAAAAAAGCACATTATCTGAATGGTGAGAGATTTCAGAGCTCTGAGGTGCTGAGGGATCTGGGTGACATAATGCATGAATCACAAAAGATTAATATGCAGGTACAGCAAGTAATTAGGAAAGCTAATAAATGTGTACATGTCCCTTAACAGTAATCACATGCTTGAGTGGCATATAAAGGAAGGAATAATGGGAGTTATGACAATAATCATGGAGGATTTTAATTTACACACTGACTGGAAAAATCATGTGGACAAAGGTAGCCCAGATGAGGAGTTCAGCAAATGTTTTTGGGAGTTTCTTCGAGCAGACATTGAAGAGCCAACCAGAAAGCAGTCCACACGAGACCGGATATTGTGTTATGAGACAAGATTAATTAATGGCCTCATAGTGAAGGCCCCCTCGGTAGCAGCAAACATAATGGGCCCGATTCTCCCATCGCAATGAGCTAGTTTTTTGGCACGTCAGCCATTTCATGGGAATGCATGTGCGTCTCCCATCGCCGGAGAGCAGGTGCAGTTGAGACCACGCTGGAAACCGGCAGGAACACCAAGTAAGTGATTTTAATCTTTTTAATGTAATTTAAATGTCATTATTGGGCCCGGGACTGAATTCTCCGGGCCCAATAGCATCTCCCACACCGCCACACCACATTTCACTCGGCGGGGTTTAGAGTAGCTCCCCACATTCGGGGAACTTGCGAGAGATCCCGCTGGAGTGAAGGGGAGGCAATCAGGGCCCCCTTGGGGTTGGTGGCAGGGGGTGATGCTCCCTGGGTATGGGCATCCTGGCAGTGCCAGCCTCTTCCCCCTGGCACTGCCCAGGGGGAACCTTGGCACTACCCACCAGGCATGGGGCAGTGCCAAGGGGTTGGGGCCTATTGTGGGCGGGACCATCGGTAGGGGTTGGCGAGGGTCCCACTGTCACTCTGGATTGGAATCTGGTTGGGACTGGAGAGAGGCCAGTGATTGGGGCGGGCTGGAGGGGGGTGGTTTGCCAGAGGTGTTTGCCTCCCAGGGGTGTCTGCCTCCCGTGGGGGGTGGTCTGTCAGGGTGGGAGGGGTCTGGAGATTGGGGTGCTCCCGGACTGGGGAAAGTTGAAGCTGGCCCGGAAATGTTCATGGAGGCTGCAATCAGGCCGTGGAGTGTTGGGGGGCAACATTGTGAGGGTCCCATGTTGGCCAGCGATCGAGCTGGCCAGCAAATGGGAGGCTGACAGATCGGGGTCCCTGCGCATGCACAGAGGCCTGGAACTGTCCGACTCTGACGTGAATTGGCCCCGCCCCCCGAGCTTTTAATGATATTCACGATTGTGACCTCTGCAGTGCACAGAGTGTGGGAGATTCGAGTCTGAACTCCCACTCGAAAAACAATCGTTATTTACATCATTGTTCCCGCCAATTCAGCACTTAGTATTTTTTTGGGAGAATTGGGCCCAAGGATTGAATTTTACTTTGAGTTTTAGGGAGAGAATGGGTCTAAAATTAATATTTTAAACTCAAGTGAAAGCAATTATGAAGGCATGAAAACAGAGCTAGCTAAAATGAACTTGTAAATAAGGTTAAGGGATAGGTCAATAGTGACGCAGTGACAGGCATTTAAAAGAATATCTCAGAATACACAGAATAGACAAATTATAATGAGAAATAAAAATTCCAAGGGGAAAAGTTAAAGATAGGATCAACCTGAAAGAAAAAACATATGATTGCACAAGATGGAAGTCAGAAGATTGGACAGAATATAAAACACAGCAAAGAATGATTAAGATTAATAAAGGAGGGAAAAAAGTACGAGAAAAAGCGAGCAAATAAGATCAAAGCATGAAGATTCTCTGTAAATATTTGGAGTTAACTTTGAGCATTGGTCCTATAGAAAATGGGTCTGGAAAATTAATAATGATAAATAAGGAGATGGCCGATGAGTTGAATGGACATTTTGCACCAGTCTTCACAATAGAGAATAAAATAATAACATCCCAGATATCGCTGTAAATCAGGAAATAAAGGGAGAGCGAAATGCAGGAAAATTACATTCACCAGGGAAGTGGCATTGAGCAAATTGCTGGAGCTGCGGTTGACAAGTCCCTGGGTCCTGATGGATTTCATCCGAGGATCTTAAGAGAAATTTCTAGTGAGATGAGTGATGCATTGGTTTTAATTTTCCGACATTTAGTGAAGGTTCCATTCATTTGGAAAATAGTGAATTCAAAAAGGGAGGGAGACAGAAAGCAGGAAATTACAGGCAGGTTAGCCAAACATCTGCCACAGGGAAAAAGTGAGAAGCTATTATTCAAGACATTAAAGCAGGGCGTTTAGATTAATTCCAGGTAATCAGGCAGAGTCAACATTTTGAGAGAGGGAAACCATGTTTAATCAATTTATTAGAGTTCTTTGATGAAGTAAGATGTGCTGTGGATAGAACATAGAAATACTACAGCACAGTACAGGCCCTTCAGTCCACAAAGTTGTGCCGAACATGTCCTTACCTTAGCGATTACTAGGCTTACCTATAACCCTCTATCTTACTAAGTTCCATGTACTTATCTAAAAGTCTCTTAAAAGACCCTATCGAATCCGCCTCCATCACTGTTGCTGGCAGCCCATTCCACGCACCCACCACCCTCTCAGTGAAAAACTTACCCCTGACATCTCCTCTGTACCTAATCCCCAGCACCTTAAACCTGTGTCCTCTTGTGGCAACCATTTCTGGCCTGGGAAAAAGCCTCCGACTATCCACTCGATCAATACCTCTCAACATCTTATACACCTCTATCAGGTCACCCCTCATCCTTCGTCTCTCCAAGGAGAAAAGGCCGAGCTCACTCAACCTATGCTCATAAGGCATGCTCCCCAACCCAGGCAGCATCCATGTAAATCTCCTCTGCTCCCTTTGTAAGGCTTCCACATCCTTCCTGTAATGAGACAGACAGAACTGAGCACAGTACTCCAAGTGTGGTCTGACCAGGGTCTTATATAGCTGCAACATTATCTCATGACTCCAAAACTCAATTCCTCGATTGATGAAGGCCAGTACACCATACACCTTCTTAACCACAGCTGCTTGGAGCGTGCTATGAACTCAGAACCCAAGATCCTTCTGATCTTCCACTCTGCCAAGAGTCCTACCATTAATATTATATTCCGCCATCCTATTTGACCTGCCAAAATGAACCACCTCACACTTATCTGGGTTTAACTCCATCTGCCACTTCTCCACCCAGTCTTGCATCCTATCAATGTCTCGCTGCAACTTCTGACATCTTATCTTAGAATCTTAGAATCCCTACAGCACAGAAAGAGGCCATTTGGCCCATCGAGTCTGCACCGACCACAATCCCACCCAGGCCCTACCCCCACATATTTACCCACTAATCCCTCTAACCTACGCATCCCAGGACACTAAGGGCAATTTTAGCTTGGCCAATCAACCTAACCCACACATCTTTGGACTGTGGGAGGAAACCAGAGCACCCGGAGGAAACCCACGCAGACACGAGGAGAATGTACAAACTCCACACAGACAGTGACCCAAGCCGGGAATCGAACCCAGGTCCCTGGAGCTGTGAAGCAGCAGTGCTAACCACTGTGCTACCGTGCCGCCACATCCCTCCACACTATCCACAACACCTCCAACCTTTGTGTCATCAGCAAACTTACCGACCCATCCCTCCACTTACTCATCCAGGTCATTTATTTTTTTTAAATCACAAAGAGTAAGGTTCCCAGAACAGATCCCTGGGGCACTCAACTGGTGACCAACCTCCATGCAGAATATGATCCATCGAAAAAGGGAACCGGTGGATACTGAACCTAAGAATTCCAGAAGGCATTTGATAAGGTGTCACATTAAAAGTTAATGCGGAAAATAAAAGGTGATGGTGGGGGTAAGGAGGGAAGTGATGTTAAATATTGGCTTGGATAGAAAATTGGCTGGCTCACAGTAAACAGAGGGTAGGCAGAAATGGGTTATTTTCTGGTTGGTAAGATGTAAAGAACGGTGTGCCACTGGGATCAGTACTGGGGCCTCAAGCTTTTAAAATTTGTATAAATTACTTGGATGAAGTGACCAAAGGTATGGTTGCTAAATATGCTGATGATACAAAGGTAGGTAGGAAAGTGAGATGTGTGGAGGATATAAGATGGCTGCAAAGAGATAAAGATGGTTTGTGTGTGGGCAAAGATCTGACATGGAGTACAATATGGGAAAATACAAAATTGTTCATTTTGATTGGACGAATAAAAAGAAACATAGTACATAAATGACGAGATTGCAGAGCTCAGAGATACAGAGGAATCTGGTGTCTTAGTCATGATTCACAAAAGATTAATTTGCAGGTACAGCAGGTAATTAGGAAAGCAAATAGAATGTTATTGTTTAGTGTGAGGTGAATTGAATACAAAAGTAGGGATGTGATGCTTCAACTGTACAGGGCATTGGTAAGATCACATCTCGAACACTATATGCAGTATTGGCCTCCTTATTTCAGGAAGGATGTAAATGTATTGGAAGCAGTTCAGAGAAGGTTTGATGAAGTAATACTTGAAATGGGAGGGTTGGACAAGCTCAGCTTGTGTCTGCAGGGGTTTAGAAGAATAAGAGGCAGCTTATTTGAAGCAGATAAGATTCTGAGGGATCTTGACAGGGTGGATGTGGAAAGGATGTTTCTTCTTATGCAGGAATCTAGAACTTGGGGGTCACTGAAAATTAATAAAACAATTGAACACTACAAAAGCCATCATGAATTCAAGAGGTCAAGTTCTATGTCATTATGACTATATGTTTGCCATTTGGGCATCTTGCATTAGGGAGAGAAACAAACTATTCAGCTATTCCATTCTCCACTCCCCTCAAGACACCAGATGAAGCTTTTTGGAATTTTAAAATGGCCTTTATTCAAGCTGTAGCTCAGCAAACAGCTTTCCACAATGTGGTCTACTGATCCCCAGAACAAAGGAATACAATGGTAATTATATCTTTAGGCTCAGCTGCAAGTAATTAACATGCATAAATCAAGATTGCACACTCATTCAAAAGTAATCAATATCCAATCCTAACTAATAGTTCTGATCACTTCTTTCATTTCCCACAGTGTGTTTAACCAATTACAACAACTCTACACTTGCCTAATTACAATAGCCAATCATTAATATGGCACATACACAGAGCTATATTATCAATAAATACATGCTTATGGTCCTGGACTGTCTGGCACCTGGGTATTTCTTTTGGTACCAACCAAATAAACAAACTCAAACTAACTTAGGGACAAAATTAAAAGGAGCAGCTCCCTAAAAGGAGGGGCAGCAGCTCGAACAAAAAACAAAGTCAAAAGAAAACTGCAAACATCAAATTAAAATGTGATTGTCGCAGTCTATTATACACCCCAGCCCCTGCGGTGCCCAGCGGGCACGGAAGGCGTCAACTGCACCCGCAGACACTGCATGTTCCCTCTCCAGGGACACCTGGCCATGAATATAGCCGCGTTAGAGGGGCAGAGAGTCGGGATGGACGACCCCATCAATCGCCCGCTGCCTGGATCTATTGATAGCTCGCCTTGCCAGGCCCAGGAGCAGGTTCACGAGGAAGTCATCCTCCCGACCCGCCCCCCTCCGCACCAGGCTGGCACCCTGGGTAGTGACTTATGATTCATATCAAAACACACTGCAGTCTTGGGCTGTTATCAGAACAGTAAGAAGTCTCACAACACCAGGTTAAAGTCCAACAGGTTTATTTGGTAGCAAATACCATAAGCTTTCGGAGCACAGCTCCTTCGTCAGATGGAGTGGATATCTGTTCTCAAACAGTGCAAACAGACATAGAAATCAAATTACAGAATACTGATTAGAATGCAAATCTCTACAGCCAGCCAGGTCTTAAATGTACAGACAATGTGGGTGGAGGGAGCATTCAACACAGGTTAAAGAGATGTGTATTGTCTCCAGACAGAACAGCTAGTGAAATTCTGCAAGTCCAGGAGGCAAGCTGTGGGGGTTACTGATAATGTGACATAAATCCAACATCCCGGTTTAGGCCGTCCTCATGTGTGCGGAACTTGGCTATCAGTTTCTGCTCAGCGACTCTGCGCTGTCGTGTGTCGTGAAGGCCGCCTTGGAGAACGCTTACCTGAAGATCCAAGGCTGAATGCCCGTGACTGCTGAAGTGCTCCCCCACAGGAAGAGAACAGTCTTGCCTGGTGATTGTCGAGCGGTGTTCATTCATTCGTTGTCGTAGCGTCTGCATGGTTTCCCCAATGTACCATGCCCCGGGACATCCTTTCCTGCAGCGTATCAGGTAGACAACGTTGTTCAATAAATGGTAGGCACCATGGTCTTTGTTTTTTGCAACCTTCATTGGAAACATAAGTTTTGGTAATTCTTTTTTTGCTGCTGTAGGGTAACTACGCTCATAAAATCCCTGTACAATGTCAGGTAAATTATGTGTTTTAATATCAAGAGTTTGCTTTAACAAACACATATTTAATTTATCTTTACATTCTGATTTGAGATTGGAAGAATCTGGGAATGCACTTATCTTCTTAAAGTTTGCTCTTTTATAAACTTTCTGGCAAAGCAGTGAAGGGAACTTTTCCTTCTTGTGTCCTGTAGTAATTTTTGAATTAAGATCTATGACATTGTGAGTGGATGTTTTACTTCCTTTTATGCTTCCTGACTGTAATGTGTCACTTTGTAGTGATGGCGTTGGAGTAATGAAGTCCTTCAAGGATGTCTGAATAAGATTTGGGAGACCCCATTTTTGATTTATGATCTTTTTCTTTGTATTCATTTCCAATCTATTTCCATCTTCAGCACTTATAATAAGTGGTTCAGTTGATGTCACAATTATATCATGAATACAATGTGGCTTTAGCTCAGAGGAAACCAATTTTGGAGCAGATGGAATAAATGTATCCATTGATTTCTGAATATGTAATGGAAAGCCCCAATTATTCTCTAGTTTTTTTCTCGTAATATGCCATTCCATTTTGTCTCTAACATCATTGTTAATGAAAGATGTTTCCATACCTACAGTTACAATTTGAACTCCACTTGATTTACGTATTGGCGACACATTTGGTCCTTTAGGAACCAGCATTTTGACTGACTTTTCATACAGTGTGTCCTGTGCCCAGAGATGAATAATCTGTTTGTGCTTGAAGTTGAATTCTAAACGATCAACAGACTCCTGTTCGATAAAAGATAGATACAACGATCTTGGCTTTTTGAATCCTTCACCAGGTGTAATTAGCCTTGGAAGACATTTCTTTAATTGCACAGGATAGGTATCTTTGTACAAACGTTTTACGAGTTCTGGAACACTGTGCATTTTGATTTGTAGGCTTTGCTTTGTTAAGCATATACATAGTTTATCTTTCTGTGCTGGTTTCAGACCAGCAAAATCATCTATTTTGTTTGATGTCTTGTTATTACTACTTCTTTTAGATTGTGGCAACAAAATCTTTCTTTGAATGCGCAGTGGAAATATGCCTCGAGGAAACAGATCACTCTTTACCTTTTCAATGGGAGTGTTGCTCAATTTTTTCTTGTCTTTAATTATTTCAGTTTGTAGCATGAAGTCCTTCACTGATGGAGCAGGAGCCATAAAATTACTTAAAGATGACATAATGAGCTTAGGTAGGCCTAATTTCTGATTTACAGCTCTCTTCATCAGATTGAACTCCAGTCTTTTTTTATGTTCATTGTGAAGGAACGTTTGCTCAGGCGGGGCAAAGACAGTCACAAAATTAGGCTGGGGATTTAACTCAGATAATATTAGTTTTGGAGCAGGTGGAATTAAAGCTTCTTGTGATCTCTGAATATGTAGTGGTAAACCCCACTTTTGCTGAAGCTTTTTCTGTGTAATATGCCTTTCAAGGTCTTTTCGAACTTTATCATTGGAGAAATTAATTTCCACGCCCACAGGCTCTATTTGAGCTCCATTCATCTTGAAAGGTGGTGGCATAGGTGGTGCTTTAGGAATCATCATTTCCACTGATTCCTCATACAGAGTTGCAAGTCCCAAAGAATTGGTCATCTGTTTGTGTTTTAAATTAAGTTCTAAGTGATCGATAACATCCTGTTCCATAAAAGATATATACATTGCTCTTGGCTTTTTGAATCCATTTCTGGGTACAATTAGCTGTGGTAATGATGTCTTTGAGGTCGGATAATAGGTGACTTTATAAAACTGCTTCACTCTTTCTGGCAAGCAGTCCATGCGCATTTCTAGACATTGCTTCATCAAGCATACATCCAGTTTATTTTTAACTTTTTGTTTCAGATGAGCAAAGACAAACTGCTCACCTAATTTAGCTGTTTTTGAATTCCTTTTACCTGTTCTGTATTGTACTGAGAACGTCTTTTCTCTTTGTGGTTGTACAAACATTTTCTGTTGAAAGCTCATTTCATTATTCTCTATTTCAATGTTATTGGCTTTTGGTTTCTTTCTTGCCATGTTTTTTGACTCCATAATATCATTCATTGATGGTGCAGAAGCAACAAATTTTCTTAAAGATGACTGAAAAAAATTAGGAAGACCCCACCTTTGATTGATGATTTTTTTTCTGGTGTTCAGCTCCAACATTTTATTAATTTCAACATCTACAAATGGCAACTCACATAGAGTAATGACCAAAACAGAATCAGCTTTTGGGCTCAGCCGAGATGGAACCAACTTTGGAGCAACTGGAATGAATGCTTCTACTGACTTCTGATAATATGATGGCTTGCCCCAATTGTGTTGAAGTTTCTTTCGAGTAACATGCCATTCAAATTTATCTCTGACTTCTTTGCTAATACAAGTGGTTCCCATGGATTGGCCTCGATTTGCTTTGAGTGCTGGAAGTGCAGATGGAGCTTTGGGAATCATTTGAGTAACATGCCATTCAAATTTATCTTTTTTTTTGTGTAATGTGCCACTCTAAAATCAACCTGGCTTTATTAGTAATAAAAGAAGTCTTTACAGCCGTAGGTAGTATTGTAGCGTCAGTTGCCTTGATTACTGGAGGAACAGGTAGTACCTTAGAAATCATCATCCGTAATGACTTTGCATGTAATGTCTCAAGCCCCCAGAGATGGCAAATCCGTTTGTGCTTTAGGTTCAGCTCCAAGCGATCGACTGCCTCCTGCTCAAAAAAAGGTATATAACATGGCCGTAGTTTCTTATTACCTTTGCCAAATGTAATTAATTTTGGTAAATCTTTTCTTGATTCGAAAGGATATGTGACTTTGTACATCTCTTTTACTATATTAGGAAGATAATCCATTTTAATGGCTAAACATTGTTTTGCTATGCACATGAACACTTCTTTAAGTTCTATCTTCTTGAGATCTATGTTTTTCCTCCTACTTTTATTCTTTAGAAATGGCAATTTTGGGGTGTATTGCAGTATCTCCTTATGATGATCGCTGCTGACAGACATTGCTTTTCTTTTTATAATGTCTGAATGGGCAATGAGAACTTTTATTAAACTAAAATCCATGAAATTAATTAACGATCTCTGCACAACATTGGGAAGGAGACCCCGTCTATTATTAATGATCTTTTTCTTCATATTGCAGTCCAACATTTTCTTATGATTATCACTTATAACTGTCAGTTCAGTTAGGACAACAGCTAACTGTGAACAAGGCAGTGGATTTAGCTGGGAAGAAATCAATTTTGGTGCAGGTGGAATGAGTGCATCTCTTGATCTCTGAATTTCTGTTGGTAGACCCCAATTAAACTGAAGTTTTATCTGTATAACGTGCCTTTCCAGATAGTTTCTGACCTTATCTTCAAGGAAAGTAGTTTCTGTACTGGTGGGTTCTATTTTAGTTGCACGTGTCTTAAGTTGTGGAGGTAATGGTGGTGCTTTAGGGATCATTATTTCCAAGGACTTTTCATATAAAGTTGGGAATCCCAACAAACTTGAAATAAGCTTTTGGCTTAAGTTTACCTCCAATCGATCAACGGCATCATGTTCCATAAAAGATATATACAATGGCCTTGACTTTTTATATCCTTTTCCAACTCTAATCAATACTGGTAAACGTTTCTTTGACGTTAGAAAATAGGAATCATTATACGATTCCAATACCGGATTTGGTAAACAATTTAGCTTCATTTCAACCTTTTGTTTTGTTAAGCACATAATTAATTTATTTTCATATTCTGGCCTGAAGCTGGTAACAGCAAATCCCTCTTTTAATTTTTTTGTTTCTCCATTCCTACGATTACGTTCAAGTGACAGAAGCATGCTTTTGCTTTCATTCTGAAGCATGTTTTCCTGATAGGGAATGATTTTAGAAGAATATGATATATCAGTGTTATTGAACACTGAATTATTTCTATCAGTGCTTTTTGATTGTAGCGGTGCAGGAACGTTATAACCATTTAAGGTTTGCTGGACAAACCTGGAGGAACTCCACCTATTACTTGTAATTCTTCTATTCACATTTCTTTCAATTTTTTTATGTTCTGGAGTTACGAATGGTAATTCGGAGGTAATAACTGTATCAATTAGACTTAGCGGTGAAGAAATCAAATTAACTGAAGAAGAAAGGGATGCTTCTGCTGGCTTCTGGAAATCTGTGGATAAATCCCAGTTGTGTTCGAGCTGTCCCTGTGTAACATGCCATTCAAGATTGTCCCTTGTTTTGTCATCAATGAAAACTGATTCCACACGAACTGGCTTTATTTGGGCATCATTTGCCTTGGTTGTGAATGTTTCTTTAGGAGTCACCTTTCTCACTGAATTTTCAAAGGAAATTGGAGATTGCCAGAGATGGGAAATAAGTCTTTGCTTTAATTTCATCTCCAAGCAATCAACAGCAGCTTGCTCAATAAATGATACACATTGCGGCCTTGGCCTCTGACTTCTTCTATCAAGAGGAGTAAAGTTAATTAAAGGTATTTCATTTGGGTGAACACTGCTGACTGATTCTTGAATATCAGATGGAATTTCAAACTGTTCCTCAGCAACGTACATTTCAGATTCATTTGTAATGTTCTGAACCTTCTCTATCGGCATGGCTATGTCAGTGCTGCAAGATTTACGAAACTGAATTGATGAATGGCTGTTACTTGCTTTTTGTTGTGTTCTAAATTCAGCTCTGTCTGTTTTGATCTCATCAAAACAATTAATTTGTTTAGAATCCATTGCTTGGGTCACAGATGGTGGAGCCTGTTTCTTATCAAGAGATTGAGGTTTTAAATTAACCAATGTCTTAGTGCTAAAAATGGAGACTGGTGGAATAATCAATACATGGCTTTCATTGAATGGTTCTGAAAGTGACTTCATTATGTTCACATTAACAGAATCTATGAGGTTAACCCCCTTAATTAATATTGGTCTCCACTGATGAATTCCAATCCTCCTTTGCAAATTAAATTCCAAGTCATAAATGTCAGGTTCCAGAAGGGCTGGCATTTTCAAATCCTTTCCAATGAGTTCAATGCATGATTTCTTAGGTAAGGATAACATCTCCCAAGCCCTCTCCTCCTTTTGCTAGTTGTTTATTCACTATACTCCTGGCATTAGAGTAGACACCTCTCAATCCTATGGTCTGACCTCTCCCCTTCTCTGTTCCCAGTCCACCTGCCCTCTTGCACTGCCTATAACCCTTCTCTGTTTGCGAGCTACCTTCCTCACTCTCAGTCACGTCGCTTTGATCCCCTCCCCCCAACCTATCTAGTTTAAACTCTCCCCAGTAGCCTTAGCCAACCTTCCTGCCAGGATATTGGCCCCCCTGGGATTCAAGTGCCACCCGTTTTTAGTATACAGGTCACACCTGCCCCTAAAGAGGTCCCAATGGTCCAGGAACCTGAATCCCTGCCCCCTGCACCATTCCCTCAGCCACACATTCATCCTCCACCTCACTCCATTCCTTTCCTCACCTTCCCGTGGCACAGGCAGCAATCCCGAGATTACTACCTTTGCTTTCCTCCTTCTCAGCTGTCTCCCTAATTCCCTATACTCTTTTTCCATGTTCCCTTCCCCCTTCTTACCCACATCAGCGGTACCAATATGTACCGCTACCTCCGGCTCCTCTCCCTCCCACCTCAGGATTTCTGGGACTCGCCCAGCGACATCCTGGATCCCAGCCCCAGAGAGGCAGACCACCGTGCGAGACTCCCGCCTGCCTCCGCAAAATCGCCTGTCCGTCCCCCTGACTGCCGAGTCCCCGATTAATACCACCTTCCTCCTCCTTTCCTTAGCCCTCTGAGTTACAGGGCCGGACTCCACCCCGGAGACACGGCCACTGCTGCTTCCCCCAGATGGGCTGTCCCCCCCAACAGTACTCAGACAGGAGTACTTGTTATGTAGGGGCACTTCCACCGGGGTGCTCTCAATCACCCGTGTTTTACCCTTCCTGGCTGTCACCCACTTGGCCTCCTCCCGTGGACCTGGTGTGACCACCTGATGATAGCTCTTGTCTATCACTTCCTCATTCTTCCTCACCTGCCTAAGATCGTCAAGCTGCAGTTTCAGCTCCCTAACACGGGCCCTCAGGAACCACAGCTCGACACACCCCTCACAGATGTGGATGTCCGGGAGGCCAGGTGCCTCCAGGACCTCCCACATACTGCACTGCGAGCACCACACTGGCTTTACACTCATATTTCACCCTTTCTTCCGAGGTACACAGAGAAAAGTAAATTATAAATAAAAAAAATAAGAAACTCACCCCTGCTCGCCCTTTCTGCTTAAGCCCGATGAGCCAAAGCCCCTCAGTTCTCACTCAGCTCCCTCTCACTCCGCTGCCCGCTCCCAATGCTGCCCGTTAGATAGTGGGGACTGCCTTTTAAACCTCCCGTGCACTCTTTTAAACCTCCCGTGCACTCTTCAGTAACAGTGAAAGCAGTATCAGTGAAAGTGACTTCTTATGCATAAATGGCAATCCCCACTGACCTTCTAATGCCATCTGAGCAACATTCAGCTCAAGAGTACCAACCTGGTTATTAGGTAAGCTTGGAGTAACTGAAGGTATTGGTTGATCATTCGCATTTTCCATTTGCTGAACTTCTCCATTCACTCCCTGAATTTTTTTGTCAATTTCCAACTCTTCAGTAACTGGTGTTGAAACAGAATGAAGTTTTCTTCTGAGCTGAAGTAACTCAAATTTTTCAACATTTTCTTTGGTCAGCAAAGCAACTTTCTGAATGCGTGGATAAACATGAAAATTAGTATTGCTTGCCAATGCATATTTTTCATGTTCTCCCAAATGGTAAATTTCAGACAAAGGTAGCTGGTTCTTTAAGTTAGGAACTTCTAATGATTCCATCTGTTTTGTCTCTGAGTCTGGGAAGACTGTTCCATGAAGACCATTAGTGTAATTATTGTTTATAAAATCATTCTGTACTGGCTCGCTTTTTATTTTGTCAATTATTGCTGTGGAGGCAAGCAAGGTCTGGCCTGGTGGGGATGTTGGACAGGAGGATGGCATGCATTCTGATGTTTCTATTTCACTGAAGGTTTCATACACAGTAACATGTGCATTTCCTGTTTCAGTATTCATGCTCGTACTTGTAGACCTAGATGATTCAGAAGGACACTGAATATCTGAACAACGGGCAAAAGAGAAACAACCGTCACGACTGCAGAATGGAATGGTTTCAAAACCAGGAGTTGGCACTGGAGAAAGTGGGTCGCAAACTTGGCTTTGTAATGTAAAGTAAGGTGCCAGATTATTTATATTGACGGATGGTATTTTTCTCATTGATGTTTCAGTATTGTAAGAACTTTTGATTGTTTGTGTACTGTAATTAAGAGATGACTCAGGACTTGATCATCGTGAACGTGCCATTTTGGCATCCTCACCACCTGTTATCTTTGACATAAGTGCTTCATCCTTTCTAAATTGTGACGGTGATACAGAATATTTCTCACTCTTGTAACTCCTGGAATCAGCTTCTTTCAGTGCTGTCTTACTTCTTGGTCCTGAACAATATTTGTCCATTGTGTTACTAGTAACTGTGCACTGCTCATCAGTACTTCGCCATGTAATGCTCGGAGTCATCCTCCATATTTCTTCAGAAGAGAACTGGTCAGATGTGTTTGTTCCAATCGAGGTGTAGTTTTCGAACAAATTCTGTTCTGAGCATTTTTGTTTCAAGTCTGATGAGGCGATACAGCTCTTTCCACCACCGTTTAAAGCACTGTTAAGAGAAGAGGTATCAGAAACTGAGCTGGACTTTTTGTAACTTAATTTTTCAGATGTAACTGAGCCAAATGAATGAAGGGATGTATCTTTGCCGCAATGGCGATGATGATCACGTAAAGGTATCTCATTGGAGCTTTGATGTAATGCTTTTTCATTTAGTGCTCCTTCACCTTCTTCAAACTTTGACTTGTCAAATTCTTCTCTTGCATTACGTTGTTTTCTGTTTAGTTGCAATACATACAAGTCAACACATTAAAAATAATTCAAATGATCTCATCAATATATATTAACAGAACAATGTTATACAGGCAACTTCTCACAAATGTACATTTTAAAGAACAAGTACAAGATTTAGTAGATTCTCACTCTGTTTCATAGGGCTGAATTTTCTGGTCCTGCCTGTGGCGGGTTTCATGTTGGGCAGGAGCAGAAAATACAGAGAGAAGCCGAAAATCAGATTTCTGGCAGGAAATTAATTTGGAATTTTCCCCTCGCCGCATTCATGGTAGACAAATGGCGAGTTGGGTTTCCCACTGATCCATGACAGGAATGCCATTTGGGTACATTACCATGTCATGAATACTCAATATAAGTCTATTTGCTGGTTCCACCTTCTAATCTTGCATCACGTTAGTGAGAAATTAGATTGGTCGATACAAGGTCTGGAAATGAGTGGCATGCAGCTGCTGGGCCTCATATCGCTCGTGCTTTTGAGATGACTGCAACATTCATAATTTACTTGCAGCAGCACTACTCCAGATTCTTACCAATAACAGTGAGGCCAGAGTGGCGGGGGATGCAGGGTAACTCTGCTCACTGACACTCTCCGTACTCCAGGAGGGCATGTTCTGCAGGGCTAAGTCAGGGCTGCAGCACAAGACAGAGAACAGCATTGATACGTTTGGGAGTTGCGGGGAGGGGGAAGGATTATGGAGTCATGAGTGACAATGGGCAGTAGTGGAGTTGGTGGGTAGAAATGGCAGGCAGAGGGGAGACTGAGTGTGGGGAAGCTGGAGCCTGATGTGGAAGACTAGAATGCAGACACAAAGCTGGTGGATGAGATCGAAGTGTTTGAATGGGAGGGAATAGACACAGACACCAGAGAGGTGCGGTGGGAGTGGGGGGGGGGGGGGCGGGGGCTGCGGCTGGTGAGATAGATCGCACAGTGACAAATGGAGGTGGGGGCTGGGAGAGTATAAAGAGGAAGTGGAGAGCTCCTTGAAAGAAAGTCATAATCACTAGTCAGGGCTAGGGGATCAAGGTGAGAAATGAAAAACAGTTGTTGGGCTGAGTCGACCTCACATTCGGTGAGATGTTAAAGACAGTCTTGAGGCTTCCAGGACCAGGCGACAGCACTATGCAAGACATGTACATTACTGTACTATCCCAGGGAGGGACAAAGTTTAAGTGCTCAATTTGGATAAGGTACGGCTTAGTATGCAGGGCATGAACATGGTCTTACCATCAGTGGCCATAGGCTTGTCTGGCTCAGTACTGAGTTGCAGATGGTACGGTTAGGGGAGCTTGTAAATCAGGAAAACATGATAAAGAGGGGTAGTCAAACTTTGTGTGCGTGTGTGTGTGTGTGGGGCGTTGTCCTCGGTATATGATAGTGTACAGATCCTCAAGATTGGGAGGGGTGAGGTCTACATGGGACATATGGTATTGATGAGTTCAGGTGGCTGAAATGTTCATTACAATTACAATGGGATCTCGGGTTACTCGGAAGCTGGAGAATAAAGAACAGTACAGCACAGGAACAGGCCCTTTGGCTCTCGAAGCCTGGGCTGATCACGTTGTTCTATCTCGACCAACCGTCTGTATCCCTCTATTCCCCAGCTGTTCATATGTTTATCCAGATAAGTCTTAAATGTCGCTAACATGTCTGCCTCAACCATCTCACTTGGCAGTGCATTCCAGACCCCCACCACTCTGTGTAAAACATTTCCCCCGCACATCTCTACTGAACCTTTCCTTATAAGAATAACCAGAAGGACATTTTCCTACAATTGTGGAGTTGCAGGAAATTTGGAGGAACCCGAAAAGTGACAAGGAGAGGTTTGCAGCTAGTCTTTAAACAAAAAGGTTGCAGCACCATAGCCTGAAGTTGTTACAGTTTGAAATCAAAGCCTGCACAGCATGGGTCTGAGAAGTGTGGGAGGAGCCCAGGACTGGGTTGCTTTCAAGGGGCACCCTCAAACTGCATTGGTACTCAACATTGAAATGATGCTCGAGCTGGGAGAAAGAGAAAGATTTCCTTGAGAACCTGCAATTGGAGCCGTCCCCTTTTGATGTGTGTCAGAAAGAGACTGCAGGAGTCATCGAGTTCTTCAGGGTAATGTCCAAGACCCAACTATTAACAACTGCTTCATTAATGACCTTCCTTCATCATAAACTCTGAACTGGAGAGGTCTGGTGACGTTTACACAATGTTCAGCACCATTCATGATTCCTCAGATGAGAAAGCAATCCATGTCCATATGAACACCACTCAACAATCACCAGGCAAGACTGTTCTCTTCCTGTTGGGGAGCATTTCAGCGGTCATGGGCATTCGGCCTCTGATATTCAGGTAAGCGTTCTCCAAGGCAGCCTTCACGACACACGACGGCGCAGAGTCGCTGAGCAGAAACTGATCGCCAAGTTCTGCACACATGAGGACGGCCTCAACCGGGATATTGCGTTCATATCACACGATTTGCAATCCCCACAGTTTGACTGGACCCGCAAAGTCTCACTGGCTGTCCTGTCTGGAGACAATACACATCTCTTTAGCCTGTCTTGATGCTCTCTCCACTCATATTTGTATCTTAAAGACTTGATTAGCTGTCAGTATTCGCATTTCAACCATTATTCATGTAAATTGAGTTTGTGTCTTTATATGCCCTGTTTGTGAACAGAATTCCCACTCACCTGAAGAAGGGGCTTAAGGCTCTGAAAGCTTGTGTGGCTTTTGCTACCAAATAAACCTGTTGGACTTTAACCTGATGTTGTTAAACTTCTTACTGTGTTTACCCCAGTCCAACGCCGGCATCTCCATATCATGACTACCATCGACACCGCAAACTGCCACCTCCAAGTGGAGAGGATCTCCAAGAAGATCGCGCATATCGACACAGACATCAAGTTTCTACAAAGATGCAAGAAAGCAGACAAGATACCGAAAGGACTACAGATCACGAACCCACTCAGGTCAAACTATAACAGGCTACGCTGAGAGACTTTGCCATCGCACCTCTCTCACACTCCTCAAACACCTCGTACACCAGCTCAACAGTAAACGCCGCAGCCTGGAAACCAAGATAGAGTCCACATTCTCAACTTGCCCTCAGGATGCAGACCAGCTGCGAAACTCTGCCAAGCAGACTAGACAAAGGAACTACACCATCTACATGCACACCAAGAACAGGAAACTTGAGAAACTCGGCATCACCACCAGCAGCAACCAAGCCTCCCCCGGTACCACAGTAGAAAACAGTACCACTGCAGGGAAGTCCATTGTCAACTTGTCTGACTACACACTTCAACCAGATGAAATCGAAGTTCTCAGCTGAAGGCTTAATTTCTGCCCCACCACCAAAATAGACCCCATCAGTCTCGCAGCAGACACAGAGGAATTCATCAGGCGAATGAGGCTGCGGGAGTTCTTCCACAAACCCCAAGAGGACAACAGCAAACACAATGAGACAGACAATGAACCAGAACAGCCGACAGAGAGATCCGCAGTGCATCCGAAGAGGAAAGAGTCGAATTGGACTACTCCGGAAGGCCACTGCCCTTGACTTGACATGTATGCCCAAGCCCTCAGGAGGTGCGTCAACACCAAATTCATCAGCCGCACTCACAAGACAGCCCCGAACATCACCCATGTACAACGCAACGCCATCCACGCTCTCAAGACCAACCGCAACATTGTCATCAAACCAGCAAAGGAGGGGCCATCATCATACTGAACAGAACAGATGACTGCAAAGAAGTGTACCGACAACTAAACAACGAGGAACACTACAGACAGTTACCCGCAGATCCGACCAAAGAACACACCCGTCAACTCAACACTCTGATCAAGACCTTTGATCCGGACCTTCAGAGCACCCTCCGTGCTCTCATCCCACGTACTCCCCGCATTGGAGATCTCTACTGCCTCCCGAACATACACAAGGCAAACACACCCGGCCGTCCCATCGTATCGGGCAATGGGATCCTGTGCGAGAACCTCTCCCCCGCTATGTCGAGGGCATCCCGAAACCCATTGTACAAAGAACCCCCAGCTTTTGTCGCGACACTACGGACTTCCTACAGAAACTCGGCACACATGGAGCAGTTGAACCAGGAGCGCTCCTCGTCACAATGGATGTCTCGGCACTCTACAACAGCATCCCCCATGACGATGGCATTGCTGCAACGGCCTCAGTGCTCAGCGCCGACAACTGCCAGTTTCCAGATGCAATTTTACAACTCATCCGCTTCATCCTGGACCACAATATCTTCACCTTCAACAACCAGTTCGTCATCCAGACACATGGAACAGCCATGGGGACCAAATTCGCACCTCAATATGCCAACATCTTCATGCACAGGTTCAAACAAGACTTCTTCACCGCACAGGACCTTCAACCGATGCCATACACTAGATACATCGATGACATTTTCTTCCTTGGGACTCATGGTGAACAATCACCGAAACAACGATATAATGAAATTCCATCCCACCATCAGACTCACCATGGACTACTCTCCGGAATCGGTTGCATTCTTGGACACACGCATCTCCATTAAGGACGGTCACCTCAGCACCTCACTATACCGCAAGCCCACGGATAACCTCACGATGCTCCACTTCTCCAACTTCCACCCTAAACACGTTAAAGAAGCCATCCGTATACACAGGATCTGCTCGGATGAGGAGGATTGCAACAGACACCTCCAGACGCTGAAAGATGCCCTCATAAGAACAGGATATGACGCTCGACTCATCAATCGACAGTTCCGACGCGCCACAGCGAAAAACCGCACCGACCTCCTCAGAAGACAAACACGGGACACGGTGGACAGAGTACCCTTCGCCTTCCAGTACTTCCCCGGAGCGGAGAAGCTACGGCATCTCCTCCGGAGCCTTCAACATGTCATTGATGAAGATGAACATCTCGCCAAGGCCATCCCCACACCCCCACTTCTTGCCTTCAAACAACCGCACAACCTCAAACAGACCATTGTCCGCAGCAAACTACCCAGCCTTCAGGAGAACAGTGACCACGACACCACACAACCCTGCCACAGCAACCTCTGCAAGACGTGCCGGATCATCGACACCGAGGCCATCATCTCACGTGAGAACACAATCCACCAGGTACACGGTACATACTCTTGCAACTCGGCCAACGTTGTCTACCTGATACGCTGCAGGAAAGAATGTCCCGAGGCATGGTACATTGGGGAAACCATGCAGACGCTGCGACAACGGATGAATGAACACCGCTCGACAATCACCAGGCAAGACTGTTCTCTTCCTGTTGGGGAGCACTTCAGCGGTCATGGGCATTTGGCCTCTGATATTCGGGGAAGCGTTCTCTAAGGCGGCCTTCACAACACACGATGGCGCCGAGTCGCTGAACAGAAACTGATAGCCAAGGTCCGCACACATGAGGACGGCCTCAACTGGGATATTGGGTTCATGTCACACTATTTGTAATCCCCACAGCTTGCCTGGACCTACAGAGTCTCACTGGCTGTCCTGTCTGGAGGCAATACACATCTCTTTAGCCTCTCTTGATGCTCTCTCCACTCACATCACATTGTTTGTATCTCAAAGACTTGATTAGCTGTAAGTATTTGCATTCCAACCATTATTCATGTAAATTGAGTTTGTGTCTTTATATGCCCTGTTTGTGAACAGAATTCCCACTCACCTGAAGAAGTGGCTTAAGGCTCTGAAAGCTTGTGTGGCTTTTGCTACCAAATAAAACTGTTGGACTTTAACCTGCTGTTGTTAAACTTCTTGCATATGCAGCAAGACAATGGACAATATTCAGGCTTGGGCCGACAAGTGGCAAGTAACATTCATGCCAATAACCATCTCCCCATGACATTCAATGGCACTACCATCGCTGAATCCCCCACCATCGACATCCAGGGATTTAACAATGATCAAAGCCTGAACTGGATTAGCCATATAAACATAATGACTATAAGAACAGGTCAGGAGCTAGGAATACTGTGGCAATTCACCTTTTGACTTCCTTCCCCAAGGCCTGTCCACAATCTACAAGGCATAAGTCAGGAGCGTTATAGAATATTCTCCCCTTATTTGGACTGCCAATAACTTCTTCAAGAAGCTCAACACCATCCAGGGCAAAACAGCCCTCTTCATTGACACTTCTTCCACAAACATTAATTCCCTTCATCAGTGAGGCACAACGGCAACAGTACATACCATATGAAAGATGCATTGCTGGAACTCACCAAGGCTCCATTGACAGCACCTACCTAACCCACAACCACTATCATCTATAAACAAAAAGGGCAGCAGATACATAAGAACACTAAAGTTTATCTCAAACTACCTCCACATCCTGACTTGAAAGTATACTTTGTTCATTCACATCTAACAGTCCCAGGGTGGAGGAGTATTGAATAATGGAACCTGGTGCTCATTGCTGCCTTCTTGATGGCAGTGATTCAATTGAGGGGAGAAGGGCCCCGCACCGTCTAGCCCATCTTCCAGAGGAGGCCTCGCCTGAGGTCCATGGTTCAGGGGAGCCCCAGTGCCACCCAGAGGATGAGGAGTTTAGACCCATCTAATGGAGGCCACCTGCACAACCAAGGGAATATCGAAAAGTCTCTCCTTTCTGGAGATGAGCAAAGACAATGTCACATATATCTGCATCTGTCAAGGTATGGAGTGGATCAGAATTGCCACATAGTGTGGGAGGATCTAACACCCCATGATCTGGGAGGACATCTCCTGCCAATCAAACTGAAGATCACTGGTGCACTCAATTTCTTTGTCTGAGGATCATTGCAAGCATCCAGAGGGAACCTATGCAGCATCTCAGTCCTTGGCACATAAATGTATCGAGCAGGTGACATATGCCCTCTACTGAAATTCACATGTGATGAAGCTATTCAGGCTGTTCGATTTCTGGGGTTTGCAGCGATCTCAGGATATGCTCGAGTTCAAGGTGCAGATTGCACACATATAGCTTTGAGAGCTCCATGGCAGCAGCTCTTGATGTTCATCAACAGGAAAAGGTTTCACTCACTGACCATTGGTGTGCAATCATCGGAAGGACATAGAACATGTTTGTAACAGGTACCCTGGGAGTTCCCATGATTCACATACATCCTGAGTCACTCCCAGATACTTTGCATCGAAGGGACTCAGTAATTACAGGGCTGGCTGCTTGGGGATAAGTGGTAACGAATCAAACGATGTCTCTGGACACCCACGTGTCGTCCTCAGAGTTCCTCAGTGGAGAAGTATATCTGATGCATAAATTGACACAATCCATCATCGAGCAGACCATTAGCACCTTAATCCAAAAACATCACTTTGAATGTTTGGACCGCTCAGGTGGGGATGGGGCTCTGCAAGAACCTGCAGAAGGTACCCCACATAATCATAGTCTACTGTGCTCTTCAAAACCTGGCGCTTCAAAGGGGGTCCCTGGCCAGAGGAAGATATGGAGAAAGTTGATAGCTTCTTAGATGATGAAGGACAGGAAGGGCTAAAATCTAAAGACAGAGATGAGAGTCAGCACCATGTGAAGATACAACCGAAGAAGTATGATGTGGAAGATGATGTAATTAAGTGGTTTGCAAGGCCATTTCATGCATGGATGTCAGATTTCCTTCCCTAAAGTGGATATTAGTGAATTAGATAAATCTTTAAAACAATCAAGTGGTCACCATTACATGACTATCTTTTTATTCCAGATTTACTAACTGAACTTGTTAGTAATTTCACCAGCTGTTGTGGTGGAAAATGGACTCGTGTTCTGGTATCTGGATTACTAATTCTGTGACATTACCACTGTAAGGGGAAAAATACAAGGGAGCACACTTTAAAATGGCAATACAAGAAAGCACACTTTAAAATGGCTGCCTGGCATATAAAGGGTTAACTGGGAAAGCCAAAAGAGCAGACACAGGCTCCTGCTGTTCAGAAAAACCTAACAGACAAGCCATTTCCAAATCACAGGCAGTGACTCATAGCAAACAAACACCTCAGGAAGCCAAAGCCAAGGGTCAAGACATCTTTTAAGATAAGGAAACCCCAAAACAAAGAGCTTAGATTAATGTTAAAGGAAGGCGGGAAATATGAATGTGAGGGAACCGATTAGCACCTGAATGAGACGAAACTAGCCATTGATAGACCCATTCATAAAATGTTAAATGTCTATACCTGTTTGTACTCTTGTAAACATGGGGAAATGTACCCATTCATGAAATGTTAAATACTTGTACTCACTTAAACAATGTGATAATCTTCGAATCACCGGTATGCCCATTGTGTAAAGGGTATAAAATTGAACCGCTCCCGGTATACAATTGAGAAAAGGTGTTCTACGAACATAGTGCCTTCTCTCCCGGGGCTCTGTTTAATAAATCGTATTTTCTGAATCTCGAAGTCTGACTACTAGTGGATTTTTCCCACAACAATTGGCGTAGTCGGCTAGGATCCTATTACTGGTGAGATCGATTGGCCACGGTCGCAACCGGGGTAGAGATCGCGGAATCTGTGACAGTCAGACTGGATCAGGAAATACGGTTCATAAGGGGAAACATTTGTACTGTTTATTGGTGATAAGATTTGTTATAGTGATAAGTACTAACTGCTGATAGGAATAAGAATAACTGTGATTTGTGCTGATCAACAAAAGGACAAGGTAGTGCCTGTCTCAAAACCTCTGCCTTAGACTGGCTATTAAGAGCAGAAATCTGCCACGTGAAGGTCAGGAATTGAAGTGAGTGAGAGACACCAAGGGCACTAAAGGATTGTGAAACACAAAAGGGCAGAAGTCGGTTTAACATCACCCTCTGTAGTGGCAAACAGACGCAGAGGTGCCAGCTGATTGCATGAAAGTTATTGAAAAGTTGGGAACTGTACTGTCAATGTGGTGAAAAGCGGGGCGGAACAGGAGTTTGATCAACTCTGACCTAAACCGAAATCCGGTGGAGAAGCACATTGCCGAAGTGGTAATCGTGGAAGCCGTGAGTATAACTTAAAACCCTGTAACGGCAGTAAAACACGGTGTGAGAATAGCAATAGTGGCCTGGGGTAGTGAAGTCCCTACGGTAGTTAGCACACTTTACTAAAGAATAATCGTGGCCGGGGTTAGTGAAGTCTGCGAAATGGCAGACAGTGAAGTTAAAAGGGGATCTGCAGGTTCCCTGATTGAAATCTACATGACAGACAGGAAGGAGTTAATAAAGAGAATGCAAAAGGATGGCTGGGATACTTCTCAAACCTTAGAGCAGCAGAGAAAGTGGATAGATAAAGTAAAAAGAAACAGAACGAAGAAAATAGGAATAACGTTAACACATCAGTTAGCAGGTCTAATTGAACAAACAATTGCCTCTACAAGGAAATGGAGAGAGGACAAAGAAAGAATTAGAGAACTAGAATCCCAAGTGAGGGAATTGGAAAAACGAAATCAGGTTTTAGAAAGGCAAGGGGGAGGAGAAACTGATCCTCTACCTTCTTATGAGTCTACCCAGCAAGGGCCAACGGCACCTTCAGAAGAGTGGGAACAGCTGGAACACAACTTAGCGCCCATAACTAGAGGGGGGACCGCAGCGCGACCCAAGGCAAATTATAAACCCTTTACCCCAGGGGAAAGACAGCAGATAATGGCTTCCCTGGGCAAATTACAAACCAGAAGCGCGAACACTACATTCTGGGAAGAATTAGACACAATCTGGGTAGGACATCAATTACACCTAAGAGACGTACACCGGCTGGTCAGGGCAGCCTGTCCAGCGGATAAGTGGAGGCAGGTAGCAGGGGGACCCGTTGCCCCTATAGCACAGGATTATAGTGGGGGACGGTGGACACATGTAATCCCCCTAACAGCAGAAATAGATGCCCAACAGGCACCCTTCTTACAGTTTAAAGAAGAAATTCAGAGGGTCTTAGGGAATGCTCCCACTAACTGGAGCAGAATTACCACCACAAAGCAGCTAAAAGGAGAAGGAGCCTCTGAGTATGGGGAACAATTGTTCCGAATATACCAAGAGTGCTCAGGACATGGGAATCCAGGGCGAGGAGATCGAGCGTTCATCCAGGCTTTTAAGGATGGACTCTCTAGTTCTCACCAGGTCATCCTAAAAATGGGAGTGATTATGTCCCAAGATTACGATGAATTGGTAGAATGGGCTAGTGGCATACCTGCAGATGGATAGGAGAGATCTTAGTTTTTGTATTTCAGTGTGTTTGTGAGATCTGGTAGCCTGTCGAATGTAGGTGGTTGTTGTTGTAATTAGATTGAGAGCAGGGAGCCGGAGAAGCCTCTTTGTTCCTGTGGAGTGTTTGCTGCAGGCAGTGGGTGCAGTACATTGCACCTTGGTTTAGCCTCAGGGGGCTGGGAGAGTGTTAAAACTGTAAAGATTAAAGTGATAGGATTTCTTGAATTTACTTCTGTTTTGAGTCAATTACAGTTTGGAAGAAAGAAGAATAAAAGCGACTGTCTTAATCAATGTTCTGTATTCTCTTTGAATGTTTTACACTCATCCCAGTCTGAAATGATAAGTTTGAATGAAAAAGGATGTGCTGTGGAATGACTTTTGGAAGCTTCCATGTGTGTGTGTGTGTTTAAACAAAGTGGTTGCGTGGATGCTTTGTTGTTGTTTGCTTTAATGTTTTAATGTTAAAAAAGAATTTAAATCTTGAATGGAAAAGGATGTGCTCTTTCCTTTGTCTTGAAGTAGAAATTATAAGAGTTAGTTGAGGAGTTAAGAAAAGAAAATAAGTTATTTTGTGGAAAGGTAGAAAAGCAGGGACAAAAGACTAAGGTAAATATATTGTCTATGAGTCAGTTTAAAGTATACCAAGTCAGTGAAATACAGTATTAATCGCAGAATATCGCGATTTGCGAACGTCAGATAGTTTAGTATTCTGAACTAGTTAAAATTATGTACTGCCGTCGGAATTTCATGAGCCATCAAGGTTCAAGGTTTGCCAAATATAAAAGCACTGCAAAGCTTAAAATCTAGCCAGTTAAGAAACCAAAATGTTCCTAATCAAATAACTGGTATGTATTGTACCTGCTTTGATTTTGATTCGGCGCCTGTTACTTTTCCTAGAGTGCGGGGGTTTCGATCTGGAGCTCAGTTTAAAAATAGAAACGGCTTGAATTAAAACGGTTTGGATATCACGGTTACGATGTGTAAAGTGGTATGATACAACTGCCGCTTGATTGTTGATATTATACAGTATAGCACTGCCATATAGACACAAGAATAACATCAAATCCTGAAAAGCCTTAACCAACTTTGTATGATATATTCATATACTATATTGTGTATTGATAAAGACATAATTATTTTGTGAAGTACTGTGGTGTAGCGCTTGCACGCAAACAAATGATCAAATTAGAGATAATGTAAGAGTACATCATATAAAGATCGGAACTGAATGGCATGTGATTTTAATGGGGAAAGCGATGTCTTTTGATAAGATTACATACAAATGAATGGATGTCCAACTGCAGCCAAAAAAGGCCAGTACAAAGTGTTATTTAATTCACACTAAGCTTGCTATGGAAGGGGGATATATAGTTAAAATGTATAATGCACTAGCTAAAGCCATACAAACATCAGGGAGAAGGTGGACAGAGTATTGCCCACTATTTTAAAGAAATTAAGAGCTACCACAAACCAGACAACCGGATTAACCCCTTATGAACTAATGACAGGACGGGTGATGCAACTACCAGAAAGCATCATAACAGGTGGGACCGATGTCGGTCCACTAAAAGATAAAATCAAGAGATACGTTCTGGACCTGAGCACCCAGCTAAAAGGGATGCGCAAATTGGTAAAAGACAATCAGGAAATAAAAGACGCAGAGAGAGAGCTTGAAATGCTCCCTGACGTCCCAACAGCGGGAAGTCGCGTCCTAGTGAAAACATTACCCGACAAACCAGGGTTTGCACCAAAGTGGAATGGGCCACATGAAATTATAATTAGTGGGGACACCTGTGCCTGTATAGACATAAGAGGGAAAGGTGTCTGGAAGCACTGGACGCAGCTGAAATTATACAAAGGAGATAAGTAGCTAAAGTGATGAACTAACAGAACTGCTTTCCTCAACACAGGCAAAGACTGCAAGCAAGAGCCGGCGTGCGCGGGTTAATAAATGAAATAACTGTAAAAAATTGAATTGTAGTGTTAAGTTTTATAACTGTTGCGAATATGTATGTAATCGCGTATGTAATTGTATTATTTTGCGTTGTGGCAACTGTAAATCTGACTGGGCTAGAAGATAACTTGTTTTACAAAGCCCACATACATTTACATGGGAATCGAACTGTATGTTACCCATTAACACAATCTGTAGAAGCCCTATTTGTAGCCACCCCTGGGTGGACCCCTCATGACTTATATACTGTAGATACATCAGAGACACCCTGTAAGGGACAAATTGGCAAATATAAAAGAGGTTTACAGGGGAGATGTGTGGGACTTGTAAACCCCACAAATCCTACATGCGAGGGGTCCCAACAGGAGGGAGGAAAAGCTTGCCCAGACACTGCAAGCTATCCGCTTTGTTTCACAGGGCAGGGATGGGGATGTGCCTATGCCTTAGTCCCTAAGAATGATTCTTGTGTACAGACACAGTGTGTCCGTCAACATTGTCAGATTAACAAGGGACAGATTACTTGTATTTGTGACGAATGGAAATGTTTAAATATAACCGCGGGAAGACAGCTTATTTGCGGGCAATGTAATGGGACTCACGTAAGCTCAGCCAAATGGACATACCCCTTTGATACTTACCAGGTGGTGGGATCAAACGGGAAGCCAAATAAACTGAACAATTGGCAGTATGAGCAAACTCACAATCGGGACACTAAATGTTACCGGGCTAAAAAGGGGTATGTATTCCTCTTCAATGGTACCTACATGACAGAAACACCAAACCTCCCAAACCGTTTTGCGGTAGGAACAATCGGGCCACTGACTGTTCCATGCCCTCAGAAGGGGTACATTCGGAGGAGAATAGTAACCCGGGCTATTAGCAGGGAATTCTGCGCTGACTGGGAAGCCCCGGGTACACTGGGATCCTCACTGGGGTATGGGTTCCTCGGAGCTTTATCTCTAGGAGGGTCAGCTGGGGTAATTGGAGCAAAGAATAGAAACCATATTGTTTGTGGGCTAACAATCCTGGGAAACAGCACTTCAAAAGCATTGGAGGCTGTCAACCAAGAAATGGCTGAGTTAAGATTGTATGCTCAGCAGACACGATACGCGGTGGACTACCAGTTAGCACAACAAGGGGGAGTATGTGCCATCATAGGCAACAAATGCATAACCCATGTCACAGATGAGTCTTACAATATTACACAGGTCATCAATGACATCAGGACACAACTTGATAACTTTAGACAGGGACCCAAAAGAGGAAGTAGTTGGCTCACATGGCTGGTGGGAGAATCCTGGGAATCGTACCTGTTACATGGGTTGATTATACTCATTGTCATTATACTTGTCTGTTGTCTGACTGTGGGATGCCTTAAAGCCTGTTTTAAAATAATGTTGACAAGAATTGTGCCAGGAGCCAGTGTGTACATCGAAGAAGAACCCCTAATGAAGATTCCCGAAGACGTCAGAAGAAATGAAGATACTGGAAGAAATAAAGACATCGAAAGAAGCAAAGAAGGAGAGAAGAACGAAGACCTGTATATGTGAATGTATGATTGTTGGTCTGGGGATTGTTCAAGCTATAATCCGACCAAAAAGGAGGGACTGTAAGGGGAAAAATACAAGGGAGCACACTTTAAAATGGCAATACAAGAAAGCACACTTTAAAATGGCTGCCTGGCACATAAAGGGTTAACTGGGAAAGCCAAAAGAGCAGACACAGGCTCCTGCTGTTCAGAAAAACCTCACAGACAAGCCATTTCCAAATCACAGACAGTGACTCATAGCAAACGAACACCTCAGGAAGCCAAAGCCAAGGGTCAAGACATCTTTTAAGATAAGGAAACCCCAAAACAAAGAGCTTAGATTAATGTTAAAGGAAGGCGGGAAATATGAATGCGAGGGAACCGATTAGCACCTGAATGAGACGAAACTAGCCATTGATAGACCCATTCATAAAATGTTAAATGTCTATACCTGTTTGTACTCTTGTAAACATGGGGAAATGTACCCATTCATGAAATGTTAAATACTTGTACTCACTTAAACAATGTGATAATGTTCGAATCACCGGTGTGCCCATTGTGTAAAGGGTATAAAAATGAACCGCTCCCGGCATACAATTGAGAGAAGGTTTGCTACAGACCATGTGCCTTGTCTCCACGGATCCGTTTAATAAATCGTATTTTCTGAATCTCGAAGTCTGACTACTAGTGGATTTTTCCCACAACACCACTATGTTAATTTACTTTGATTGGAGGATAAATACATAACAAATTACATTCAAAATAATGTGATGGGATCTTTTACTTTCACTTGAGAGCAGACGGGACCTTGGTTTAACATCTTATCCTGAATCTGACACCTCCGTCAATGTACTCATGCAATGCAGCATCCAGGAGTTTCAAACCAGATTTTAAGTCTAAAGTGGAATAATACGAGCTGAGTGACAGCCAAATCTACAGTCAAATCCACATAGATGTCAGTCAATCAGGCTTTGGCGAAACCATCACCTTTTCCTTGGACTTGGTTGATGGTGACTTCCTATATCGGAAGTTCAGTTATAGATTTCTAGCATCAGTCAGAATGCTGATTTAGACTCTCTCTATTACAGGGGTATAAGTATCACAGATGTGGTTGGCATATGCTGCTCTCTCTCTCAATAAAACAACGTGTTTGATCGTTCAAATACCCCTGATTGATGTGCACAACATCTGGGCTGAAACACTGCAATCTGCAGTCGATCTCGGAGTTCTCAATTCCTCGAGATTACTAATCATGAACATATTTACAGCCTTCTTCTGAGCAGCAGCATTTTTACATTTTCCATGCTAAAACCACTGCAATACAACCTGTAGAAGCATAGCGTAGCCAGAAGTAAAATTTAGGAATATTATGAACTCGCACCGCTGAGAATATTACGTTCTGGCATCATAGTAAGCCATTAAAATGTGAAAGCATTTCCAATTATTAGCTGGTCTATGGAGCATTTTTATAGTGGCTGCTGATCCTGCAATGCCACATACCATTTATATTATTGTTAATTAATTAGCAGAGCTTTATTGAAGTGGAAGGATTCTAAGAAGTGATTTTGGAATGGGAATGCATGGAAGTGGGGATCAGGAATAGGTCAGGTTAAGGGTTGTTCAATGAACCCAAGAACACAGGAGCAGGCAATTTGGCCCCTCCAGCCTGCTCTGCCATTTAACTGCATCATGGCTGACCGTCTACCTCAATCTCATCTTCCCACACTATCCCCATATTCCTTGATGTGATTGGTATCTAGAAATCTATAAACCTCAGTCTTGAACATACTCAAATGACTGAGCTTCCACAGCACTCTGAAGTACAGGGAACCAAAGGTTCACCACCCTCTGATTGAAGTAATTCCTTATTTCAACCCGAAATGGTCTACCCCTTATTCTGAGACAGTGCCGCCTGATACAGATACTAGATATCCCCTCAACCAGGAAATATATCCTTCCTGCATCTACCTTTCAAGCCCTGTAAGAATTTCATGCACTTCCATGAGATCAAGGGCCCTATTTTACCATTTTGATTCTAAGTGCTGAATCTGGGAGTGTTTCAGATCCGACTTTTAGACCTGTTCTCAGGCACTCCCATACACGTACTGCCTGAAAAAATATCAACGATTCCGAATCGCGCTGCACAAGCCTGTGAGCAGGGCTCAATGCGCCCACAACCCTGCAGCTCCGATCGGCACCTCCAACTACTGACAGAATGTAGCCTTTTAGCCACATCCCTCGAGGCACCCCCCCACCACCCCACAGACAATGTCCCACTCCCCCCCCCAACATTACTGACCCCCTTATCCCCCAGCCACCCAGACCAATCGTGGGCCCCTCCTCTCCCACTCTCCCCCCCCATCGATCTCAAGCAGAGTGGCAGCAGACCCACTTTCCCCCCACCACCGATCTCAAGCAGAAGGGCAGCGAACCTCCACTTCGCCCGACCAATCTCAGGCAGTGATCCACCCTCCCCCTTCGATCTCGGGCGGAGTGACAGCGGACCCCTCCTTACCCCCCGCCACTGATCTCAGGCAGAGAGGCAGCAGACCACCACCCCCCACCCCCACACCACCGATCTCAAGCAGAGTGGCAATGGACCCCCTCGCCTCGGATCTCAGGCAGAGTGGCAGCGGACCCCCCCCTTCCCCGTCACCACCGATCTCAAGCAGAGTGGAAGTGGACCCACCATCCCCCCGCCCCACCAATCTCAAGCAGAGAGCTGTCAGACGCCAGGCACTTATCTCCTCACGAACCCTCACTGATGGAGCGTCCAAATCGGACTTCCATGGAGCATGTCTATTTCACGCCAATTCCAGATGGACGAACGTAGTGGTAAAGGGAGAAATGCTGGTAAAGTTAGGCATGCAGCCCATTAAGTCAACTTAAATGCATGCAAACGCATTTAAATGGCCGTCGCGCCCGGTCCCAATCGCGGCCATTTTTGAGCCTTGGTAAAGGGGGAGGCGGGGCACGGATCGTACTACCTGCCTCACGCCCGACTTTACCAAGTTTTCACGCCCGGAAACGGGCGCAATGTGACGGTAAAATCGGGCTCCAACTCTCATTCTTCTAAACTCTAGAGTACAGGCCGGGTTTCCTCAATCTTTCCTCAAAACAATCCCACCATCTCAGGAATTTGCCTGGTCAGCCTTTGTTGCGCTCTCTCTATGTTCGGTATATCCTTCCTTGATAAGGAGACCAAAGCTATACATAATACTCCAGGTTTCGTCCCACCAAGGCTGTGGAGGAATTCAGGACTTTGTGGGAGGCTAGGGAGGAAATTGCGGGTCCCCGAGCAGAGATATTTGAATCATTGACAGCCACAGGTGAGGTGCCTGAAGATTGCAGGGTGGTAAATGTCGTGCCTTTGTTTAAAAAACGCTGCAGGGAAATGCCTGGGAACTACAGGCTGGTGAGCCTCACACCTGTAGTGAGTAAGTTGTTGGAAGGTATTCTGAGAGACAGGATCTATAGGCATTGAGAGATTAGCGACAGTCAGCATGGCTTTGTGAGTGGAAAATCATGTCTCACAAATTTGATTGAGTTTTTTGAAGAGGTAACCAAGGTGGATGAGGGGAGGGGAGGGGAGGGCAGTGCAGTTGATGTTGTCTACATGAACTTTAGCAAGGCCTTTGACAAGGTACCGCACGGTAGGTTGTTGCATAAGGTTAAACCTCATGGGATCCAGGGTGAGGTAGCTGTGATGACTTCAGCCAGGGTAATGAGGTTGGCTTGCTCGAGTATGAACTACCTGATGAGTCCTCGCCCCTTCGCTTTGGGAGAGGAGTACGGCAAGGCTGCCCCTGTCCGACCAACTTTATTCTGTGTGCGTGGTGCCATTCCTGCGCCTCTTGCGGAGGAGGTTGTCGGGTTTGACTCTGCGCGGCCCGGACGTAGGGGTGGTCCTGTCGGCCTACGCCGATGACGTGCTCCTCATGTTCACGGACCCGGCTGACCTGCGGAGGATGCGAGAATGCCAGGTGGTGTACTCCGCCGCGTCCTCCGCCAGGATCAACTGGGCCAAGTGCTCCGGACTCCTGGTTGGTCCGTCGGAGACGGACCCCCTTCCGGAGGAGCTCAGGCCTTTCACCTGGAGCAGGACCAGCCTCCTCTACCTGGGGGTCCATCTCAGCCCAGCCGAGGAATCCTGGCCGGCGAACTGGCGGGAGCTGGAGGCCAAAGTCTCCGCCCGCCTGGGTCGCTGGACAGGACTGCTCCGAGTGCTGTCCTACAGGGCACGAGTTCTCGTCATAAACCAGCTGGTCGCCTCCATGCTGTGGCACTGGCTGGTCACTTTGACCCCGCCCCCTGGCTTTGTCACCGATATGCAGATAGCCCTCGTGCGGTTCTTCTGGGACAACCGACTGCACTGGGTCTCTGCCGAGCTTCTGCATCTCCCGCTTGAGGAGGGCGGACAAGGTCTGGTGTGCCTCCGCACATAGGTAGCGACCTTCCCCCTCCAGACCCTGCAGAGATACCTTTACGACGAGCCTCCTCCACGATGGTGTGCGATGGCGACGTATTTTTTCCGCCAGTTGCATGGCCTCAACTACGACGTGCAGCTCCTGCATATCAACCTGGGGCGGATTCCGACCTCCTTGCGGGAGTTGCCCGTCTTTTACCAGGACCTCCTTACGGTCTGGAACGCAGTCGCCTCGCGACGCAGCTCTCCCCCGTCAGGAGTAGCGGCTCTTGTGCGAGAGCCGTTGCTCAGGAATCCGCACCTCCAGCCTTACAACTTCAGGTGGCTGGCGGAGAGGAGGGCCGTGGACGGCGGGGTGACCAGGATCGGGGACGTGCTGGATGGCGGAGGAGCGGACTGGATGAGCCCCCACATGCTGGCTGAGCGCGCGGGGGTGGCCGTCTGGCGCGCGGCCAAAGCCATCCAAGACCTTAGGACGGTCGTGCTCGGCCCCGAGTGCGCACGCGGTCTGGAGGCGGCGCAGGCGTGCGGTGGGATCCCGCCCGAGCGTTCCCCTGCTCGGACGGAATTTCACATTGGCCCAAAGCCTAGACCCCCCCCCCCCCCCCCCGCCCCCGGTTCAGATGCCCCACTGCGTGTGCCGCCTCGCGGAAATTTCCTCCGTGCCCTTTTCCACCGCGCGGAGGCATTTCCTGTACAGGCTGCTGCTGCACACCTTTCATTACCGCGTCCTCGCCTGTCGCCCGGATACATCTTGGTGGGCCTTGTTGCCGCCGGGCGGCGGAGGTCCCCAGTGGAGGTCCCTCTACGGAGGGATCTCCCCCAATTATCTTGGGGACCTGGGGTGGAGGGTGCTGCACGCAGCAGTGCCGTACAACCGTAGGTTTTTCCGGTTCACGGGCTCCCAAGACTGCCCTTTCTGTGGCCTTGTGGAGACCGTGGACCATGTCTACGTTCTGTGTTTTAGGCTGCACACCCTTTTTGGTTTCCTCAAACACCTTTTACTGATGTTTTGTTTGCACTTCAGTCCCACGCTCCTGATCTACGGGCACCTGGTGCGGAGAGGGGTGGGTCGGGATGCCGACCTCCTCGTGAACCTGCTCCTGGGCCTGGCGAGACGCGCCATCAATAGGTCCACGCAGCGAGCGATCAACGGGGCCGTCCATCCTGACTGCCTGCCCCTCGACCGCGGCTACATTCGCAGCCAGGTGTCTCTGGAGAGGGAGCATGCGGTGTCCACCGGCGCAGTTGACGCCTTCCGCGACCGCTGGGCACCGCAGGGGCTGGGGTGTATTATCGACCCTGATAATCACCTTTTGGTTTGATGTTTTAAGTTTCCTTGCGACTTTGTTTTTGGTTCGGGCTGTTCCCCCTTCCTTTTGGGGAGCTGCCCCTTTTAATTAGTCCCTAAGTTAGTTTGAGTTTGTTTATTTGGTTGGTATCGAAAGAAATACCTGATGAGTCCTCGCCCCTTCGTTTTGGGAGAGGAGTACGGCAGGGCTGCCCCTTGTCCGGCCAACTGTATTCGATTTGCGCCGAGCCATTCCTGCGCCTCGTGCGGAGGAGGTTGTCGGGTCTGACTCTGCGCGGCCCGGACGTAGGGGTGGTCCTGTCGGCTTACGCCGATGACGTGCTCCTCATGTTCACGCACCCGGCTGACCTGCGGAGGATGCGAGAATGCCAGGTGGTGTACTCCGCCACGTCCTCCGCCAGGATCAACTGGGCCAAGTGCTCCGGACTCCTGGTCGGTCCATGGGAGACGGACCCCCTTCCGGAGGAGCTCAGGCCTTTCACCTGGAGCAGGACCCCGAGCGTTCCCCTAGTCTAAGTAATGGTGACCATGAAACGATAATTGATTGTTATAGAAATCCATCTGGTTCACTAACATCCTTTAGGGAAGGAAAGCTGCCTATAGGTGACTCCAGACCCACAGCATTGTTTTGGTCGCCGCACTACCAGAAGGACGTGGAGGCGTTAGAGAGAGTGCAGAGAAGGTTTACCAGGATGTTGCCTTGTATGGAGGGTCTTAGCTACGAGGAGAGATTGGGTAAACTGGGGTTGTTCTCCCTGGAAAGATGGAGAATGAGGGGAGATCGAATAGAGGTGTACAAGATTATGAAGGGGATAGATAGGGTGAATGGTGGGAAGCTTTTTCCCAGATCAGAAGTGACGATCGCGAGGGGTCACGGGCTCAAGGTGAGAGGGGCGAAGTATAACTCCGATATTAGAGGGATGTTTTTTACACATAGGGTGGTGGGGGCCTGGAATGCGCTGCCAAGTAGGGTGGTGGAGGCAGACATGCTGACATAGTTTAAGACTTACCTGGATAGTCACATGAGCAGCCTGGGAATGGTGGGATACAAACGATTGGTCTAGTTGGACAAGGAGCGGCACAGGCTTGGAGGGCCGAAGGGCCTGTTTCCTGTGCTGTACTGTTCTTTGGAGGGATATGTCGCCATGTCACCAGCGCATTAGCCTGGGCCTCCGGATTACTACTATATCACCATCTTTGAGTAAGGTTTCCATTATCTTTCTTTAATGGCCAATTAAATGTGCCTTTAACAAAGCATGCTAATTCCTGAACTAATAATACGTTCTAAATCCTCATTAATTTTCCCTTGAAGTAAGGAATCGAAAGGGAGAAAAGTTTGATAAATTTGCTTTCTTGTTTACATATTGCTAGTTTGGACAAAAACCTGGCTCCTGCCAGCAACAGAAACATTACACACAACGTGCACTTTATCATCATTTTTTCAACACTATTCCTTGAGGAAGGTATAATATATTTTTGATGCTCAACATATTGCTTTCCTGACAGCTACATATGCTTCATAGTGCTCTATGAAAGTTATTCATCATTGCTCTGCTACCATTATTACATGGACATCTGAGAGTGATTGTCCTTTGTCTGAAGTCACCAAAATAACTACTATAGTTTCATTGAGATGTCTGATTTTAGCAAATGAATAGGAAAAATGGCATGTACTTGTTGATGCTTTTCTGGAACATCTTTTGAAATTTAAAACTTACTTTTTGATGCGATGTAAACCTCGTTTATATTTACGTAAGGGCACGCATTTGTCAATTTCCAGCCTTGCTCTATTTCAGTTGACTCTAAGTCAAAGAGTAGAGAAATGTCAGAATTATCAATAACTATACAATTAATATGTTTTAATCTCCAAAATTGGTTGCAAACTTTACAAATTTTCATTAATTCCAACATTCCCATTAATTGGATTTTTCCACGTTTCAGCCTTCTTTAATCTCTTCCGCATTTTACGAAAATAACGCTAAAAATAAACAAACATTTCATTTTTATTCGGACAGAATAGTAAACTAAATTCGTAATTCAGTAGTATTAATTGCCAAAGAGTGCAATTTTCATTTTGGAAAACATATTTATGAAAATATGATGATGTAGTATAAGTACACAATTTACATCTGCTGTAAAAATGCCACAATGTACCTGCAGCTGTCGATTACACATGGAAGAGCATGAGGGCTGTTATGTTAAAATGCCATGTAGAATTAGCTGATGTGGCTCTTATATGTTGCCTCGGTTAATAACTTATCGTTGCTATACCCAATGTTACGACGTGGATACAGATCAGCATTATTCCAATGACATAACAATGACATATATATGAAGAAGATCTTGAAACCTTTGATGATATAACAAGGCAATTTATTATACCAAATAATTTTGCATGGATATTTTTTTTAAAAATCAGCTTCTTGCGTCCCATCAGATCTGAGTGCGTGTATCTGAATTTGAAGAGCTCATTTGCCAAAAGATCATTCGGTGCAGCCTTTCTGGTCACTGAAGAGTAACTCTCATTCTGCCATATGCTGTTCCTGGGCAGAATTTTCCCATTTCTTTTCCAGGTGTTGTCTCAGGCAGGAAAAACGGAGGATAGCCCACCAGCTGCCTCGCCAGGTCTTCCCACTGTATTTTCTAACAAATTAGGGGTTTTAAGAAAGTTAAGAGGCAGGATGTCATGCAAGGAGAGGTGAACCAGCAATCTCAGGTGCCGAGATCAGGGGGCCCTACACTGATCAAAAATTGGACGGTTCTCTAGCTTTCCCTTCCATCCCCTCCCTTGAAACCTTTGCCCCAGGCTTCCCTTCATATCCCTCTCTTCAGGCTTGCATTGAAGCACCGGCACCACAAAGCCGCCAAGAAGGCTGCCTGTGCCCCCACCACCCCAAAATGAAGATGTAGAGCCGATTCACAGGTGCCAGCTTGAATTCACTCAACTCCAAGTTGGCCTCGGAGGTCTGGTCTGCTTGTGTCTCTTGAAACCATTCTGAGTTTAATTTGACGTGGGGGCATGATTCCAACTTATGGGCCCGATAATGATATGCAAATATATTACATTGAGATTCTGCTGTTGAGCACAGGAAATGTGACCAGCCACCAATGGGAGGAGGGGCAATCGCGCCCTAAATCTATGTCATTTATCACACCTAAAGACTTCTCGCAACTCTCACCACCAAACCTGCCCAATGCAAAAGGGAGCAGAAAATCTCAGCCATCATCTTTACTACAAGCCCCAAGGGTTTCTTGTTTATTCCTCTGTCCAGTGGTGCAACTATTGTTAGGAGGCCTATAAACCACTCCCACCAGTATTTACTCACCCTTGCTATTCCTAATTTCCACCCATACTGATTCTTCTTGATCTTCCGAGCCAAGATCCATCCTCACAACTGTCCTTATATCATCCTTTACTGTCCAGGTTACTCCTCTTTATCCGTTCTGTCTGTCTTTTCGAAGGTTTCTGTTCTACTGGAATATTTATTTTCCCACTTAGCTCATCTTGACTCTGGGGTGAATTTTCCCGTTCCACCCACCACGGGAATCGCGAGGGGCGGACCATGGAAAGATCTGTTGACCTCGGGCAGGATTTTCCAGTTTTGGGGAGAGTGTGGCCAGAAAATCTCACCCTCTGTCTCTGTAACGGTGATTAGATCAAAATCATTTATCTCTGTTATGCCACAACTTCACCTATAGCAACTAGGCTTCACAGAACTTGAGCACTGCTGAAAGAAGAAATTTTGTCCAAGTTTTTTGTCTTGCCAGAGTCCACTTGCTAACCAATCCGCACTCTCTTCTCAAAGTATAACTTTTGTTTCCCCTGACATTGGTATTCTTGTGATTATCGCCAAGCATTGTTTGAAAACTTAAACCAGGCAGCTTAACTTTGATTGATAATGGCATTACTCCAAGGAATGAACCAGCAAACTTATTCTGTTTAGCTGCAACAAGCACAAATGTGTGCATATGTTTTTTCTCTCTGCAATGAACAGGGCCCCGTGTATTTCTATGTGTAACTTCCAGTGCATGCAAAGGTGCTACACTGTGAGCTTGACTGACACCATCAGTTTTACTTTTAGCATAATGAGGATTATTTCGCAAATGTTGTCAAATCGCAGAATCACATCTAATGCTGGACGCTGTTCTGAGGTTTTGCAAGCACCAGCTGGTTAAGTACAATCTATACCTGGCCTGTCACGAACAGCAGAAGCGACATGCCGGTTGATGCATTCTGCCAGTCTTTGGAACTATGGACTACTTCATTTATCTCACTGCAAATGTTTTGCACGTTCAGATCGAGCCTTTAATTTTTTTACTATCATTCTCTGCATAGATCTTACTGTCCGATGTACTATGACAGTTAAACTCTGCAAACCTTCTTGTTCCACTCCATCATTACTGAAAATCATTACACTGTTTTAAGTGAGCAAGCATGAAAACAGCAGCTGATCACTGATTGCAGCAGCATGGTAGCACAGTGGTTAGCACTGCTGCTTCACAGCTCCAGGGTCCCGGGTTTGGTTCCCGGCTCGGGTCACTGTCTGTGTGGAGTTTGTACATTCTCCTCGTGTCTGCGTGGGTTTCCTCCGGGTGCTCTGGTTTCCTCCCACAGTCCAAAGATGTACGGGTTAGGTTGATTGGCCAGGTTAAAAATTGCCCCTTAGAGTCCTGAGATGCATAGGTTAGAGGGATTAGTGAGCAAAATATGTGGGGATAGGGCCTGGTGGGATTGTGGTCGGTGCAGACTCGATGGGCAGCAGCTATGAGACCGAGAACTCATGGATAGCACATTTAAGGTGGTGATCGATCACACTACAGGTGAAAAGAGTACAGAGACGCAATAGTCAATCTAGAAGCATCAGGTAGAAGCATCAGGCAGATAGCCTAATGCAGGAGTCCCCCGAGTCCATCCCATAAACAATTGAGTTCTCTGTTCTGGACATTGGTGAGGGTGATAGTTCCTCAAGAGGCTTGCAGCTCGAGTCAAGGCCAAGATCCTGGTTGAGGCCGTTCTCATGTGTGCGGAACTTGGCTATCAGTTTTTGGGCTCAGCAATTCTGCATTGTCGTGTGTCGTGAAGGCCACCTTGGAGAACGCTTACCCGAAGATCAGAGGCTGAATGCCCGTGACTGCTGAAGTGTTCCCCGACAGGAAGAGAACACTCCTGCCTGGCGATTGTCGAGCAGTCTTCATTCATCCATTGAGGATGGCCTCAACCGGGATCTTGGGTTCATATCACACTACCTGTAACCCCCACAACTTGCCTGGGCTTGCAAAATATCACTGACTGTCCTGGCTGAGACAGTTCGCACCTCTTTAACCTGTGCTTAACCCTCTCTCCACTCACATTGTCGGAACCTGTAAAGACTTGATTACCTGTAAAGACTCGCATTCCAACCATTATCTTGTAAATTGAATCTGTGTCTATGCATGCCCTGTTTGTGAACACAACTCTTCACTCACCTGAAGAAGGAGCGACACTCTGAAAGCTTGTGCTACCAAATAAATCTGTTGGACTTTAACCTGATGTTGTAAGTGGGCCAATCCATGGCTTATAAAGGAAATTAGAGAGCATATCTGCTCTAAGGAAGAAGCATACAGATTGGCCAAGAAAAATAATAGGTCTGAGGATTGGGAGCAGTTTAGATTTCAGCAAAGAAGGACCAAGGGATTGATTAAGATGGGGAAAATACAGTACGGAAGTAAGTTTGCAGGGAACATAAAGACTAACTCTAAGAGTTTCTATAGATATGAAAAGAGAAAGAGGTTGGTGAAGACAAATGTAGGTCCTCTGCAGACAAAAACGGGAAAATGTATAAGAGGGGACAAAGAAATGGCCGAGCAACTGAATATATACTTTGGTTCTGTCTTTACAAAAGAGGACACAAATCAGATACCAGAAATGTTGGCGTATGCAAGATTGAGTGAGAGGGAAGAACTGAGGGAGATCAATATTAGTAGAGCAGTGGTACTGGGAAAGCTGATGAGATTGAAGGCAGATAAATCCCCAGGGCCTGATAATCTACATCCCAGAGTACGGAAGGACGTGGCTCTAGAAATAGTAGATGCATTGGTGATCATCTTCCAGGATTCTATAGACTCTGGAACAGTCCCTGCAGATTGGAGGGGAGCGAATGTCACTCCAATATTCAAAAAGGGAGGAAGAGAGAAAACAGGGAATTATAGACCAGTAAGCTTAACACCGGTAGTGGGGAAAAGTCTCGAATCCACGATCAAGGATTTTATAGCATTTAGAAAGCAGTGGCAGGATCAGACAGTCAGCGTGGATTTGACAAATCTGTTGGAATTCTTTGAAGATGTAACGAGTAGAGTTGACAAGGGGGAACCAGTAGATGTGGTATATTTGGACTTTCAGAAAGCGTTTGACAAACATCCGCGCAAGAGATTATTGTGCAAGATTAAAGTGCATGGGATTGGAGGAAGTGTATTGAGATGGATAGAAAACTGATTGGCAGAGAGGAAACAACGAATAGGAGTTAATGAGTGCTTTTCAAATTGGTAGGCAGTAACTAGTAGGGTGCCACAGGGATCAGTGCTGGGACCCCAGTTATTCACAATATATCTTCATGATTTGGATGAGGGAACAAAATGTAACATCTCAAAGTTTGCAGACGATACCAAGTTGGGTGGGAGGGTGAACTGCGACCAGGATGCAGAGATCCTTCAGAATGATCTGGACAGGTTGGGTGAGTGGGCGAATCAATGGCAGATGCAGTATAATTAGGATAAGTGTGAGGTTATTCACTTTGGAAGCAGAAACAAGGCGGAGATTACTACCTGAATGGCTGTAAATTGGGAGAGGGGAGTGTGCAGCAGGACCTGGGTTTCCTTGTGCACCAGTCACTTCAGGTAAGCATGCAGGTGTAGCAGGCGGTAAAGGCGGCAAATGGCATGATGGCCTTCATCGCGAGAGTTTTTGAGTACAGCAGCAGGGATGTGTTGTAGCAACTATACAGGGCCTCGGTGAGGCCACACCTAAAGTATTGTGTGCAGTTTTGGTCTCCTTTTCTGAGGAAGGACGTTCTTGCTCTCGAGGGAGTGCAGCGAAGGTTAACCCGGCGGATTCCAGGTATGGCGGGATTGATGTATGAGGAGAGATTGACTCGGTTAGGATTGTTTTCGCTGGAGTTCAGATGAATGAGGGGGGATTTCATAGAGAATTATAAAATTCTAACAGGCCTAGACAGGATAGATGCAGGGCGGATGTTCCCGACGGTGGGGGAGTCCAGAACCAGGGATCACAATCTGAGGATTCAAGATAGACCATTTAGGACGGAGATGAGGAGACATTTCTTCACCCAAAGAGTGGTAAACCTGTGAAATTCATTACCACAGAAAGTAGTTGATGCCAAAACATTGAATGCATTCAAGAGGCGGCTGGATATAGCACTTGGGGCAAATAGGATCAAAGGCTATGGGGAAAAAGCAGGATTAAGCTATTGAGTTGGATGACCAGCCATGATCTTAGTGAATGGCGGAGCAGGCTCGAAGAGCCAAATGGCCTCCTCTTGCTCCGATCTTCCATGTTTCTATGTGGGCAGCATGGTGGCACAGTGGTTAGCACTGCTGCCTCACAGCACCAGGGACCTGGGTTTAATTCCAGCCTTGGGTAACTGTCTTTGTGGAGTTTGCGCATTCTTCCTGTGTCTGTGCAATTTCCTCCCACAGTCCAAAGATGTGCAGGTTACATGCGCAATTGTCCCTTGAGTGTCAAGGAATTTGGCAATGGGGCTGACAGGAATAGGGCCTGGGTGGGATGTTGCCAGTGCAAGCTCAATGGGCTGAATTACCTCTTTCTGCACTGTATGGATTCTATGATTCCATGAACCATGTGTACTGGCTATAGTCTGGAATCTGCAGAATCTGTGCAGGAACTCAGGCTAAAATATATTGATTTTTAAAAAGAACACAAGAACTCAGAGCAGGAGTAGGCCATTTGGCCCTTCAACCCTGCTCCGCCATTCAATTAGATCATGGCTGATCTTTTCACGGACTCAGCTCCACTTACCCACCCGCTCACCACAGCCCTTAATTCCTTTCCTGTTCAAAAATCCATCTATCTTTGCCTTAAAAACTCTCAATAAGGTAGTCCCAACTGCTTCACTGGTCGGGGAATTCCACAAAGTCACAACCCTTTGGGTGAAGAGGTTCCTCCTCAACTCAATCCTGAATCTGCTCCCCCTTATTTTCAGGTTTCGCCCCCCAGTGGAAACAACCTCCCTACTTCTATCTTATCTATTCCCTTCATAATTTTATATGTTTCCATAACACCCCCCTCATTCTTCTAAATTCCAAAGAGTATAATCTCAGTCTACTCAGTCTCTTCTCATAAGCCAACCTTCTCAACTCGGAATCAACCGAGTGAATCTCCTCTGCACCTCCTCCAGCGCCAGGACATCCTTTCTCAAGTAAGGAGACCAACACTGTACACAGTACTCCAGGTGTGGCCTCCCCAGCACCTTATATAGCTGCAACATAACCTCCCTGTTTTTAAACTCCATCCCACTAGCTTTCGAGGACAAAATTCCATTTGCCTTCTTAATTACCTGCTGCAGCTGCAAACCAACTTTTTGTGATTCATGTACAAGGACACCCAGGTCCCTCTGCAAGCTGCAATTTTTTACCATTTAAATAATAGTCCACTTTGCTGTTATTCCTATCAAAATGGATGGCCTCACATTTACCAACATTGTATTCTATCTGCCAGACCCTTGCCTACTCACTTAAACTCTCTGTATCTCTTTGCAGACTTTTATAGTGTCCTCTGCACACTTTGCTCTACCACTCATCTTAGTGTCATCTGCGAACTTTGACACACTACACTTTGTCCCCAATCATCTATGTAAATTGTTAACAATTGCGGTCCCAACACTGATCCCCGAGGCATACCACTAGCCACTGATCGCCAACCAGGAAAACACACACTTATTCCCACTCTTCGCTTTCTGTTAGTTAACCAATCCTCTATCCATGCTAATACATTACCCGTAATGCCGTGCATCTTTATCTGATGCAAAAGCCTTTTGTGCTGTACTTCGTCAAATGCCTTCTGTGCGGCACCTCGTCAAATGCCTTCTGGAAATCCAGATACACCACATCTACCAGTTCCCCATTGTCCACTATGCTCGTAATGTCCTCAAAGAATTTCATTCAATTAGTTAAGTGTGACCTGCCTTTCATGAACCCATCGTGTGTTTTCCCAATGGGACAATTTCTATTCAGATGTCTCACTATTTCTTCCTTGATGATAGCTTCAAGCATTTTCCCCACTACAGAAGTTAAGCTAACTGGCCTATAGTTACCCACCATTTTTCTATCTCCTCTTTTAAACAGTGGCGTCACATTTGCTGCCTTCCAATCTACTGGAACCGCCCCAGAGTCCAGCGAATTTTGATAAATTACCACGAGTGCATTTGCTATTTCCCCCACCGTCTCTTTTAGTATCCTGGGATGCATTCCTTCAAGGCCAGGAGACTTGTCTACTGTGATGCTAGTGTACCTTAAAGAAAGTTTTTTTTAAAAACATGACTTCTGCAGCTTTCACAGCTTCAGTGGTTTCTTAGCTCACAGCTTCAGTGACGTCATTGTTGCCGGCTTGACTGGAAATGTCCTTTTATTGCTCAAGTGTCTTAAATGGGGTTGTTTGTGGTGTTTGCTTTGGAATTAGCTTTGCAATCCTGCATTGTTATGAGGATGGTCATGTGTTTTTGGACGGTTTTTTACTTTTCAGTTCAGAGCTGCAGGTTTGAGTTTTAGTTTTAGAAGAGACAGCAAGATAAAAGGAATTGTTTTCTCTCTCTCTCCCGGTTTTGTTTTCTTTGGAAATTCTCCTGTTTTCCTGAAGGGTGAATATCTGCTGTTGTTGGGGCTGGACCAGAGTCTCTCTGGTGCGTTGGGAAGCTGCCTGGTCTTCAAACTGTGCAGAATAAATCCAGAGAGCTGCAGACTTCAACCAAAGGACTCAATCTCCCTTATCATGTGAGCAGTAGACTTTGCTGAACATGTTTAAAGGGTTTTCTCTATGGCAAGGGTTTTGGTTTGATTGGAACACATTAGATATCTTTGTTAAGTGTTTTATACATTATAGCGGTTGTTTTGTTTCTTGTTTGCAATTGAAAAAATTCTTGCTAATTTTCTTACTATACATGTTAACTATGTTCTTAAATAAACTTTGATCCACAAAAGCTTCCTTGGGTCTTTTGAATCACACCTGAAGTGGAATATATCATGTTTATCCTAGCCAAATTCAAGATACAACATTTATGATTCAGATGGGCTTCATAAAATACATTAGAGTTTCTAACCTCAACCATAACACTACCTTTAGCCCCATTAACTTACCTAACACTGCTTCTTTAGTGATAATGATCGTTTCTAGATTCTCACCTGTCATTGCCTTCTCATCATCAATTTGGGGCATGTTATTTGTGTTTTCCACTGTGAAGTCCGACACAAAATACCTGTTCAATGCCTCGGCCACTTCCTCATTTCCCATTATTAAATCCCCCTGCTTAGCTTCTATGTTTACCTTCGCCGCTCTTTTTCTTTTTATATATCTGTAGAAACCTTTGCTGTCTGTTTTTGTATTCTGAACTAGTTTACTCTCATAGTCTATCTCACTTTTCTTTATAGTTTTTTTGCAGCTCTCTGTTGGCCTTTAAAGATTTCCCAACCCTCTCGTTTTCCACTAATCTTTGCGATTTTGTATGCAAGGCCAGAATTTATTACCCATGACAATTAAAGAATGGTGATATAGTGCGAAGGCCTGATTTTGCTTGACGAAGTTGAACTTGTAGATTGTAGTGTTCCCCTGCATCTTCTGCCCTTGTTATTCTTGGTGCTGGAGGTTGAGAATTTGGAAGGTGCTGACTAAGAAACCTTGATGAGTTCTGCAGTGCATTTTGTAGATGGTACACATTGTGCATGTAGTGGTGCGAATAAAGTTTAATGTGCTGAATGGGATATAGAAATCTACCAGGAGGATACAAGCTGGTAGACTGAAAAATGTTCCAAATAATTACGTTGTTTGCCGCCTCCCTAAATCAAGAAAATTACGACCTGTTAAAAGGTAGAGGTAAATTTGGACAAATTGTACGTTGCAGCGATTAAGCACATGAACAAAATATTTTCCAACAGCAGATGATGGTGATAATGGGAGGTGGACAATACAAGACTCCCAAACACCCAATTAACTCCCTGTCACACACAAACACGGGGTATTCCAATACTCAGTAACAGGACAACCCCGGGCACGTACCTTGCAGCGCGGATAGTGTGCAGTCGTCGATTTTACTGACTTCAGTAAGCTCTTCTTCTTCTCCTTCTCCTTCTTCCGTTGGATGAACTTGCCCACGAATTTCATGATCAAGACCACGAGGCCCCAGACTATTAGCAAAATCGCGATCACCAAGATGACGATGCCCAGGTTTGTGGTCCACAGGAACGACAGCAAGTTGTACATGAAATCGTAGAGGATGGCGAACCGAGACCGGGGGTTCAGTTTGTAGCCGCACCATATCGCCAAAGTTTCAATCACCGTTTTCAGCCCCGACCTCTCGAACAGAGTCTGCAACATGGCGGCTCGGCAGGTCGGCCAACGCGCCTGCACGCGCCCGCACACACGCGAAGCTCCCGATTCAACCTCGATGTCACCGAGAAACTGGAGCCGAGAAACGGAGAGTCAGGATGAGGAACACGAACCGATTCCTCGAAACTGTTTTTCTTTCTAAAAAAAATACAGTGCAAAAATTTGTTCAGCCACAACGTGTCAGGTCAGCGCCGACACTGAACGGGATGGTCCCGGCTCCCCGTCACCGCCTGCCCAGCGCCATTGCTCGGTCAAAATGGCTCAGCCCATCACCCACACTTGTGGGGGGGGGGCGGTGTGGGAGGGAGACCAGAAAATATAACAGTATTCACACACAGGCGGAAATAAGTAAACATTTCAAATACAATTACTATTACTTATTTTGTACTTCAGACGTGCTGGTGTTTCTGCTTCTACTTTTGCCCTCACTTTTAAAGAATAAAGTAAAATCTCCCCCCCCCCCCCCTCCCCCGCTATCTATTGGATAGGCGACGCTATTGTGTGACACTCGTTGCCAGGTGTCACTTGCCGCGGGAAAGAGGCACGTGCCGGTAGGCTGGCTCCTGGGGACCAGCTGCTGCCTGTGAGCAGAGTGCACACACATTACCGTCAAACCTGGGCATTGCAGTGGTGTTTGCAATGGATAGCGGGTTTGCAGCTGAGGAAGATCGACCAAATGTTTGCTGGCAATTTATTTTTCCTTGTGGGTAACAAAAACTACAGACTTTGGCACAGAATTAGTGTCAGAACTTTAGTGGTATCAAACAGAATTCACATTTTGATTTATTATTGGTATAGAGTGAAAAGCATTGTTTCCCGTGCGCAAAACAAACAATGGAGAATTGGAGGTGAGCAAGTATACATACATGACTAACAAGAGGCAAGTTGCACAAGCCTAAAGCAAATGTCTCACTGGAACCTTGCACTGACACCCTTTCTGAATCGTTCATGGAGTACATAGAGTAGAAGGAAAGGAGAGGCTACAGAATATGGTGTTGCAGATTCCAGACAGGGTGAAGAGAAAGATCAGCAAAGAGAACACTATTAGACAATTTAAAGGTGTTAGAGTTAAGTTTTAAGAGCATAGAACGAGAGTAAAAGATTGAATTAGAGAGTATGCTGGGGACAGCTTGCACAAAGTCACCTCACTCAGCTGCCATCATTTTTTCACATTGTGGGCTTGGTGCAACATTCTGGTACTTGGCATGACCCACTTACAGTAAAAATATTTGCTAGAAGAGAAATTGGTATGTGTCTTCCCCATTTTTGCACATACAAGTATCGTAATTTATCCCAATTTCTGGGTGCAAGGTATTACACCTAAACGGTGTCAACAGCATAGCCACCTCTTTAGTCCTTGCTGTTGTCCTTTTTCAAGCCACCAGAAATCAGCACTGGATCACTTTTAATGTGCCAGGGAAGACTCTGTGCCTGTTTAAAGACCCTTGCACAAAATGGGTACACAGGTTTAGCCTGTTCCGTGCAAGCCCTCACTCGAATCTTCAATCCTGCAGCAGAACCTCGAGGATAGTGGATGCCACTGAAGAAGACATGTAGAATGGCAACACGACAGCATTACAGTAGGTCCTTTCCAGCTTTCCTCAACTCTCTTGTGTCTGTGATACTTCCTCAGCACATTTGGAAACCTCAGTCTCCATCGCCTTGTTTCCTATTGCTCACCAGTGGGACTCTGGGGATCTGTTGATGTATTTGAAGAAAATAGTTCTTACATTTTTGTTAGTGTGCAGTTAATAATCCCTTTGCATACCAGGATTCATGGAATTCTGGAATTCTCTCTTGCAAAAGACTGCAGGGGCAAGGTCAATTGAAAATTTCAGAACTGCAATTAATACATTTTGTTGGGTCATGGAGGTGGATTTTTCTGTTCCGCCCATCACAGAAATCGTAGCGGGCAAGGGGCAGACCATGGAAAGATCCGTTGACCTCATGCAGGATTTTCCAGTTTCAGGGTGAGCGTGGCCAGAAAACCCTGTCCCAAGTATCAAAAAATATGGAGAAAGGGCAAGCAAATGGAGTTCAGGTTTGAGGTGCTGAATATCCTCTTCCTATCGCTATGTTCTGATGCATTTTAATTAACAAGACAACTGAGCAACCAGTCAGAAAGAATGGTGCTGAATTAGACATTAACTTGAAAAGCCTGCAAGCATTATTAATGAAACTCAGTTTATCAAAGCACCGATGGTTCTAATTCTGAAGAGAGTAAGGGAATTTTTCTGTGTAATGTCCAACCTCACACTGTCAAGATCAGGAAAGAAAGTTGAGGCAGATCTGTAGGGTATGATATAATAGCAGCGTTGTTAAGTTTCTGGCAGGACATGCCACAGTTAATCAGAAAGAGGAAACCCAGGAGTTAATCTTAATTTAAGTGCCTGTAACTTTCAGACAGGACGTCAGTACAAGATTCCAGGTGAGGCACATGCCTCAGACTCCTCGCATCTTGTTAGTAATGTATGTATACTTGCCCAGTTCCAATTCTCCATTGTTCGTCACCTTTCTAAATACGTTTTAAAATCCCTCTTTATCTCCCTCCCTGGAGATGTACTCCTGCTCCTATTTCTTGTGTTCAAAAGTCCTCCACTATTCAATACACTCATGTCTTATTTTGGGCTTTAATTCAATTTTCCTGCTCGCTCCCCACTCTTGAAAACAAGAAAATTAATTTTGAAATAAAGGCATTACCAGACTGGGAGCTGATGCAGGTCAGTGTTCAAAGGAGAAATAGATGTGACACTTAACATGCATTAGTAAACGGGCAGTAAAATTTTGGATGAATTCAAGTTCACAGAATTCAAATCGGCCATGGAGACAGCAGAGGCAGCAGTGCCACAGTGGTTAGCACTGCTGCCTCACAGCGCCATGGACCCGGGTTCGATTCCCACCTTGGGTGACCATGTGGAGTCTGCACATTCTCCTCGTGTCTCTGTGGGTTTCCTCCAGTTGCTCCAGTTTCCTCCCACAGTCCGAAAGACATGCTGGTTAGGTACATTGGCCATGCTAAATTCTCCCTCAGCGTACCTGAGTGTGTGTACGAGGGAATTTTCATAGTAACTTCATTGCAGTGTTAATGTAAGCCCACCTGTGACACTAATAAATAAACTTTAACCTTTAGCATTTTAAGCAATAATCTCAAAAGATCTAAAAAGATCTGTGTGAAATGTATGCACTGCATGTTTCAAGCAAGCACTGAAGTTTATGATACACATGCCCAATCCTCAGGACTCTCCAACAGTGGTCTCCAACCTATTGAAGCACAAGATCACTTTCAGAATCTAAATGCAGCACAAGATCTGCTCTTAAAAATTCGACTTTACGAAAACCCCCTAAAATGTATGCCGTGCATAACACTCATCTTTTCTGACTTTCTGGGAGTGCTGTGATGTTTGTGTTGTAGATTGAAATGGCCAGTCTCATACAGCCTATCAGATGGCATCAGTGACATTTTCATCTGGGAAAAAGCCATCTCACAGGTGAACCAAAGTATGCCTTCACCTTGAGTGCACAGAATGTCAGAAAAGGGTACTTGTCTCTGTTTACAAATCCCCAAAAGTCTTTGCCCCTTGACCTAATTTTCAGTTCTATGTCATCTTGCATGGTGATGATTTCTACGTCAAGGCCACTGCTCTGTTCAAACACCTGCCGAAATTTTGCTGTCGGTTCTCCAATGTCCACTTGAAGAAAATGATGTGAGACAAGCATAGTGATTTGTTTAATCTTGTCTAACTCCTGACATTGTCTGTTGAATTTGTTTTCCAATTTGTTCAGGGGGACAAAGATGTTTGGATGGAACCTTGTCTCCAGATTTGGGAAGTGCTCAGTAATTCCCTCGTCACCACACTCCAGTGCCTGTGTCTTTATTTGGGAGGACCACAGGCCCACTTTCAACTTGAACACATTCTCTGTACTGATCATGTGTGACAAGTCTCTGTCCCTCCTAAAAGTCTGTGATTCAGTTCATTCAGTTTTGTGCTTATATCCGTAAGAAATATCAAGTCTAGCAACCCATGCATTATCTGACAGCTCGCTGTACACCTCAAATTTAAGAAAGGTGACAATTTCAGGGAGCAGATCCAAAACTCTCTGGAGGACTTTTCCTCAAATTAACCACCTTACCTCTGCATGAAGGATGAGCTCACCATTGGTGGCATGAAGCTCGAGTAACAATTTGAACAAACAAATTTGCAGATGTTTGGCATGAATTGAGTTGACAATCTTGACAACAACTGTCATTACATGAGAAAAGTCAATAACCCAGCTCGCTTCCACTTGTTGATAGATAACACAGTTCTAATTGACAAAGGAGAACTCAGGATCATATGTGCAAAGTGCCACAAAGCCTGCATTGCTACCTCGCTTTCACGGTGTGAAAGAAACCAATTTCTTGATCGGAATGTTTTTCTCAGTCATATGAGTTTTGAATTTGTTGTAAATATCCTCGCTTCTTGTCCTCCCTTTGAGTGGAGTGGCAAAAGAGTGAGAAAGTCCTCTTTTGTTGTTGAGTCTTTGTTTTTGGTCACATTGCATTCAATCAGCTGGACCATATCTGTCATAACTCCTGATTCATCAAACTGCAGTGAGAAACATTCACAGCATGATAAGTCGACATTAATTTGCTGAGATGTCCTCAGACAACAATTCCACCCTTCGCTCTTGATAGCTGTCATAATTTCATCTTTATTTTTAAAGTCTTTGGCCAAGGTGTCAGCAGCAACTGTCGAAGCGTCCTTGATAACTTCACGATCGATGAATGGTTTATTATGTTTCACCATCTGCTGGCAAATATGTAAAGTGTATTTTTGCCAGCCTTGTCTTCAGCCACAGGAGAAGTCATCAATGACTGCAATCAACAGTTGGAGAGATGGGCGGAACACTACCTTGAGTTGGTACTCTCAGGAGAACATTGTTATATAGGAAGTTGCAGAATCTATAGAAAGCCTACCTGTCATGGGCAGAGCTGGATATTGAGCTATTGACTCGCTTGCCACGGATTAGGCTCCAAGTACTGATGGCATACTCATCAAGCATGGGAAACCAGTACTCTGCAGCATCTGTATGAGATTCTGTGTCAGCTGAAGGGAGACTGCAGTGCCGCAGGGTATGTGTGATGCAAAAATTGTGACTCTGTACAAGAACAAGGGCAACCACAGCGAATTCATCAACTATTGAGACATTGTGGGAAAAGTATTTTCTCATTTTGTCCGTGTCAGCCTGCAGATCCTGGCTGAACACTATCCTAAATCCCAGTGTGGTTTCAGAACTAGAATGTCGACAATTGACATGATTTTCTCAGTGTGGCAGCTGCAGGACAATTGCCATGAACAAAGGAGACCACTATACCTTACCTTCATCAATCTCAGAAAGGCACTCGGCTATGTGAACAGAAGCAGTCTAATTTAAGCTGCTGGAGAAAATTGGCTGTTGAGTGAAGCTGCTCAAAGTGATCTCCTCTTTCCATGATCACATGTTCGGCAAGGTCAGCTCTGATGTTGAAACATCAGAACCGTTGGAGAGCCACAGTGGATTCAAACAAAGTTGCGTTCTGGAACCAATACTCTGGCATATTCTTCTCTTTGTTGCTGACATTTGTCTTCATGTCCTCTGCAGATAGTGTCTCCCCATATACCAGAACCGATGGAAAGCTGTTCAGCCTTATTCACCTGAGGTCCAGGACAAAGGTGCATCAAGGCCTCATCAGAGAGTTGCTCCATGCTGATGATGCCGCAATAATATTCCATACCAAGGAACATGTCAGCAGCAAATGAACAGACTCTCTGACATCTGAAAGGGGTTTGGTTTGACCATTGGCATCAGAAAGACAAATGTCAGAGTCCAGGATGTTGCCATCCAAAGATTCTCCACTGTAGATTCAGTATGTAGCTCTCTCCACGACAAGTAGGCTTTCTATGGATTCTGCAACTTCCTATATAACAGCGTTCTCCCGAGAGGCAGTGTTCCACCCATCTCTCCAACTGTTTACTGTAGTCACCGATGACTTCTCCTGCCTTTTCAATTGAGCTGTTTTCTTTATTGATATGCCTTTTTTTAATCCCTTCACACATGCCGCCACTATGACCTGTGTCAAAAGATATCTGGTTATTGATAGTTTCATATTTCAAGGCTCCACAACCACCTGGAGCATACCAATTCCATTAACATCTGCACATTGGTAAACTAGCAACAATTGCACTGGCTGTTTAATCAGATGGATGACAGTTGTATAGCCAAGGACCATTTGTACCATGAATTGGCCACTGGGTCACGGCCTGTTAGTTGTCCATACCTCCAGTACAAGGACACTCGCACGGAAGATATGATGATGGTGGATATTGTCGCCGATAACTGGGAGACACTCGCTGACTGCCATGACCTCTGGAAGCTGATTGTTTGGAAGGGCATTGAAAAAGATGAACAGAACCAAAAAGCTCAGCTGGATAAGAGGAGGATCCAGAGAAAACAGAGGCCAGTGAATCGTACAACTTCTCAACCTTCTCGGTCTTCCACTACAGCAATTGCAGCAGAGATTACCATGTCAAATGGGGTTTCTAAGCCACACCAGGAAATACTTAACACAGAGTTGACCACCACGGCTCAAACAATCATCTTACGAGACAGAAAGCTCCTGTAGAGACATTGTCAAAATATTTGAAGTCTACACTTCGTTCTCTGTAATTCCCCATCGACCAAACCTGGAACCGACTCAACAAACTCTGTGAAGTTTGTCAAGCACAATCATTCCTTTTGAAATCAATCTTGGCCCATTCTATTTTCCCTTTATCTGCATTGCTAGTAATTTAATTCTTAATTAGACACTCTAAAAATGTCCCTCTCACAGATGTGATGCTAGCTGGGCTGTAATTACCTGAATTAGTTCTGTTTCCCCTTTAAAAATGAGCTCTGCATTGGCCAATCTTCAGTCCTGCAAGTACTTGAGGATTTCAGTTCCCTTTTCTTTATCTCCTTGTCTCAATTAATAAGTGGGTAATGAAGATCTCCCAGAACAATAATTGTTTTTCCTCTTCATCTCTCTAATCTGACTTCTGATTTTCTCTTCCATTTCCCTCCCACAATTTGGTTGCCAGTGTTCTATCCTACTAATTTAACACGGTTTTTTAAATCTTTGAGCTCCAGCCACTCCAAGAACTGTCTGTGCCCCTTCTTTGTCCACATCACCCATCTCTAAACTCTCTTTTATAAATATTGCCAGTTCCATTCTTATAGGGTTGGATATTACCGGCTGTGTTGCAAAACTGATATTGGAATAATTCCTGGGTCCCAACTTCACTCAAGGTTGTTGCATGGCATTCAGCAAAACTTTGCATGAGGCAACCAATTAGTGACTTGTCCTTGTTGATTGCCATCCAATTAGGGGGGGCAGGTATATTTGGGAGGTGGTAGCGAGACATGGCAAGGCTAATTTAAAGGGCATTTGTTAGCCATTAATGTGACTGTAGGCAGACTATCATTACCGAGTATGTAAGAGTAAAGAGCAGCAATACGGAGTTCTGTTACGGAAGCGTGGACTCACAATTCATCAAAGCCTTGCTGGATCTTCTGGGGTGCGGTAAGAGTTTGCAGAAATAATTTGATTTCTTCGGAGCGGCAGGTGGCGTCCTGTCTGTCAGACTAAGCGGGACCAGAGTACAATTCAGGAAGGTCTTTAGTGATCTTCTGGGGCCTGGCAAGTTGAAAGGGTTAAAATTATTCAATGCAACAAAGGCTGGGAGACTGCTAGAGCTGCAAGGTACAGCTGCAAAAATAATGAACACAGGGCTCTGAGGGCTGTAACTGCATATATCACTGCCTTCTTATAACAGCCCAGGACTGCAGTGTGTTTTGATATGAGTCATAAGTCACTACCCAGGGTGCCAGCCTGGTGCGGAGGGGGGCGGGTCGGGAGGATGACTTCCTCGTGAACCTGCTCCTGGGCCTGGCAAGGCGAGCTATCAATAGGTCCGGGCAGCGGGCGATTGATGGGGTCGTCCATCCCGACTCTCTGCCCCTCTCACGCGGCTATATTCATGGCCAGGTGTCCCTGGAGAGGGAACATGCAGTGTCTGCGGGTGCAGTTGACGCCTTCCGTGCCCGCTGGGCACCGCAGGGGCTGGGGTGTATAATAGACTCCGGCAATCACATTTTAATTTGATGTTTTCAGTTTTCTTTTGACTTTGTTTTTTGTTCGGGCTGCTCCCCCTCCTTTTCGGGAGCTGCTCCTTTTAATTTTGTCTCTAAGTTAGTTTGAGTTTGTTTATTTGGTTGGTACCAGAAAGAAGTACCCAGGTGCCAGACAGTCCAGGACCATAAGCATGTATTTATTGATAATATAGTTCTGTGTATGTGCCATGTTAATGATTGGATATTGTAATTAGGCAAGTGTAGAGTTGTTGTAATTGGTTAAACACACTGTGGGAAATGAAAGAAGTGATCAGAACTATTAGTTAGGATTGGATATTGATTACTTTCGAATGAGTTTATTTATTGAAGTAGTCAGCTCGTGTGTGGTTTTTTTTGGCCTTTACTTTTGCAGCAGTATTTTAAGTTTAAAGTGAAAACTGGAAGTGGGCTGCTAAGGAGTCTGGGAAGGGTTTTTATTTTAACTTTAAAAGTCAGTTACCTGGGAGGTTTCCCCTCATTGTTCCACTGGAGCAAGCTGAGAGGGAGTGATTGGAGGCAGCAGTGCTGGTCAGAGACTGATTGAATTGTTTATTTATTTAATTAGTCAGCTAGTGTGTGTTTTTTTTTGGCCTTTACTTTTGCAGTAGTATTTTAAGTTTAAAGTGAAAACTGGAAGTGGGCTGCTAAGGAGTCTGGGAAGGGTTTTTTTAGGCGCGTGAAGCATAAAAGGTAGGCTGCAGTATACAGTGGGCAGCGTCAGGAGCGGGCTGTGGAGTGAGTGGGAAGCAGAGTGTGAGCTATAAGGCTTTGGCTCACAGGGCTTAGGCAGAAAGGGCGAGCAGGGGTGAGTTTAATTCATTTTTGCACTTTCTACCTGGTACTGGCAAGGCATCTAGAGGGGATGGGTGTGCAGGCAGTGCTATGTTCCTCTTGCACTATGTTTGAGGTGAGGGACGACGACAGTGTCCCTGCTGATTACACCTGTGGGAAGTGTACCCATCTGCAGCTCCTCCAAAACCGTGCTAGGGAACTGGAGCTGGAGTTGGATGAACTTAGGATCATTAGGGACGCAGAGGTGGCCATAGACAGAAGTTTTAGGAATACAGTTACTCCGAGGAATGAAAACAGATGGGTGACGGTGAGAGGGGCTGGGAGGAAGCAGTCCGTGCAGGGTTCCCCTTAGCAACAAGTATTCCGCTTTGGATACGGTTGAGGGGGATGACATACCAGTGGTGAGCCGCAGTGAGAGGATCTCCAGCACTGTGTCTGTCTCTGTGGCTCGGGAGGGTAAGGGGCAGAGCGAGAGGGCAATAGTTATTGGGGACTCGTTAGTTAGAGGGATAGATAGGAGGTTCTGTGGCAGCAAAAGAGACTCACGGATGGTATGTTGCCTACCGGATGCCAAGGTCCGTGACGTCTCAGACCGTGTTTTCCGGATTCTGAAGGGGGAGGGGAAACAGTCACAAGTCGTGGTACACATTGGTACCAATGACATAGGTAAGAGAAGGGACGGGGATTTAAAGCAGGAATTTCTGGAGCTGGGCTGGAAGCTGAGAGCCAAGACAAAACGTGTGGTCATCTCTGGTACGTTGCCGGTGCCACGTGATAGGGAGTTGAGGAACAGGGAGAGAGTGCAGTTAAACATGTGGTTGCAGGGATGGTGTAGGAGGAAGGGTTTCAGATACTTGGATAATTGGAACACATTCTGGGGAAGGTGGGACCTGTACAAACAGGACAGGGTGCACCTGAACCAGAGGGGCACGGATATCCTAGGAGGGAAATTTGTTACGGCTCTTCAGGGGGGTTTAAACTAATTTGTCAGGGGATTGGGAAAAGGAGTTGTAGTCCAGAAGTCAGTGAGGGTGGTGAGGTATTGGGGAAGGTATCAGGGTCAAGGGTGGGTACCGGTAGACAGGAAGGTGGGTTGAAGTGTGTCTACTTCAATGCAAGGAGCATCCAGAACAAGGTAGATGAACTTGGGGCGTGGATTGGTACTTGGGACTACGATGTTGTGGCCATTACGGAGACGTGGGTAGAACAAGGACAGGAATGGTTGTTGGACGTTCCGGGGTATAGATGTTTCAGTAAGTGTAGGGAAGCGGGTAAAAGAGGTGGAGGAGTGGCACTGTTAATCAAGGATAGTTTAACGGCTGTGGAAAGGCACTTCGAGGGGGATCTGCACACTGAAGTAATATGGGCTGAGGTTAGAAATAGGAAAGGAGCGGTCACGTTGTTAGGAGTTTACTATAGGCCCCCAAATAGCAATAGAGATGTGGAGGAAGAAATTGCTAAGCAGATTATGGATATGTGTGGGGGTCACAGGGTAGTTGTCATGGGGGACTTTAACTTTCCAAATATTGATTGGAACCTTTGTAGGTCAAATAGTTCGGATGGGGCAGTTTTTGTGCAGTGTGTGCAGGAGGGTTTCCTGACACAATATGTGGATAGGCCGACAAGAGGTGAGGCCACATTGCATTTGGTACTGGGAAATGAACTGGGCCAAGTGTTAGATTTGGTTGTGGGAGAGCACTTTGGAGATAGTGACCACAATTCGGTGTCTTTTGTTATTGCAATGGAGAGGGATAGGGCCGTACGGCAGGGCAAGGTTTACAATTGGGGGAGAGGTAATTATGATGCGGTTAGGCAAGAATTAGGGGGCATAAGTTGGGAACAGAAACGGTCAGAGAAAGGAACTAATGAAAAGTGGAACTTTTTCAAGGAACAAATACTGGATGTCCTTGATAGGTATGTCCCTGTCAGGCAGGGAGGAAATGGCCGAGTGAGGGAACCATGGTTCACGAAAGAGGTGGAAGGTCTTGTGAAAAGGAAAAGGGAAGCTTATGTAGGGATGAGGAAACAAGGTTCAGATGGCTCGATTGAAGGTTACAAGTTAGCAAGGAATGAGCTGAAAAAGGGGCTTAGGAGAGCTAGGAGGGGACACGAGAAGTCCTTGGCGGGTCGGATCAAGGAAAACCCCAAGGCTTTTTACTCTTATGTGAGGAATAAAAGAATGACGAGGGTGAGGTTAGGGCCGGTCAAGGACAGTAGTGGGAACTTGTGTATGGAGTCAGTAGAGATAGGCGAGGTGATGAATGAATACTTTTCTTCAGTGTTTAACTGGAGTGAGACTGGGGGAGAGAGTCTTAGCAGGAGTGCTGAGAGTAAGCTAAGAAGTGATTTAATTATTCATTTATTCATTTAAGGGTATTCCTAGTATATTTTGCGGGCTTTTTTCAGGGTTTTGAATTGAGGAAGTGAGGTCAGCTGAAGGGGATTCTGGGAGGTTGAGTCTTAGTATAAAAGGCAGTTACATAGAACATTACAGCACAGAACAGGCCCTTCGGCCCACGATGTTGTGCCGACCTTCATCTGAAACCAAGATATAGAACATAGAACATTACCTGGGGAGTTCGATCTCTTTGTTTAACTGGAGTGAGACTGGGGGAGAGAGTCTTAGCAGGAGTGCTGAGAGTAAGCTAAGAAGTGATTTAATTATTCATTTAAGGGTATTCCTGGTATATTTCGCGGGCTTTTTTCAGGGTTTTGAATTGAGGAAGTGAGGTCAGCTGAAGGGGATTCTGGGAGGTTGAGTCTTAGTATAAAAGGCAGTTACCTGGGGGGTTCGATCTCTTTGTTTAACTGGAGTGAGACTGGGGGAGAGAGTCTTAGCAGGAGTGCTGAGAGTAAGCTAAGAAGTGATTTAATTATTCATTTATTCATTTAAGGGTATTCCTAGTTGATGCGCGACAATCAAGCACGTGGAACAAGGCTTCAGCTATTGAAGGCTTTTATTAGCAAACAATGGAACTAACTAACACGAGTACACCAGTTCAGACTGGAGGGGTCCCGCCGGAGCAGAGGGTCTTATACCTCTCCCCAGGAGGCGGGGCCCGACCGGGATGTGCCACAACAACATCTACCACAGGTAAACACCCTAACCCAACAACATTATACAACCCCTAGAGTGGCAACCCCCTAACCCAACAGTAACATAGGAATAACCCACAGTGGTAACCAACGATGGTTCACCACATTCACCCCTCCTTTAAAAACAAAGGCCGGCGGGGTGCGAAAACAGGTCACATATGTACAAAATTCACAAGTCCAGACGGTCTGGAGGACCGCACCGTCGCTGTGATCTCCACAACACCGGTTGCGACACCGGAGCAGGTGCTTGCGGTGGCGTTCTCTCCAAAACAGCGTCCGGCTGTCCCCTCGAGGACTCCCGGGCCGGTTGACCCTGGTGAGGCGATGGTGCAGGGGATCCTGGAACCTTCTGTGGTGGCGCCGAACTCCGCGTCTCAGGCAAGCTGTACATGGGAGTATAACTGTTATGCACTGGTCCCGGTGCTGACCGCGCCACGTCTGGGGAAGAAATAAGTGATAGGGGATTCGTGACAGGGGGTATGGGAGCGACAGGAGTTGCTACGTCCCCTGCGGGCGCCAGGTCTCGGATGGAGACTGTGTCCTCTCGCCCGTCAGGATATGCCACATAGGCATACTGAGGGTTGGCGTGGAGGAGTTGGACCGGTTCGACCAAGGGGTCGGACCTGTGGGCCCTCACATGTCGCCGCAGAAGGACGGGTCCTGGGTACGTCAACCAGGCTGGTAAGGAGATCCCCGAGGACGACTTCCGAGGGAATGAGAACATCCTCTCGTGGGGAGTAGCATTGGTTGCCGTACACAGGAGGGAGCGGATGGAATGAAGCGCATTTGGAAGGACCTCCTGCCAACGGGAGACTGGAAGGCCCCTGGATTTCAGTGCCAGTAGGACAGCCTTCCAGACTATAGCATTCTCCCTCTCCACCTGTCCGTTACCCCTAGGGTTGTAGCTCGTGGTTCTACTAGAGGCAATCCCGTATGAGAGCAGGAATTGCCTCAAGTCGTTACTCATGAACGACGAGCCCCTGTCGCTATGTATGTAGCAGGGGTACCCGAACAGGGTAAAAAGATCACTGAATGCCTTAATCACTGTGGCAGTCGACGTGTCCGCACAGGGGACAACAAACGGGAACCGGGAGTACTCATCTATTATATTGAGAAAATAGACATTCCGGTCCGTTGAGGGAAGGGGGCCCTTAAAATCCACACTCAGCCTCTCGAAGGGGCGAGTGGCCTTGACCAATTGTGCCCGGTCCGGTCGATAAAAGTGCGGTTTGCATTCCGCGCAAATCCGACAGCTTCTCGTCACTGACCTGACATCCTCCACCGAGTAGGGCAGGTTGCGGGCTTTTACGAAGTGGTAGAGTCGGGTGACTCCAGGATGGCACAGGTCATTGTGGAGGGCCTTCAAGCGGTCCTCCTGCATGATGGCGCATGTTCCGTGCGAGAGGGCATCCGAGGGCTCATTGAGCTTCCCTGGACGATACATAATATCGTAATTATAGGTGGAGAGCTCAATTCTCCACCGCAAGATCTTATCGTTCTTGATCTTGCCCCTCTGCGTGTTACTGAACATAAAAGCCACGGATCGTTGATCCGTGATCAGGGTGAACCGCTTCCCCGCCAGGTAATGGCGCCAGTGTCTGACGGCCTCCACAATGGCCTGAGCCTCCTTCTCCACCGCTGAGTGCCGAATTTCGGGGCCTTGAAGGGTGCGGGAAAAGAATGCGACGGGCCTGCCTGCCTGGTTTAGTGTGGCGGCTAGGGCAAAATCAGATGCATCACTTTCCACCTGGAAAGGGATGGATTCATCCACCGCGTGCATCGTGGCTTTCGCAATGTCGCTTTTCAAAGCCTTGAAGGCCAATTGGGCCTCCGGCGTGAGTGGGAAGGTCGTGGACTTGATGAGCGGACGAGCTTTGTCCGCGTAGTTGGGGACCCACTGCGCATAATACGAAAAGAAGCCGAGGCATCTCCTCAGTGCTTTTGTGCTAGCGGGCAAGGGAAGTTCAGTAAGGGGGCGCATACGGTCTGGATCAGGGCCGATGACCCCGTTTTCCACCACGTATCCAAGGATAGCTAACCTGCGCGTACGGAATACGCACTTCTCCCTGTTATAGGTCAGATTCAGGCGAGATGCAGTGCGCAGAAAGTGTTGGAGATTCGTGTCATGGTCCTGCTGGTCATGGCCGCAGATGGTGACGTTATCCAGGTACGGGAAGGTAGCCCGCAACCCGTTCTGGTCCACCATTCGGTCCATAGCACGCTGGAAGACCGAGACCCCATTGGTGACACCAAATGGAACCCTGAGAAAATGGTATAGACGACCATCCGCCTCAAAAGCCGTGTATTGTCGGTCCTCTGGGCGGATGGGGAGTTGATGGTAGGCGGACTTAAGGTCTATGGTAGAGAACACCCGGTACTGCGCAATCTGATTGACCATATCAGAAATGCACGGGAGAGGATACGCATCCAGCTGCGTATAACGGTTAATGGTCTGACTGTAGTCGATGACCATCCGAGGTTTGTTCCCGCTTTTAACCACCACGACCTGCGCTCTCCACGGACTAGCACTGGCCTGTATGATCCCTTCCTTGAGGAGCCGCTGAACCTCAGATCTGATAAAGATCCGGTCTTCAGCGCTGTAACGCCTACTCTTAGTAGCGATGGGCTTGCAGCCTGGTACCAGATTCTTAAATAAAGAAGGTGTGGTGATTTTTAGTGTGGAAAGATTGCATGCGGGGCGCTTTGGGCAATTTGGAGGCTGCGGCTGATTCCCTACTGCCAGTGAAGGGAGTGGCCCACCGTACTGTAGGATCACACTCTTCATGTGGACCATAAAATTTAGTCCGAGGAGAATTGGCGCACAAAGGTGCGGTAACACAAGGAGCCTGTATTGCTCGTAAATTGTGCCCTGTACCTCTAGGGTTACCATACACCGTCCTTGGATCGGTACAGACCGGGACCGTGATGCCATGGAAATTGTCTGTTTGGCAGGTAGAACCCGGAGTCCACACCTTTTTGCAGTGTCAGGGTGAATAAAACTCTCGGTGCTCCCACTGTCAAACAGACAATACACAGTACGACCATTTACCTTGATGTTCATCATGGAATTATCAAGCCTGTGGTGCTTTGTCTGGTCCAGAGAGATCGACGCCACCGTTGGCCCCTGGGCGTCACTGCATGCAGCCGAGGTTGATGCTGAGGACCCCTGCTGGTCGCTCCTAGTCGTCGTTGACCATGATGGCCGCCACCATGAATCGCACGTGGGTGAGGGCGCCAAACGTAGCGACTCCTGGTGGTCTTCCTCCTCCTCCGTCAGCCACGATGGCGCCGTCCTGGATTCGCACGTGGTCGGACCTCGTGGGTACTGCGACGCCGAAGGAGATTGTCTCCGCTCTGGAGGGTCACAGGCTGCACTGCTGATTTTGGGCTTCGACCTGCAAACTTTAGCATAGTGGCCCTTTTTACCACACTGGCTGCAGATTGCCGTTTTTGCTGGACACTGTTGCCGTGAATGCTTGGCCCCGCCGCAAAAATAGCATCGCTGGCCGCCTGGAGCTGCCGCCGTCGTCGGATCGATATGGGAGCGCGAGCCCGTGGGGCGAGGAGGGATTTGTGCTTGCTCTTGCCACGTTGTCTCCACGTGGTCTTCAGGGTACAGAGCCAAGCTTTTCGACGCTGCTTCCAGCATCTCAGCCATCTCCATCGCTTGGGTCAAGTTGAGGTTCCCTTTCTCTAGTAACTTAAGCCGGATGTACGAGGACCCTACCCCTGCTACGAACGCATCTCGGGCGAGGTCGTACATATATTGCTCTGCTGACACATCTTTACAGTCGCAACCCCTGGCAAGCTGCAAGAGCTCATTGGCGTAGTCCTCCATGGTTTCGCCCGACTGCCGACGTCGTGTAGCGAGGAGGTAACGAGCGTGTATCTCGTTGGGTGGTCTCGTGTATCGTTTCTTCAAGAGCTCGATGGCCCTCGGGTAAGTGGTGGCCGCACGAATCGCAAGATAAATCGTGTCGCTTACCCTCGCGTGGAGGACCTGGAGTTTGTCGTTGTCTGTAGTAACAGCTACAGAGGCTGCCAGGTAGTCTTCGAAACACTTCCACCAGTGGTCGAAGGTGTTAGCGCCACCGACCGCACGTGGGTCCAGCGCCAGACGTTCTGGTTTTAATATTTGTTCCATACTCCCTTTTTACTGTTGAGAGTTTTATGTTTGCTAATAAAATTGATGCGCGACAATCAAGCACGTGGAACAAGGCTTCAGCTATTGAAGGCTTTTATGAGCAAACAATGGAACTAACTAACATGAGTACACCAGTTCAGACTGGAGGGGTCCCGCCGGAGCAGAGGGTCTTATACCTCTCCCCAGGAGGCGGGGCCCGACCGGGATGTGCCACAACAACATCTACCACAGGTAAACACCCTAACCCAACAACATTATACAACCCCTAGAGTGGCAACCCCCTAACCCAACAGTAACATAGGAATAACCCACAGTGGTAACCAACGATGGTTCACCACACTAGTATATTTCGCGGGCTTTTTTCAGGGTTTTGAATTGAGGAAGTGAGGTCAGCTGAAGGGGATTCTGGGAGGTTGAGTCTTAGTATAAAAGGCAGTTACCTGGGGGGTTCGATCTCTTTGTTTAACTGGAGTGAGACTGGGGGAGAGAGTCTTAGCAGGAGTGCTGAGAGTAAGCTAAGAAGTGATTTAATTATTCATTTATTCATTTAAGGGTATTCCTAGTATATTTCGCGGGCTTTTTTCAGGGTTTTGAATTGAGGAAGTGAGGTCAGCTGAAGGGGATTCTGGGAGGTTGAGTCTTAGTATAAAAGGCAGTTACTTGGGGGGTTCGCCGGGAGCATAAAAAGCCGTCTGCACTATACAGCGGGCAGCGTGGGGAGTGGAGTGAGTGGGTAGCAGAGTGTGCACTATAAGGGCTTTGGCTCACAGGGCTTAGGCTGAAAGGGCGAGGCAGGGCTAGTTATTTTTTACCGAACCCTATAAAGGATAAGGGCAGGTATGAGTGATCGGCCAGTTCAGTGCTTCCGATGTGGGATGTGGGAGTTCCTGCAAACACCTAGCTTCCCAGAGGTTCACATATGTGCCAGGTGCTTGGAACTGCAGCTCTTGAGGGACCGTGTTAGGGAACTGGAGCTGCAGATCGCTGACCTTAGCCTAGTCAGGGACAGCAGTTATAGGCAACTAGTTACACCGGGGCATCGGGAGAATGACACGTGAGTCACAGTTAGGAGGAGTAAAGGGCAGAAGGGTAAAGTACAAGGGAGGACTCCAGTGGTGGTCTCTCAAAATAGGAAGGGCTTGGTGACAGGTGTGAGAGGGGAGGGGAGTGGACAGTTAGAAGAGGGGTCACCTGTGGTTGTCCCACTCCAAAACAGGTATATTGTTTTAGATCGTGTGGAGGAGTGTGCCTCTCCAGGGGTAAGACACAGTGACCAGGTCACCGGCACACAGTCAGGCTCTGTGGCCCGGAAAGGGAAGAGAGGGGTTAGGAGAGCGATAGTGGTGGGGGATGCATCAGTTAGAGGCACAGACAGGTGATTCTGTGGGGGCGAACGGGACTCCAGGATGGTAGTCTGCCTACCTGGTGCTGGGGTCACGGATGTCTCCGAGCGGATAGGAGGCATATTAAAAAGGGAAGATAAAGAAACGGATGTCATTATACACATTGGTGGAAATGACGTAGATAGGAAGAGTAGGGGGGTCCTAAGAGAGCAATTCAGGGAGTTGGGACATAGGTTAAAAAGTAGGGTCACTAGGGTGGCCATCTCTGGGCTGCTCCCAATGCCTCGTGCCAGTGAGGCTAAGAATAGGGAGTTGGTTCAAATGAATGCCTGGCTAAAGGACTGGTCCAGGAGGGAGGGCTTTATTTTCATAGACCAATGGGAGGTTTTCAGGAGAGGATGGCACCTGTACAAGAGGGAGGGGTCACAACTAAGTTGGAAGGGCACAAATATCCTGGCTGGGAGCTTTGCTAGTGCAGTTCGGGGGGGTTTAAACTAGTATGGCAGGGGGGTGGGGATCAAAATATTAGGTCTATAAGTGTGGTGGCTGGGGACGAGCTTGGGGCTGGGACAAGGCTGGCAAAGAAGAAGAGCACTCTGGGGGAGGACGACCTCAATGAGCCTGGGGGTCTGGAGTGCTTATACTTCAATGCAAGGAGCGTAGCAGGTAAAACAGACAAACTTGGGGCCTTAATGCGCACGAGGAATTTGGATGTGGTTGCGGTGACAGAGACTTGGTTGAAAGAGGGACAGGACTGGCAGCTGAATATTCCAGGGTACAAGTGTTTTAGGCGAGACAGAGGAGGGGCCAAAAGAGGTGGGGGAGTAGCGGTATTGGTTGGAGAGCATATTACAGCGGTGCAGAGGGAGGACAATTCGGAGGAGTCGTGTAGCGAGTCACTCTGGGTGAAGCTTAGAAACAGGAAAGGCGCAGTCACTATGTTGGGGGTGTACTACAGGCCCCCCAACAGCCCAAGGGAAGTGGAAGAATGGATATGTCAGGAGATACTGGATAGGTGCAGGAAATATAGGGTTGTTGTAGTGGGAGACTTCAATTTCCCTGGTATAGACTGGAAATCGCTGAGGGCAGGGACTCTGGATGGGGAGGAATTTGTAAAATGTGTACAGGAGGGTTCGTTGGAACAATATGTGGACAGCCCAACTAGAGAGGGGGCTATACTGGACCTGGTACTGGGGAATGAGCCCGGTCAGGTCTTCAAAGTTTTGGTTGGGGAACATGTGGCAAATAGTGACCACAATTCTGTTAGCTTTAGGATAGTGATGGAAAAGGATGAGCGGTGTCCCAAGGGTAAGGTGTTGGATTGGGGGAAGGCTAACTTTATTGGGATATTTTTTTATAGAATTTATAGAAACCCTACAGTGCAGAAGGAGGCCATTCGGCCCATCGAGTCTGCACCGACCACAATCCCACCCAGGCCCTACCCCCACATATTTACCCGCTAATCCCTCTAACCTACACATCAGGACTCTAAGGGGCAATTTTTAACCTGGCCAATCAACCTAACCCGCACATCTTTGGACTGTGGGAGGAAACCGGAGCACCCGGAGGAAACCCACGCAGACACGAGGAAAATGTGCAAACTCCACACAGACAGTGACCCGAGCCGGGAATCGAACCCAGGACCCTGGAGCTGTGAAGCAGCAGTGCTAACCACTGTGCTACCGTGCCGCCCGATCAGGCAGAAATTGGCAGCTCTTGATTGGGAGAGGCTGTTTGAGGGTAAATCCACATCTGGTATGTGGCAGTCTTTTAAGGAACGGTTGTTAGGGCTACAGGACAAGCATGTGCCTGTAAAAAAGAAGGATAGGAAGGGTAGGATTAGAGAACCGTGGATAACCAGGGAAATTGAGGGACTGGTCAAAAGGAAAAGAGAGGCGCATGTTAGGTCCAAGCAGCTAAAAACGGAGGGAGCTCTGGAGGAGTACAATGAAAGTAGGAAAATACTCAAACGGGGAATTAGAAGAGCAAAAAGGGGTCACGAAATGTTCTTGGCAGACAGGATTAAGGAGAATCCCAAGGCATTTTATTCATACGTTAGGAACAAAAGGGTTGTTAGGGAAAAAATCGGACCTCTCAGGGACAAAAGTGGGGACTTATGCTTGGAGCCCAAAGAAGTAGGGGAGATCCTAAATGAATACTTTGCGTCGGTATTCACAAAGGAGAGAGATGTGTTGACTGGGAGTGTCTCGGAGGGGAGTGTTGAACCGTTGGAGAAAATCTCCATTACAAAGGAGGAAGTGTTAGGTTTGTTAGAGAATATAAAGACTGACAAATCCCCAGGGCCTGATGGAATCTATCCAAGGCTGCTCAGGGAGACGAGAGGTGAAATCGTTGGGCCTCTGACGCAAATCTTTGTCTCGTCACTGGACACAGGTGAGGTCCCAGAGGATTGGAGGATAGCCAATGTGGTCCCGTTATTTAAGAAGGGTAGGAAGGATAACCCGGGTAATTATAGGCCGGTGAGCTTGACGTCCGTGGTGGGGAAGTTGTTGGAGAAGATTCTTAGAGATAGGATGTATGCGCATTTAGAAAGGAATAAACTCATTAACGATAGTCAACATGGTTTTGTGAGAGGGAGGTCATGCCTCACTAACCTGGTGGTGTTTTTTGAAGAAGTGACCAAAATGGTTGACGAAGGAAGGGCCGTGGATGTTGTCTATATGGACTTTAGTAAAGCGTTTGACAAAGTCCCTCATGGTAGGCTAGTGAAAAAGGTTGGATCCCATGGGATAAAGGGGGAGGTGGCTAGATGGGTGGAGAACTGGCTTGGTCATAGAAGACAGAGGGTGGTAGTGGAAGGGTCTTTTTCCGGCTGGAGGCCTGTGACTAGTGGTGTACCGCAGGGCTCTGTATTGGGACCTCTGCTGTCTGTGATTTATATAAATGAGCTGGAAGAATGAGTAACTGGGGTGATCAGTAAGTTTGCGGACGACACAAAACTGGCAGGACTTGCAGATAGTGAGGAACATTGTCAGAGGCTACAGAAGGATATAGATAGGCTGGAAATTTGGGCAAGGAAATGGCAGATGGAGTTCAATCCTGATAAATGCGAAGTGATGCATTTTGGTGGGAATAATGTAGGGAGGAGCTACACGATAAATGGAAGAACCATAAAGGGTGTAGAGACGCAGAGGGAGCTGGGTGTGCAAGTCCACAGATCTTTGAAGGTGACGTCGCAGGTGGAGAAGGTGGTGAAGAAGGCATATGGCATGCTTGCCTTTATAGGACGTGGCATAGAGTATAAGAGTTGGGGTCTGATGTTGCAGATGTATAGAACGTTGGTTCGGCCGCATTTGGAATACTGCGTCCAGTTCTGGTCGCCACACTACCAGAAGGACGTGGAGGCTTTGGAGAGAGTACAGAGGAGGTTTACCAGGATGTTGCCTGGTATGGAGGGGCTTGGTTATGAGGAGAGATTGGGGAAACTGGGGTTGTTCTCCTTGGAAAGACGGAGGATGAGGGGAGACTTAATAGAGGTGTATAAAATTATGAAAGGCATAGATAGGGTGAACGGTGGGAAGCTTTTCCCCGGGTCGGTGGTGACGTTCACGAGGGGTCATAGGTTCAAGGTGAAGGGGGGGAGGTTTAACACAGATATCAGAAGGACATACTTCACACAGAGGGTCGTGGGGGCCTGGAATGTGTTGCCGGGCAAGGTGGTGGAGGCGGACACACTGGGAACGTTTAAGACTTATCTAGACAGCTATATGAACGGAGTGGGAATGGAGGGATACAAAAGAGTGGTCTAGTTTGGACCAGGGAGCGGCGCGGGCTAATTGTTCCTTGTTTCTCATTTCAAGGCTTCATTCTATGATCATCTTGCTGGTGCCAGTACAGAGCGAGACTGCGGATAGTTGGGAACCTGTCTCGGGGGCAGGGAATTCATATGGTGTTCGTGGAAGTGGAAATGACTAGGGTTGGGAAGCATTTTCCGATCGGGGCCATTGTGATCTCCTGGACTCGTTTCGATCGCCTCAGGGGGTCGGAGAGGAATTTCCCAGATTTTTTTCCCCCATATTGGCCCTGGGGTTTTTCACTCTGGGTTTTCGCCTCTCCCTGGAGATCACATGGTCTGGAATGGGGGGGTGGGGGTGAGTTAATAGGTTGTAATGAACAAAGCATCGTAGCTGTGAGGGACAGCTCGGTGGATAGGATATTGGTATGTAGATAGGCTGGAAAATTGGGCGGGGATCCTGGATTCAGGATTCAATCCTGGACCGGGGAGTGGCGCGGGCTTGGAGGGCCGAAGGGCCTGTTCCTGTGCTGTATTGTTCTTTGTTCTTTGTTCTTGTTCTTTGTTCACCAAGGAGAGGGGCCATGTTTTTGAGGAAGAGAAGGTGTTACAGGCTAATAGGCTGGAGGAAATAGATGTTCGGAGGGAGGATGTCCTGGCAGTTTTGAATAAACTGAAGGTCGATAAGTCCCCTGGGCCTGATGAAATGTATCCTAGGATTCTTTGGGAGGCAAGGGATGAGATTGCAGAGCCTTTGGCTTTGATCTTTGGGTCCTCGCTGTCCACGGGGATGGTGCCAGAGGACTGGAGAATGGCGAATGTTGTTCCTCTGTTTAAGAAAGGGAATAGAACTGACCCTGGTAATTATAGACCGGTTAGTCTTACTTCGGTGGTTGGTAAATTGATGGAAAAGGTCCTTAGAGATGGGATTTACGACCATTTAGAAAGATGCGGATTAATCCGGGATAGTCAGCATGAATTCGTGAAGGGCAAGTCGTGCCTCACAAATTTGATAGAATTTTTTGAGGAGGTAACTAAGTGTGTTGATGAAGGTAGGGCAGTTGATGTCATATACGTGGATTTTAGTAAGGCGTTTGATAAGGTCCCCCATGGTCGGCTTATGATGAAAGTGAGGAGGTGTGGGATAGAGGGAAAGTTGGCCGATTGGATTGGTAACTGGCTGTCTGATCGAAGACAGAGGGTGGTGGTCGATGGAAAATTTTCGGATTGGAGGCAGGTTGCTAGCGGAGTGCCGCAGGGATCAGTGCTTGGTCCTCTGCTCTTTGTGATTTTTATTAATGACTTAGAGGAGAGGGCTGAAGGGTGGATCAGTAAATTTGCTGATGACACCAAGATTGGTAGAGTAGTGGATGAGGTGGAGGGCTGTTGTAGGCTGCAAAGAGACATAGATAGGATGCAAAGCTGGGCTGAAAAATGGCAAATGGAGTTTAACCCTGATAAATGTGAGGTGATTCATTTTGGTAGGACAAATTTAAATGTGGATTACAGGGTCAAAGGTAGGGTTCTGAAGACTGTGGAGGAACAGAGAGATCTTGGGGTTCATATCCACAGATCTCTAAAGGTTGCCACTCAAGTGGAAAGAGCTGTGAAGAAGGTCTATCGTGTGTTAGCTTTTATTAACAGGGGGTTGGAGTTTAAGAGCCGTGGGGTTATGCTGCAACTGTACAGGACCTTGGTGAGACCACATTTGGAATATTGTGTGCAGTTCTGGTCACCTCACTATAAAAAGGATGTGGAAGCACTGGAAAGAGTGCAGAGGAGATTTACCAGGATGCTGCCTGGTTTGGAGGGTAGGTCTTATGAGGAAAGGTTGAGGGAGCTAGGGCTGTTCTCTCTGGAGCGGAGGAGGCTGAGGGGAGACTTAATAGAGGTTTGTAAAATGATGAAGGGGATAGATAGAGTGAACGTTCAAAGACTATTTCCTCGGGTGGATGGAGCTATTACAAGGGGGCATAACTATAGGGTTCATGGTGGGAGATACAGGAAGGATATCAGAGGTAGGTTCTTTACGCAGAGAGTGGTTGGGGTGTGGAATGGACTGCCTGCAGTGATAGTGGAGTCAGACACTTTTGGAACACTTAAGCGGTTATTGGATAGACATGGAGCACATCAGGATGATAGGGAGTGGGATAGCTTGATCTTGGTTTCAGATAAAGCTCGGCACAACATTGTGGGCCGAAGGGCCTGTTCTGTGCTGTACTGTTCCACGTTCGAGGAGTGTGCAATCTTGATTTATGCATGTTAATTACTTGCAGCTGAGCCTACAGATATAATTACCATTGTATTCCTTTGTTCTGGGGATCAGTAGACCACATTGTGGAAAGCTGTTTGCTGAGCTACAGCTTGAATAAAGGCCATTTTAAAATTCCAAAAAGCTTCATCTGGTGTCTTGAAGGGAGTGAAGAATGGAATAGCTGAATAGTTTGTTGCTCTCCCTAACGCAAGGTGAGCAAGATGCCCAAATGGCAAACATATAGTCATAATGACATAGAACTTGACCTCTTGAATTCATGATGGCTTTTGTAGTGTTCAATTGTTTTATTAATTTTCAGTGACCCCCAAGTTCTAGATTCCTGCATAAGAAGAAACATCCTTTCCACATCCACCCTGTCAAGATCCCTCAGAATCTTATATGCTTCAAATAAGCTGCCTCTTATTCTTCTAAACTCCTGCAGACACAAGCTGAGCTTGTCCAACCCTCCCGTTTCAAGTATTACTTCATCAAACCTTCTCTGAACTGCTTCCAATACATTTACAACCTTCCTGAAATAAGGAGACCAATACTGCATATAGTGTTCTAGATGTGTTCTTACCAATGCCCTGTACAGTTGAAGCATCACATCCCTACTTTTGTATTCAATTCACCTCACACTAAACAATAACATTCTATTTGCTTTCCTAATTACCTGCTGTACCTGCAAATTAATCTTTTGTGAATCATGACTAAGACACCAGATTCCTCTGTATCTCTGAGCTCTGCAATCTCATCATTTATGTACTATGTTTCTTTTTATTCTTCCAATCAAAATAAACAATTTTGTATTTTTGGTCCACTTCTAGCTGCCCGCCAGCAGACCGTTCCGCCGACGGAAGCTATTCTTCCTTCTCCTCCTTCTTCCATTGGATGAACTTGCCCACAAATTTCATGATCAAGACCACGAGGCCCCAGACTATTAGCAAAATCGCGATCAGCAAGATGTCGATGCCCAGGTTCGTGGTCCACAGGAACGACAGCAAGTCGTACATGAAATCGTAGAGGATGTCAAACTGAGACCGGGGGGGCGGTTTGTAGCCGCACCATATCGCCAAAGTTTCAATCACCGTTTTCAGCCCCGACCTCTCGCACAGAGTCTGCAACATGGCGGCTCGGCAGGTCGGCCAACGCGACTGCGCGCGCCCGCACACACGCGAAGCTCACGATTCAACCTCGATGTCGCCGAGAAACGGAGAGTCAGGATGAGGAACACGAACCGATTCCTCAAAACTGTTTTTCTTTCTTTTAAAAAAATACAGTGCAAAAAATTGTTCAGCGACAACGTGTCAGGTCAGCGCCGACACTGAACTGGATGGTCCCGGCTCCCCGTCACCGCCTGCCCAACGCTATTGCTCGGTCACAATGGCTCAGCTCATTACCCACACTTGGGGGGGGGGCGGGGGGGCGGTGTGGGATGGAGACCAGAAAATATAACAGTATTCACACACAGGAGGAAATAAGTAAACATTTCAAATACAATTACTGTGACTTATTTTGTACTTCAGACGTGCTGGTGTTTCTGCTCCTACTTTTGCCCTCATTTTTAAAGAATGAAGTAAAATCTCCGCCCCCCCCCCCCCCCCCGCTATTTATTGGATAGGCGACGCTATTGTGTGACGCTCGTTGCCAGGTGACACGCCGCGGGAAAGAGGCACGTGCCGGTAGGCTGGCTCCTGGGGACCAGCTGCTGCCTGTGAGCAGAGTGCACACACATTACCGTCAAACCTGGGCATTGCAGTGGTGTTTGCAATGGATAGCGGGTTTGCAGCTGAGGAAGGTCGACCAAATGTTTGCTGGCAATTTATTTTTCCTTGTGGGTAACAAAAACTACAGACTTTGGCACAGAATTAGTGTCAGAACTTTAGAGCAGTGGTATCAAACAGAATTCACATTTTGATTTATTATTGGGATAGAGTGAAAAGCATTGTTTCCCGTGCGCAAAACAAACAATGGAGAATTGGAGGTGAGCAAGTATACATACATGACTAACAAGAGGCAAGTTGCACAAGCCTAAAGCAAATGCCTCACTGGAACCTTGCACTGACACCCTTTCTGAATCGTGCATGGAGTACATAGAGTAGAAGGAAAGGAGAGGCTGCAGAATATGGTGTTGCAGATTCCAGACAGGGTGAAGAGAAAGATCAGCAAAGAGAACACTATTAGACAATTTAAAGATGTTAGAGTTAAGGTTTAAGAGCATAGAACGAGAGTAAAAGATTGAATTAGAGAGTATGCTGGGGACAGCTTGCACAAAGTCACCTCACTCCGCTGCCATCATTATTTCACATTGTGGGCCTGGTGCAACATTCTGGTACTTGGCATGACCCACTTACAGTAAAAATATTTGCTAGAAGAGAAATTGGTATGTGTCTTCCCCATTTTTGCACATACAAGTATCGCAATTTATCCCAATATCCTCTTCCTATCGCTATGTTCTGATGCATTTTAATTAACAAGACAACTGAGTAACCAGTCAGAAAGAATGGTGCTGAATTAGACATTAACTTGAAAAGCCTGCAAGCATTATTAATGAAACTCAGTTTATCAATGCACCTATGGTTCTAATTCTGAAGGGAGTAAGGGAACTTTTCTGTGCAATGTCCAATCTCACACTGTCAAAATCAGGAAAGAAAGTTGAGGCAGATCTGTAGGGTATGATATAATAGCAGCGTTGTTAAGTTTCTGGCAGGACATGCCACAGTTAATCAGAAAGAGGGAACCCAGGAGTTAATCTTAATTTAAGTGCCTGTAACTTTCAGACAGGACGTCAGTGCAAGATTCCAGGTGAGGCACATGCCTCAGACTCCTCGCATCTTGTTAGTAATGTATGTATACTTGCCCAGCTCCAATTCTCCATTGTTCGTCACCTTTCTAAATACGTTTTAAAATCCCTCTTTATCTCCCTCCCTAGCTCTGTAAATTCTTTGAGCCCAACAATAACCTGCATCTATATAGCACCTTTAACTGAGTAAAATCCCCAAAACATTTCACAGTCGTGCTTATCAAACAAAATTTTGAGACCTGACCACATAAGGAGGAGGCATTACAACTACTGCTGAAAGTTTGCTCAAGGAGGTAGGTTTTTAAAAGTATCTTAAAGAGAGAGAGAGGCAGAAAGATTTAGGAATTAATTCTAGAGTTTAGGATCCTGGCAGCTAAATGATCAACTACCAATCGTGCAGAGAAGAAAATCAGGATTGTGCAAGAGATCAGAATTAGGTGAACACACACATCTCAGCACTGGAGAGAAGAAAAGCTTATAGAAATAGGGAGGGGTAAACCTATCGACAGATTTGAACACAAGAAATAGGAGCAGGAGTACATCTCCACTGGGTTGCTAGCAACGAAGGGAACTTTTCTGTGCAATGTCCAACCTCACACTGTCAAAATCAGGAAAGAAAGTTGAGGCAGATCTGTAGGGTATGATATAATAGCAGCGTTGTTAAGTTTCTGGCAGGACATGCCACAGTTAATCAGAAAGAGGAAACCCAGGAGTTAATCTTAATTTAAGTGCCTGTAACTTTCAGACAGGACGTCAGTACAAGATTCCAGGTGAGGCACATGCCTCAGACTCCTCGCATCTTGTTAGTAATGTTTGTATACTTGCCCAGTTCCAATTCTCCATTGTTCGTTACCTTTCTAAATACGTTTTAAAATCCCTCTTTATCTCCCTCCCTGGAGATGTACTCCTGCTCCTATTCCTTGTGTTCAAAAGTCCTCCACTATTCAATACACTCATGTCTTATTTTGGGCTTTAATTCAATTTTCCTGCTCGCTCCCCACTCTTGAAAACAAGAAAATTAATTTTGAAATAAAGGCATTACCAGACTGGGAGCTGATGCAGGTCAGTGTTCAAAGGAAAAATAGATGTGACACTTAACATGCATTAGTAAACGGGAAGTAAAATTTTGGATGAATTCAAGTTCACAGAATTCAAATCGGCCATGGAGACAGCAGAGGCAGCAGTGCCACAGTGGTTAGCACTGCTGCCTCACAGCGCCATGGACCCGGGTTCGATTCCCATATCAAGTCTCGCAATCCATGCATTATCTGACAGTGTGGTTTCAGAACTAGAATGTCGACAATTGACATGATTTTCTCAGTGTGGCAGCTGCAGGACAATTGCCATGAACAAAGGAGACCACTATACCTTACCTTCATCAATCTCAGAAAGGCACTCGGCTATGTGAACAGAAGCAGTCTAATTTAAGCTGCTGGAGAAAATTGGCTGTTGAGTGAAGCTGCTCAAAGTGATCTCCTCTTTCCATGATCACATGTTCGGCAAGGTCAGCTCTGATGTTGAAACATCAGAACCGTTGGAGAGCCACAGTGGATTCAAACAAAGTTGCGTTCTGGAACCAATACTCTGGCATATTCTTCTCTTTGTTGCTGACATTTGTCTTCATGTCCTCTGCAGATAGTGTCTCCCCATATACCAGAACCGATGGAAAGCTGTTCAGCCTTATTCACCTGAGGTCCAGGACAAAGGTGCATCAAGGTCTCATCAGAGAGTTGCTCCATGCTGATGATGCCGCAATAATATTCCATACCAAGGAACATGTCAGCAGCAAATGAACAGACTCTCTGACATCTGAAAGGGATTTAGTTTGACCATTGGCATCAGGAAGACAAATGTCAGAGTCCAGGATGTTGCCATCCAAAGATCCTCCACTGTAGATTCAGTATGTAGCTCCACGACAAGTAGGCTTTCTATGGAATCTGCAACTTCCTATATAACAGCGTTCTCCCTGGTGGCAGTGTTCCACCCATCTCTCCAACTGTTTACTGGAGTCACCGATGACTTCTCCTGCCTTTTCAATTGAGCTGTTTTCTTTATTGATCCCTTCATACATGCTACCACTATGATCTGTGTCAAAAGATATCTGGTTATTGATTGCTTCATATTTCTAGGCTCCACAACCACCTGGAGCATATCAATTCCATTAACATCTGCACATTGTTAAACTTGCAACAATTGCACTGGCTGTTTTATCAGATGGATGACAGTTGTATAGCCAAGGACCATTTGTACCATGAATTGGCCACTGGGTCACGGCCTGTTAGGTGTCCATACCTCCAGTACAAGGACACTCGCACGGAAGATATGATGATGGTGGATATTGTCGCCGATAACTGGGAGACACTCGCTAACCTCCATGACCTCTGGAAGCTGATTGTTTGGAAGGGCATTGAAAAAGGTGAACAGAACCAAAAAGCTCAGCTGGATAAGAGGAGGATCCAGAGAAAACAGAGGCCAGTGAATCGTACAACTTCTCAACCTTCTCGGTCTTCCACTACAGCAATTGCAGCAGAGATTACCATGTCAAATGGGGTTTCTAAGCCACACCAGGAAATACTTAACACAGAGTTGACCACCACGGCTCAAACAATCATCTTACGAGACAGAAAGCTCCTGTAGAGACATTGTCAAAATATTTGAAGTCTACACTTCGTTCTCTGTAATTCCCCATCGACCAAACCTGGAACCGACTCAACAAACTCTGTGAAGTTTGTCAAGCACAATCATTCCTTTTGAAATCAATCTTGGCCCATTCTATTTTCCCTTTATCTGCATTGCTAGTAATTTAATTCTTAATTAGACACTCTAAAAATGTCCCTCTCACAGATGTGATGCTAGCTGGGCTGTAATTACCTGAATTAGTTCTGTTTCCCCTTTAAAAATGAGCTCTGCATTGGCCAATCTTCAGTCCTGCAAGTACTTGAGGATTTCAGTTCCCTTTTCTTTATCTCCTTGTCTCAATTAATAAGTGGGTAATGAAGATCTCCCAGAACAATAATTGTTTTTCCTCTTCATCTCTCTAATCTGACTTCTGATTTTCTCTTCCATTTCCCTCCCACAATTTGGTTGCCAGTGTTCTATCCTACTAATTTAACACGGTTTTTTAAATCTTTGAGCTCCAGCCACTCCAAGAACTGTCTGTGCCCCTTCTTTGTCCACATCACCCATCTCTAAACTCTCTTTTATAAATATTGCCAGTTCCATTCTTATAGGGTTGGATATTACCGGCTGTGTTGCAAAACTGATATTGGAATAATTCCTGGGTCCCAACTTCACTCAAGGTTGTTGCATGGCATTCAGCAAAACTTTGCATGAGGCAACCAATTAGTGACTTGTCCTTGTTGATTGCCATCCAATTAGGTGGGGCAGGTATATACGGGAGGTGGTAGCGAGACATGGCAGGGCTAATTTAAAGGGCATTTGTTAGCCATTAATGTGACTGTAGGCAGACTATCATTACCGAGTATGTAAGAGTAAAGAGCAGCAATACGGAATTCTGTTACGGAAGCGTGGACTCACAATTCATCAAAGCCTTGCTGGATCTTCTGGGGTGCGGTAAGAGTTTGCAGAAATAATTTGATTTCTTCGGAGTGGCAGGTGGCGTCCTGTCTGTCAGACTAAGTGGGACCAGAGTACAATTCAGGAAGGTCTTCAGTGATCTTCTGGGGCCTGGCAAGTTGAAAGGGTTAAAATTATTCAATGCAACAAAGGCTGGGAGACTGCTAGAGCTGCAAGGTACAGCTGCAAAAACAATGAACAAAGGGCTCTGAGGGACAACAAAAAAGGCTGTAACTGCATATATCACTGCCTTCTTATAACAGCCCAGGACTGCAGTGTGTTTTCATATGAGTCATAAGTCACTACCCAGGGTGCCAGCCTGGTGCGGAGGGGGGCGGGTCGGGAGGATGACTTCCTCGTGAACCTGCTCCTGGGCCTGGCAAGGCGAGCTATCAATAGGTCCAGGCAGCGGGCGATTGATGGGGTCGTCCATCCCGACTCTCTGCCCCTCGAACGCGGCTATATTCATGGCCAGGTGTCCCTGGAGAGGGAACATGCAGTGTCTGCGGGTGCAGTTGACGCCTTCCGTGCCCGCTGGGCACCGCAGGGGCTGGGGTGTATAATAGACTCCGACAATCACATTTTAATTTGATGTTTTAAGTTTTCTTTCGACTTTGTTTTTTGTTCGAGCTGCTCCCCCTTCTTTTAGGGAGCTGCTCCTTTTAATTTTGTCCCTGAGTTACTTTGAGTTTGTTTATTTGGTTGGTACCAGAAAGAAGTACCCAGGTGCCAGACAGTCCAGGACCAGAAGCATGTATTTATTGATAATATAGCTCTGAGGACGACACGTGGGTGTCTAGAGACATTGTTTGATTCGTTACCACTTATCCCCAAGCAGCCAGCCCTGTAATTACTGAGTCCCTTCGATGCAAAGTATCTGGGAGTGACTCAGGATGTATGTGAATCATGGGAACTCCCAGGGTACCTGTTACAAACATGTTCTATGTCCTTCCGATGATTGCACACCAATGGTCAGTGAGTGAAACCTTTTCCTGTTGATGAACATCAAGAGCTGCTGCCATGGAGCTCTCAAAGCTATATGTGTGCAATCTGCACCTTGAACTCGAGCATATCCTGAGATCGCTGCAAACCCCAGAAATCGAACAGCCTGAATAGCTTCATCACATGTGAATTTCAGTAGAGGGCATATGTCACCTGCTCGATACATTTATGTGCCAAGGACTGAGATGCTGCATAGGTTCCCTCTGGATGCTTGCAATGATCCTCAGACAAAGAAATTGAGTGCACCAGTGATCTTCAGTTTGATTGGCAGGAGATGTCCTCCCAGATCATGGGGTGTTTGATCCTCCCACACTATGTGGCAATTCTGATCCACTACATACCTTGACAGATGCAGATATATGTGACATTGTCTTTGCTCATCTCCAGAAAGGAGAGACTTTTCGATATACCCTTGGTTGTGCAGGTGGCCTCCATTAGATGGGTCTAAACTCCTCATCCTCTGGGTGGCACTGGGGCTCCCCTGAACCATGGACCTCAGGCGAGGCCTCCTCTGGAAGATGGGCTAGACGGTGCGGGGCCCTTCTCCCCTCAATTGAATCACTGCCATCAAGAAGGCAGCAATGAGCACCAGGTTCCATTATTCAATACTCCTCCACCCTGGGACTGTTAGATGTGAATGAACAAAGTATACTTTCAAGTCAGGATGTGGAGGTAGTTTGAGATAAACTTTAGTGTTCTTATGTATCTGCTGCCCTTTTTGTTTATTGATGATAGTGGTTGTGGGTTAGGTAGGTGCTGTCAATGGAGCCTTGGTGAGTTCCAGCAATGCATCTTTCATATGGTATGTACTGTTGCCGTTGTGCCTCACTGATGAAGGTATTAATGTTTGTGGAAGAAGTGTCAATGAAGAGGGCTGTTTTGCCCTGGATGGTGTTGAGCTTCTTGAAGAAGGTATTGGCAGTCCAAATAAGGGGAGAATATTCTATAACGCTCCTGACTTATGCCTTGTAGATTGTGGACAGGCCTTGGGGAAGGAAGTCAAAAGGTGAATTGCCACAGTATTCCTAGCTCCTGACCTGTTCTTATAGTCATTATGTTTATATGGCTAATCCAGTTCAGGCTTTGATCATTGTTAAATCCCTGGATGTCGATGGTGGGGGATTCAGCGATGGTAGTGCCATTGAATGTCATGGGGAGATGGTATTGGCATGAATGTTACTTGCCACTTGTCAGCCCAAGCCTGAATATTGTCCATTGTCTTGCTGCATATGCAAGAAGTTTAACAACAGCAGGTTAAAGTCCAACAGTTTTATTTGGTAGCAAAAGCCACACAAGCTTTCAGAGCCTTAAGCCACTTCTTCAGGTGAGTGGGAATTCTGTTCACAAACAGGGCATATAAAGACACAAACTCAATTTACATGAATAACGGTTGGAATGCAAATACTTACAGCTAATCAAGTCTTTGAGATACAAACAATGTGATGTGAGTGGAGAGAGCATCAAGAGAGGCTAAAGAGATGTGTATTGCCTCCAGACAGGACAGCCAGTGAGACTGTAGGTCCAGGCAAGCTGTGGGGATTACAAATAGTGTGACATGAACCCAATATCCCAGTTGAGGCCGTCCTCATGTGTGCGGAACTTGGCTATCAGTTTCTGTTCAGCGACTCGGCGCCATCGTGTGTTGTGAAGGCCGCCTTAGAGAACGCTTCCCCGAATATCAGAGGCCGAATGCCCATGACCGCTGAAGTGCTCCCCAACAGGAAGAGAACAGTCTTGCCTGGTGATTGTCGAGCGGTGTTCATTCATCCGTTGTCGCAGCGTCTGCATGGTTTCCCCAATGTACCATGCCTCGGGACATCCTTTCCTGCAGCGTATCAGGTAGACAACGTTGGCCGAGTTGCAAGAGTATGTACCGTGTACCTGGTGGATTGTGTTCTCACGTGAGATGATGGCCTCGGTGTCGATGATCCGGCACGTCTTGCAGAGGTTGCTGTGGCAGGGTTGTGTGGTGTCGTGGTCACTGTTCTCCTGAAGGCTGGGTAGTTTGCTGCGGACAATGGTCTGTTTGAGGTTGTGCGGTTGTTTGAAGGCAAGAAGTGGGGGTGTGGGGATGGCCTTGGCGAGATGTTCATCTTCATCAATGACATGTTGAAGGCTCCGGAGGAGATGCCGTAGCTTCTCCGCTCCGGGGAAGTACTGGAAGGCGAAGGGTACTCTGTCCACCATGTCCCGTGTTTGTCTTCTGAGGAGGTCGGTGCGGTTTTTCGCTGTGGCGCGTCGGAACTGTCGATTGATGAGTCGAGCGCCATATCCTGTTCTTATGAGGGCATCTTTCAGCGTCTGGAGGTGTCTGTTGCAATCCTCCTCATCCGAGCAGATCCTGTGTATACGGATGGCTTCTTTAACGTGTTTAGGGTGGAAGTTGGAGAAGTGGAGCATCGTGAGGTTATCCGTGGGCTTGCGGTATAGTGAGGTGCTGAGGTGACCGTCCTTAATGGAGATGCGTGTGTCCAAGAATGCAACCGATTCCGGAGAGTAGTCCATGGTGAGTCTGATGGTGGGATGGAATTTCATTATATCGTTGTTTCGGTGATTGTTCACCATGAGTCCCAAGGAAGAAAATGTCATCGATGTATCTAGTGTATGGCATCGGTTGAAGGTCCTGTGCGGTGAAGAAGTCTTGTTTGAACCTGTGCATGAAGATGTTGGCATATTGAGGTGCGAATTTGGTCCCCATGGCTGTTCCGTGTGTCTGGATGACGAACTGGTTGTTGAAGGTGAAGATATTGTGGTCCAGGATGAAGCGGATGAGTTGTAAAATTGCATCTGGAAACTGGCAGTTGTCGGCGCTGAGCACTGAGGCCGTTGCAGCAATGCCATCGTCATGGGGGATGCTGTTGTAGAGTGCCGAGACATCCATTGTGACGAGGAGCGCTCCTGGTTCAACTGCTCCATGTGTGCCGAGTTTCTGTAGGAAGTCCGTAGTGTCGCGACAAAAGCTGGGGGTTCTTTGTACAATGGGTTTCGGGATGCCCTCGACATAGCGGGGGAGAGGTTCTCGCACAGGATCCCATTGCCCGATACGATGGGACGGCCGGGTGTGTTTGCCTTGTGTATGTTCGGGAGGCAGTAGAGATCTCCAATGCGGGGAGTACGTGGGATGAGAGCACGGAGGGTGCTCTGAAGGTCCGGATCAAAGGTCTTGATCAGAGTGTTGAGTTGACGGGTGTGTTCTTTGGTCGGATCTGCGGGTAACTGTCTGTAGTGTTCCTCGTTGTTTAGTTGTCGGTACACTTCTTTGCAGTCATCTGTTCTGTTCAGTATGATGATGGCCCCTCCTTTGCTGGTTTGATGACAATGTTGCGGTTGGTCTTGAGAGCGTGGATGGCGTTGCGTTGTACATGGGTGATGTTCGGGGCTGTCTTGTGAGTGCGGCTGATGAATTTGGTGTTGACGCACCTCCTGAGGGCTTGGGCATACATGTCAAGTCGAGGGCAGTGGCCTTCCGGAGTAGTCCAATTCGACTCTTTCCTCTTCGGATGCACTGCGGATCTCTCTGTCGGCTGTTCTGGTTCATTGTCTGTCTCATTGTGTTTGCTGTTGTCCTCTTGGAGTTTGTGGAAGAACTCCCGCAGCCTCATTCGCCTGATGAATTCCTCTGTGTCTGCTGCGAGACTGATGGGGTCTATTTTGGTGGTGGGGCAGAAATTAAGCCTTCAGCTGAGAACTTCGATTTCATCTGGTTGAAGTGTGTAGTCAGACAAGTTGACAATGGACTTCCCTGCAGTGGTACTGTTTTCTACTGTGGTACCGGGGGAGGCTTGGTTGCTGCTGGTGGTGATGCCGAGTTTCTCAAGTTTCCTGTTCTTGGTGTGCATGTAGATGGTGTAGTTCCTTTGTCTAGTCTGCTTGGCAGAGTTTCGCAGCTGGTCTGCATCCTGAGTGCAAGTTGAGAATGTGGACTCTATCTTGGTTTCCAGGCTGCGGCGTTTGCTGTTGAGCTGGTGTACGAGGTGTTTGAGGAGTGTGAGAGAGGTGCGATGGCAAAGTCTCTCAGCGTAGCCTGTTATAGTTTGACCTGAGTGGGTTCGTGATCTGTAGTCCTTTCGGTATCTTGTCTGCTTTCTTGCATCTTTGTAGAAACTTGATGTCTGTGTCGATATGCGCGATCTTCTTGGAGATCCTCTCCACTTGGAGGTGGCAGTTTGCGGTGTCGATGGTAGTCATGATATGGAGATGCCGGCGTTGGACTGGGGTAAACACAGTAAGAAGTTTAACAACATCAGGTTAAAGTCCAACAGGTTTATTTGGTAGCAAAAGCCACACAAGCTTTCAGAGCCTTAAGCCCCTTCTTCAGGTGAGTGGGAATTCTGTTCACAAACAGGGCATATAAAGACACAAACTCAATTTACATGAATAATGGTTGAAATGCGAATACTGACAGCTAATCAAGTCTTTAAGATACAAATATGAGTGGAGAGAGCATCAAGACAGGCTAAAGAGATGTGTATTGTCTCCAGACAGGACAGCCAGTGAGACTTTGCGGGTCCAGTCAAACTGTGGGGATTGCAAATCGTGTGATATGAACGCAATATCCCGGTTGAGGCCGTCCTCGTGTGTGCAGAACTTGGCTATCAGTTTCTGCTCAGCGACTCTGCGCCGTCGTGTGTCGTGAAGGCTGCCTTGGAGAACGCTTACCTGAATATCAGAGGCCGAATGCCCATGACCGCTGAAATGCTCCCCAACAGGAAGAGAACAGTCTTGCCTGGTGATTGTCGAGCGGTGTTCATATGGACATGGATTGCTTTCTCATCTGAGGAATCATGAATGGTGCTGAACATTGTGTAAACGTCACCAGACCTCTCCAGTTCAGAGTTTATGATGAAGGAAGGTCATTAATGAAGCAGTTGTTAATAGTTGGGTCTTGGACATTACCCTGAAGAACTCGATGACTCCTGCAGTCTCTTTCTGACACACATCAAAAGGGGACGGCTCCAATTGCAGGCTCTCAAGGAAATCTTTCTCTTTCTCCCAGCTCGAGCATCATTTCAATGTTGAGTACCAATGCAGTTTGAGGGTGCCCCTTGAAAGCAACCCAGTCCTGGGCTCCTCCCACACTTCTCAGACCCATGCTGTGCAGGCTTTGATTTCAAACTGTAACAACTTCAGGCTATGGTGCTGCAACCTTTTTGTTTAAAGACTAGCTGCAAACCTCTCCTTGTCACTTTTCGGGTTCCTCCAAATTTCCTGCAACTCCACAATTGTAGGAAAATGTCCTTCTGGTTATTCTTATAAGGAAAGGTTCAGTAGAGATGTGCGGGGGAAATGTTTTACACAGAGTGGTGGGGGTCTGGAATGCACTGCCAAGTGAGATGGTTGAGGCAGACATGTTAGCGACATTTAAGACTTATCTGGATAAACATATGAACAGCTGGGGAATAGAGGGATACAGACGGTTGGTCGAGATAGAACAACGTGATCAGCCCAGGCTTCGAGAGCCAAAGGGCCTGTTCCTGTGCTGTACTGTTCTTTATTCTCCAGCTTCCGAGTAACCCGAGATCCCATTGTAATTGTAATGAACATTTCAGCCACCTGAACTCATCAATACCATATGTCCCATGTAGACCTCACCCCTCCCAATCTTGAGGATCTGTACACTATCATATACCGAGGACAACGCCCCACACACACACACACGCACACAAAGTTTGACTACCCCTCTTTATCATGTTTTCCTGATTTACAAGCTCCCCTAACCGTACCATCTGCAACTCAGTACTGAGCCAGACAAGCCTATGGCCACTGATGGTAAGACCATGTTCATGCCCTGCATACTAAGCCGTACCTTATCCAAATTGAGCACTTAAACTTTGTCCCTCCCTGGGATAGTACAGTAATGTACATGTCTTGCATAGTGCTGTCGCCTGGTCCTGGAAGCCTCAAGACTGTCTTTAACATCTCACCGAATGTGAGGTCGACTCAGCCCAACAACTGTTTTTCATTTCTCACCTTGATCCCCTAGCCCTGACTAGTGATTATGACTTTCTTTCAAGGAGCTCTCCACTTCCTCTTTATACTCTCCCAGCCCCCACCTCCATTTGTCACTGTGCGATCTATCTCACCAGCCGCAGCCCCCCCCCCCCCCCCCCCCCCACTCCCACCGCACCTCTCTGGTGTCTGTGTCTATTCCCTCCCATTCAAACACTTCGATCTCATCCACCAGCTTTGTGTCTGCATTCTAGTCTTCCACATCAGGCTCCAGCTTCCCCACACTCAGTCTCCCCTCTGCCTGCCATTTCTACCCACCAACTCCACTACTGCCCATTGTCACTCATGACTCCATAATCCTTCCCCCTCCCCGCAACTCCCAAACGTATCAATGCTGTTCTCTGTCTTGTGCTGCAGCCCTGACTTAGCCCTGCAGAACATGCCCTCCTGGAGTACGGAGAGTGTCAGTGAGCAGAGTTACCCTGCATCCCCCGCCACTCTGGCCTCACTGTTATTGGTAAGAATCTGGAGTAGTGCTGCTGCAAGTAAATTATGAATGTTGCAGTCATCTCAAAAGCACGAGCGATATGAGGCCCAGCAGCTGCATGCCACTCATTTCCAGACCTTGTATCGACCAATCTAATTTCTCACTAACGTGATGCAAGATTAGAAGGTGGAACCAGCAAATAGACTTATATTGAGTATTCATGACATGGTAATGTACCCAAATGGCATTCCTGTCATGGATCAGTGGGAAACCCAACTCGCCATTTGTCTACCATGAATGCGGCGAGGGGAAAATTCCAAATTAATTTCCTGCCAGAAATCTGATTTTCGGCTTCTCTCTGTATTTTCTGCTCCTGCCCAACATGAAACCCGCCACAGGCAGGACCAGAAAATTCAGCCCTATGAAACAGAGTGAGAATCTACTAAATCTTGTACTTGTTCTTTAAAATGTACATTTGTGAGAAGTTGCCTGTATAACATTGTTCTGTTAATATATATTGATGAGATCATTTGAATTATTTTTAATGTGTTGACTTGTATGTATTGCAACTAAACAGAAAACAACGTAATGCAAGAGAAGAATTTGACAAGTCAAAGTTTGAAGAAGGTGAAGGAGCACTAAATGAAAAAGCATTACATCAAAGCTCCAATGAGATACCTTTACGTGATCATCATCGCCATTGCGGCAAGGATACATCCCTTCATTCATTTGGCTCAGTTACATCTGAAAAATTAAGTTACAAAAAGTCCAGCTCAGTTTCTGATACCTCTTCTCTTAACAGTGCTTTAAACGGTGGTGGAAAGAGCTGTATCGCCTCATCAGACTTGAAACAAAAATGCTCAGAACAGAATTTGTTCGAAAACTACACCTCGATTGGAACAAACACATCTGACCAGTTCTCTTCTGAAGAAATATGGAGGATGACTCTGAGCATTACATGGCGAAGTACTGATGAGCAGTGCACAGTTACTAGTAACACAATGGACAAATATTGTTCAGGACCAAGAAGTAAGACAGCACTGAAAGAAGCTGATTCCAGGAGTTACAAGAGTGAGAAATATTCTGTATCACCGTCACAATTTAGAAAGGATGAAGCACTTATGTCAAAGATAACAGGTGGTGAGGATGCCAAAATGGCACGTTCACGATGATCAAGTCCTGAGTCATCTCTTAATTACAGTACACAAACAATCAAAAGTTCTTACAATGCTGAAACATCAATGAGAAAAATACCATCCGTCAATATAAATAATCTGGCACCTTACTTTACATTACAAAGCCAAGTTTGCGACCCACTTTCTCCAGTGCCAACTCCTGGTTTTGAAACCATTCCATTCTGCAGTCGTGACGGTTGTTTCTCTTTTGCCCGTTGTTCAGATATTCAGTGTCCTTCTGAATCATCTAGGTCTACAAGTACGAGCATGAATACTGAAACAGGAAATGCACATGTTACTGTGTATGAAACCTTCAGTGAAATAGAAACATCAGAATGCATGCCATCCTCCTGTCCAACATCCCCACCAGGCCAGACCTTGCTTGCCTCCACAGCAATAATTGACAAAATAAAAAGCGAGCCAGTACAGAATGATTTTATAAACAATAATTACACTAATGGTCTTCATGGAACAGTCTTCCCAGACTCAGAGACAAAACAGATGGAATCATTAGAAGTTCCTAACTTAAAGAACCAGCTACCTTTGTCTGAAATTTACCATTTGGGAGAACATGAAAAATATGCATTGGCAAGCAATACTAATTTTCATGTTTATCCACGCATTCAGAAAGTTGCTTTGCTGACCAAAGAAAATGTTGAAAAATTTGAGTTACTTCAGCTCAGAAGAAAACTTCATTCTGTTTCAACACCAGTTACTGAAGAGTTGGAAATTGACAAAAAAATTCAGGGAGTGAATGGAGAAGTTCAGCAAATGGAAAATGCGAATGATCAACCAATACCTTCAGTTACTCCAAGCTTACCTAATAACCAGGTTGGTACTCTTGAGCTGAATGTTGCTCAGATGGCATTAGAAGGTCAGTGGGGATTGCCATTTATGCATAAGAAGTCACTTTCACTGATACTGCTTTCACTGTTACTGAAGAGTGCACGGGAGGTTTAAAAGAGTGCACGGGAGGTTTAAAAGGCAGTCCCCACTATCTAACGGGCAGCATTGGGAGCGGGCAGCGGAGTGAGAGGGAGCTGAGTGAGAACTGAGGGGCTTTGGCTCATCGGGCTTAAGCAGAAAGGGCGAGCAGGGGTGAGTTTCTTATTTTTTTTATTTATAATTTATTTTTCTCTGTGTACCTCGGAAGAAAGGGTGAAATATGAGTGTAAAGCCAGTGTGGTGCTCACAGTGCAGTATGTGGGAGGTCCTGGAGGCACCTGGCCTCCCGGACATCCACATCTGTGAGGGGTGTGTCGAGCTGTGGTTCCTGAGGGCCCGTGTTAGGGAGCTGAAACTGCAGCTTGACGATCTTAGGCAGGTGAGGGAGAATGAGGAGGTGATAGACAAGAGCTATCATCAGGTGGTCACACCAGGGCCACGGGAGGAGGCCAAGTGGGTGACAGCCAGGAAGGGTAAAACACGGGTGATTGAGAGCACCCCGGTGGAAGTGCCCCTACATAACAAGTACTCCTGTCTGAGTACTGTTGGGGGGGACAGCCCATCTGGGGGAAGCAGCAGTGGCCGTGTCTCCGGGGTGGAGTCCGGCCCTGTAACTCAGAGGGCTAAGGAAAGGAGGAGGAAGGTGGTATTAATCGGGGACTCGGCAGTCAGGGGGACGGACAGGCGATTTTGCGGAGGCAGGCGGGAGTCTCGCATGGTGGTCTGCCTCCCTGGGGCTGGGATCCAGGATGTCGCTGGGCGAGTCCCAGAAATCCTGAGGTGGGAGGGAGAGGAGCCGGAGGTAGCGGTACATATTGGTACCGCTGATGTGGGTAAGAAGGGGGAAGGGAACATGGAAAAAGAGTATAGGGAATTAGGGAGACAGCTGAGAAGGAGGAAAGCAAAGGTAGTAATCTCGGGATTGCTGCCTGTGCCACGGGAAGGTGAGGAAAGGAATGGAGTGAGGTGGAGGATGAATGTGTGGCTGAGGGAATGGTGCAGGGGGCAGGGATTCAGGTTCCTGGACCATTGGGACCTCTTTAGGGGCAGGTATGACCTGTATACTAAAAACGGGTGGCACTTGAATCCCATGGGGACCAATATCCTGGCAGGAAGGTTGGCTAAGGCTACTGGGGAGAGTTTAAACTAGATAGGTTGGGGGGAGGGGATCAAAGCGATGTGACTGAGAGTGAGGAAGGTAGCTCGCAAACAGAGAAGGGTTATATGCAGTGCAAGAGGGCAGGTGGACTGGGAACAGAGAAGGGGAGAGGTCAGACCATAGGATTGAGAGGTGTCTACTCTAATGCCAGGAGTATAGTGAATAAACAACTAGCAAAAGGAGGAGAGGGCTTGGGAGATGTTATCCTTACCTAAGAAATCATGCATTGAACTCATTGGAAAGGATTTGAAAATGCCAGCCCTTCTGGAACCTGACATTTATGACTTGGAATTTAATTTGCAAAGGAGGATTGGAATTCATCAGTGGAGACCAATATTAATTAAGGGGGTTAACCTCATAGATTCTGTTAATGTGAACATAATGAAGTCACTTTCAGAACCATTCAATGAAAGCCATGTATTGATTATTCCACCAGTCTCCATTTTTAGCACTAAGACATTGGTTAATTTAAAACCTCAATCTCTTGATAAGAAACAGGCTCCACCATCTGTGACCCAAGCAATGGATTCTAAACAAATTAATTGTTTTGATGAGATCAAAACAGACAGAGCTGAATTTAGAACACAACAAAAAGCAAGTAACAGCCATTCATCAATTCAGTTTCGTAAATCTTGCAGCACTGACATAGCCATGCCGATAGAGAAGGTTCAGAACATTACAAATGAATCTGAAATGTACGTTGCTGAGGAACAGTTTGAAATTCCATCTGATATTCAAGAATCAGTCAGCAGTGTTCACCCAAATGAAATACCTTTAATTAACTTTACTCCTCTTGATAGAAGAAGTCAGAGGCCAAGGCCGCAATGTGTATCATTTATTGAGCAAGCTGCTGTTGATTGCTTGGAGATGAAATTAAAGCAAAGACTTATTTCCCATCTCTGGCAATCTCCAATTTCCTTTGAAAATTCAGTGAGAAAGGTGACTCCTAAAGAAACATTCACAACCAAGGCAAATGATGCCCAAATAAAGCCAGTTCGTGTGGAATCAGTTTTCATTGATGACAAAACAAGGGACAATCTTGAATGGCATGTTACACAGGGACAGCTCGAACACAACTGGGATTTATCCACAGATTTCCAGAAGCCAGCAGAAGCATCCCTTTCTTCTTCAGTTAATTTGATTTCTTCACCGCTAAGTCTAATTGATACAGTTATTACCTCCGAATTACCATTCGTAACTCCAGAACATAAAAAAATTGAAAGAAATGTGAATAGAAGAATTACAAGTAATAGGTGGAGTTCCTCCAGGTTTGTCCAGCAAACCTTAAATGGTTATAACGTTCCTGCACCGCTACAATCAAAAAGCACTGATAGAAATAATTCAGTGTTCAATAACACTGATATATCATATTCTTCTAAAATCATTCCCTATCAGGAAAACATGCTTCAGAATGAAAGCAAAAGCATGCTTCTGTCACTTGAACGTAATCGTAGGAATGGAGAAACAAAAAAATTAAAAGAGGGATTTGCTGTTACCAGCTTCAGGCCAGAATATGAAAATAAATTAATTATGTGCTTAACAAAACAAAAGGTTGAAATGAAGCTAAATTGTTTACCAAATCCGGTATTGGAATCGTATAATGATTCCTATTTTCTAACGTCAAAGAAACGTTTACCAGTATTGATTAGAGTTGGAAAAGGATATAAAAAGTCAAGGCCATTGTATATATCTTTTATGGAACATGATGCCGTTGATCGATTGGAGGTAAACTTAAGCCAAAAGCTTATTTCAAGTTTGTTGGGATTCCCAACTTTATATGAAAAGTCCTTGGAAATAATGATCCCTAAAGCACCACCATTACCTCCACAACTTAAGACACGTGCAACTAAAATAGAACCCACCAGTACAGAAACTACTTTCCTTGAAGATAAGGTCAGAAACTATCTGGAAAGGCACGTTATACAGATAAAACTTCAGTTTAATTGGGGTCTACCAACAGAAATTCAGAGATCAAGAGATGCACTCATTCCACCTGCACCAAAATTGATTTCTTCCCAGCTAAATCCACTGCCTTGTTCACAGTTAGCTGTTGTCCTAACTGAACTGACAGTTATAAGTGATAATCATAAGAAAATGTTGGACTGCAATATGAAGAAAAAGATCATTAATAATAGACGGGGTCTCCTTCCCAATGTTGTGCAGAGATCGTTAATTAATTTCATGGATTTTAGTTTAATAAAAGTTCTCATTGCCCATTCAGACATTATAAAAAGAAAAGCAATGTCTGTCAGCAGCGATCATCATAAGGAGATACTGCAATACACCCCAAAATTGCCATTTCTAAAGAATAAAAGTAGGAGGAAAAACATAGATCTCAAGAAGATAGAACTTAAAGAAGTGTTCATGTGCATAGCAAAACAATGTTTAGCCATTAAAATGGATTATCTTCCTAATATAGTAAAAGAGATGTACAAAGTCACATATCCTTTCGAATCAAGAAAAGATTTACCAAAATTAATTACATTTGGCAAAGGTAATAAGAAACTACGGCCATGTTATATACCTTTTTTTGAGCAGGAGGCAGTCGATCGCTTGGAGCTGAACCTAAAGCACAAACGGATTTGCCATCTCTGGGGGCTTGAGACATTACATGCAAAGTCATTACGGATGATGATTTCTAAGGTACTACCTGTTCCTCCAGTAATCAAGGCAACTGACGCTACAATACTACCTACGGCTGTAAAGACTTCTTTTATTACTAATAAAGCCAGGTTGATTTTAGAGTGGCACATTACACAAAAAAAAAGATAAATTTGAATGGCATGTTACTCGAAAGAAACTTCAACACAATTGGGGCAAGCCATCATATTATCAGAAGTCAGTAGAAGCATTCATTCCAGTTGCTCCAAAGTTGGTTCCATCTCGGCTGAGCCCAAAAGCTGATTCTGTTTTGGTCATTACTCTATGTGAGTTGCCATTTGTAGATGTTGAAATTAATAAAATGTTGGAGCTGAACACCAGAAAAAAAACCATCAATCAAAGGTGGGGTCTTCCTAATTTTTTTCAGTCATCTTTAAGAAAATTTGTTGCTTCTGCACCATCAATGAATGATATTATGGAGTCAAAAAACATGGCAAGAAAGAAACCAAAAGCCAATAACATTGAAATAGAGAATAATGAAATGAGCTTTCAACAGAAAATGTTTGTACAACCACAAAGAGAAAAGACGTTCTCAGTACAATACAGAACAGGTAAAAGGAATTCAAAAACAGCTAAATTAGGTGAGCAGTTTGTCTTTGCTCATCTGAAACAAAAAGTTAAAAATAAACTGGATGTATGCTTGATGAAGCAATGTCTAGAAATGCGCATGGACTGCTTGCCAGAAAGAGTGAAGCAGTTTTATAAAGTCACCTATTATCCGACCTCAAAGACATCATTACCACAGCTAATTGTACCCAGAAATGGATTCAAAAAGCCAAGAGCAATGTATATATCTTTTATGGAACAGGATGTTATCGATCGCTTAGAACTTAATTTAAAACACAAACAGATGACCAATTCTTTGGGACTTGCAACTCTGTATGAGGAATCAGTGGAAATGATGATTCCTAAAGCACCACCTATGCCACCACCTTTCAAGATGAATGGAGCTCAAATAGAGCCTGTGGGCGTGGAAATTAATTTCTCCAATGATAAAGTTCGAAAAGACCTTGAAAGGCATATTACACAGAAAAAGCTTCAGCAAAAGTGGGGTTTACCACTACATATTCAGAGATCACAAGAAGCTTTAATTCCACCTGCTCCAAAACTAATATTATCTGAGTTAAATCCCCAGCCTAATTTTGTGACTGTCTTTGCCCCGCCTGAGCAAACGTTCCTTCACAATGAACATAAAAAAAGACTGGAGTTCAATCTGATGAAGAGAGCTGTAAATCAGAAATTAGGCCTACCTAAGCTCAATATGTCATCTTTAAGTAATTTTATGGCTCCTGCTCCATCAGTGAAGGACTTCATGCTACAAACTGAAATAATTAAAGACAAGAAAAAATTGAGCAACACTCCCATTGAAAAGGTAAAGAGTGATCTGTTTCCTCGAGGCATATTTCCACTGCGCATTCGAAGAAAGATTTTGTTGCCACAATCTAAAAGAAGTAGTAATAACAAGACATCAAACAAAATAGATGATTTTGCTGGTCTGAAACCAGCACAGAAAGATAAACTATGTATATGCTTAACAAAGCAAAGCCTACAAATCAAAATGCACAGTGTTCCAGAACTCGTAAAACGTTTGTACAAAGATACCTATCCTGTGCAATTAAAGAAATGTCTTCCAAGGCTAATTACACCTGGTGAAGGATTCAAAAAGCCAAGATCGTTGTATATATCTTTTATCGAACAGGAGTCTGTTGATCGTTTAGAATTCAACTTCAAGCACAAACAGATTATTCATCTCTGGGCACAGGACACACTGTATGAAAAGTCAGTCAAAATGCTGGTTCCTAAAGGACCAAATGTGTCGCCAATACGTAAATCAAGTGGAGTTCAAATTGTAACTGTAGGTATGGAAACATCTTTCATTAACAATGATGTTAGAGACAAAATGGAATGGCATATTACGAGAAAAAAACTAGAGAATAATTGGGGCTTTCCATTACATATTCAGAAATCAATGGATACATTTATTCCATCTGCTCCAAAATTGATTTCCTCTGAGCTAAAGCCACATTGTATTCATGATATAATTGTGACATCAACTGAACCACTTATTATAAGTGCTGAAGATGGAAATAGATTGGAAATGAATACAAAGAAAAAGATCATAAATCAAAAATGGGGTCTCCCAAATCTTATTCAGACATCCTTGAAGGACTTCATTACTCCAACGCCATCACTACAAAGTGACACATTACAGTCAGGAAGCATAAAAGGAAGTAAAACATCCACTCACAATGTCATAGATCTTAATTCAAAAATTACTACAGGACACAAGAAGGAAAAGTTCCCTTCACTGCTTTGCCAGAAAGTTTATAAAAGAGCAAAGTTTAAGAAGATAAGTGCATTCCCAGATTCTTCCAATCTCAAATCAGAATGTAAAGATAAATTAAATATGTGTTTGTTAAAGCAAACTCTTGATATTAAAACACATAATTTACCTGACATTGTACAGGGATTTTATGAGCGTAGTTACCCTACAGCAGCAAAAAAAGAATTACCAAAACTTATGTTTCCAATGAAGGTTGCAAAAAACAAAGACCATGGTGCCTACCATTTATTGAACAACGTTGTCTACCTGATACGCTGCAGGAAAGGATGTCCCGGGGCATGGTACATTGGGGAAACCATGCAGACGCTACGACAACGAATGAATGAACACCGCTCGACAATCACCAGGCAAGACTGTTCTCTTCCTGTGGGGGAGCACTTCAGCAGTCACGGGCATTCAGCCTTGGATCTTCAGGTAAGCGTTCTCCAAGGCGGCCTTCACGACACACGACAGCGCAGAGTCGCTGAGCAGAAACTGATAGCCAAGTTCCGCACACATGAGGACGGCCTAAACCGGGATGTTGGATTTATGTCACATTATCAGTAACCCCCACAGCTTGCCTCCTGGACTTGCAGAATTTCACTAGCTGTTCTGTCTGGAGACAATACACATCTCTTTAACCTGTGTTGAATGCTCCCTCCACCCACATTGTCTGTACATTTAAGACCTGGCTGGCTGTAGAGATTTGCATTCTAATCAGTATTCTGTAATTTGATTTCTATGTCTGTTTGCACTGTTTGAGAACAGATATCCACTCCATCTGACGAAGGAGCTGTGCTCCGAAAGCTTATGGTATTTGCTACCAAATAAACCTGTTGGACTTTAACCTGGTGTTGTGAGACTTCTTACTGTTCTGATAACAGCCCAAGACTGCAGTGTGTTTTGATATGAATCATAAGTCACTACCCAGGGTGCCAGCCTGGTGCGGAGGGGGGCGGGTCGGGAGGATGACTTCCTCGTGAACCTGCTCCTGGGCCTGGCAAGGCGAGCTATCAATAGATCCAGGCAGCGGGCGATTGATGGGGTCGTCCATCCCGACTCTCTGCCCCTCTAACGCGGCTATATTCATGGCCAGGTGTCCCTGGAGAGGGAACATGCAGTGTCTGCGGGTGCAGTTGACGCCTTCCGTGCCCGCTGGGCACCGCAGGGGCTGGGGTGTATAATAGACTGCGACAATCACATTTTAATTTGATGTTTGCAGTTTTCTTTTGACTTTGTTTTTTGTACGAGCTGCTGCCCCTCCTTTTAGGGAGCTGCTCCTTTTAATTTTGTCCCTAAGTTAGTTTGAGTTTGTTTACTTGATTGGTACCAAAAGAAATACCCAGGTGCCAGACAGTCCAGGACCATAAGCATGTATTTATTGATAATATAGCTCTGTGTATGTGCCATGTTAATGATTGGCTATTGTAATTAGGCAAGTGTAGAGTTGTTGTAATTGGTTAAACACACTGTGGGAAATGAAAGAAGTGATCAGAACTATTAGTTAGGATTGGATATTGATTACTTTTGAATGAGTGTGCAATCTTGATTTATACATGTTAATTACTTGCAGCTGAGCCTAAAGATATAATTACCATTGTATTCCTTTGTTCTGGGGATCAGTAGACCACATTGTGGAAAGCTGTTTGCTGAGCTACAGCTTGAATAAAGGCCATTTTAAAATTCCAAAAAGCTTCATCTGGTGTCTTGAGGGGAGTGAAGAATGGAATAGCTGAATAGTTTGTTTCTCTCCCTAATGCAAGATGCCCAAATGGCAAACATATAGTCATAATGACATAGAACTTGACCTCTTGAATTCATGATGGCTTTTGTAGTGTTCAATTGTTTTATTAATTTTCAGTGACCCCCAAGTTCTAGATTCCTGCATAAGAAGAAACATCCTTTCCACATCCACCCTGTCAAGATCCCTCAGAATCTTATATGCTTCAAATAAGCTGCCTCTTATTCTTCTAAACCCCTGCAGACACAAGCTGAGCTTGTCCAACCCTCCCATTTCAAGTATTACTTCATCAAACCTTCTCTGAACTGCTTCCAATACATTTACATCCTTCCTGAAATAAGGAGACCAATACTGCATATAGTGTTCGAGATGTGATCTTACCAATGCCCTGTACAGTTGAAGCATCACATCCCTACTTTTGTATTCAATTCACCTCACACTAAACAATAACATTCTATTTGCTTTCCTAATTACCTGCTGTACCTGCAAATTAATCTTTTGTGAATCATGACTAAGACACCAGATTCCTCTGTATCTCTGAGCTCTGCAATCTCGTCATTTATGTACTATGTTTCTTTTTATTCGTCCAATCAAAATGAACAATTTTGTATTTTCCCATATTGTACTCCATGTCAGATCTTTGCCCACACACAAACCATCTTTATCTCTTTGCAGCCATCTTATATCCTCCACACATCTCACTTTCCTACCTACCTTTGTATCATCAGCACATTTAGCAACCATACCTTTGGTCACTTCATCCAAGTAATTTATACAAATTTTAAAAGCTTGAGGCCCCAGTACTGATCCCAGTGGCACACCATTCTTTACATCTTACCAACCAGAAAATAACCCATTTATGCCTACCCTCTGTTTACTGTGAGCCAGCCAATTTTCTATCCAAGCCAATATTTAACATCACTTCCCTCCTTACCCCCACCATCACCTTTTATTTTCCGCATTAACTTTTAATGTGACACCTTATCAAATGCCTTCTGGAATTCTTAGGTTCAGTATCCACCGGTTCCCTTTTTCGATGGATCATATTCTGCATGGAGGTTGGTCACCAGTTGAGTGCCCCAGGGATCTGTTCTGGGAACCTTACTCTTTGTGATTTAAAAAAAATAAATGACCTGGATGAGTAAGTGGAGGGATGGGTCGGTAAGTTTGCTGATGACACAAAGGTTGGAGGTGTTGTGGATAGTGTGGAGGGATGTGGCGGCACGGTAGCACAGTGGTTAGCACTGCTGCTTCACAGCTCCAGGGACCTGGGTTCGATTCCCGGCTTGGGTCACTGTCTGTGTGGAGTTTGTACATTCTCCTCGTGTCTGCGTGGGTTTCCTCCGGGTGCTCTGGTTTCCTCCCACAGTCCAAAGATGTGTGGGTTAGGTTGATTGGCCAAGCTAAAATTGCCCTTAGTGTCCTGGGATGCGTAGGTTAGAGGGATTAGTGGGTAAATATGTGGGGGTAGGGCCTGGGTGGGATTGTGGTCGGTGCAGACTCGATGGGCCAAATGGCCTCTTTCTGTGCTGTAGGGATTCTAAGATTCTAAGATAAGATGTCAGAAGTTGCAGCGAGACATTGATAGGATGCAAGACTGGGTGGAGAAGTGGCAGATGGAGTTAAACCCAGATAAGTGTGAGGTGGTTCATTTTGGCAGGTCAAATAGGATGGCGGAATATAATATTAATAGTAGGACTCTTGGCAGAGTGGAAGATCAGAAGGATCTTGGGTTCTGAGTTCATAGCACGCTCCAAGCAGCTGTGGTTAAGAAGGTGTATGGTGTACTGGCCTTCATCAATCGAGGAATTGAGTTTTGGAGTCATGAGATAATGTTGCAGCTATATAAGACCCTGGTCAGACCACACTTGGAGTACTGTGCTCAGTTCTGTTTGTCTCATTACAGGAAGGATGTGGAAGCCTTACAAAGGGAGCAGAGGAGATTTACATAGATGCTGCCTGGGTTGGGGAGCATGCCTTATGAGCATAGGTTGAGTGAGCTCGGCCTTTTCTCCTTGGAGAGACGAAGGATGAGGGGTGACCTGATAGAGGTGTATAAGATGTTGAGAGGTATTGATCGAGTGGATAGTCGGAGGCTTTTTCCCAGGCCAGAAATGGTTGCCAGAAGAGGACACAGGTTTAAGGTGCTGGGGATTAGGTACAGAGGAGATGTCAGGGGTAAGTTTTTCACTGAGAGGGTGGTGGGTGCGTGGAATGGGCTGCCAGCAACAGTGGTGGAGGCGGATTCGATAGGGTCTTTTAAGAGACTTTTGGATAAGTACATGGAAGTTAGTAAGATAGAGGGTTATAGGTAAGCCTAGTAATCGCTAAGGTAAGGACATGTTCGGCACAACTTTGTGGACTGAAGGGCCTGTACTGTGCTGTAGTATTTCTATGTTCTATCCACAGCACATCTTACTTCATCAAAGAACTCTAATAAATTGATTAAACATGGTTTCCCTCTCTCAAAATGTTGACTCTGCCTGATTACCTGGAATTAATCTAAACGCCCTGCTTTAATGTCTTGAATAATAGCTTCTCACTTTTTCCCTGTGGCAGATGTTTGGCTAACCTGCCTGTAATTTCCTGCTTTCTGTCTCCCTCCCTTTTTGAATTCACTATTTTCCAAATGAATGGAACCTTCACTAAATGTCGGAAAATTAAAACCAATGCATCACTCATCTCACTAGAAATTTCTCTTAAGATCCTCGGATGAAATCCATCAGGACCCAGGGACTTGTCAACCGCAGCTCCAGCAATTTGCTCAATGCCACTTCCCTGGTGAATGTAATTTTCCTGCATTTCGCTCTCCCTTTATTTCCTGATTTACAGCGATATCTGGGATGTTATTATTTTATTCTCTATTGTGAAGACTGGTGCAAAATGTCCATTCAACTCATCTGCCATCTCCTTATTTATCATTATTAATTTTCCAGACCCATTTTCTATAGGACCAATGCTCAAAGTTAACTCCAAATATTTACAGAGAATCTTCATGCTTTGATCTTATTTGCTCGCTTTTTCTCGTACTTTTTTCCCTCCTTTATTAATCTTAATCATTCTTTGCTGTGTTTTATATTCTGTCCAATCTTCTGACTTCCATCTTGTGCAATCATATGTTTTTTCTTTCAGGTTGATCCTATCTTTAACTTTTCCCCTTGGAATTTTTATTTCTCATTATAATTTGTCTATTCTGTGTATTCTGAGATATTCTTTTAAATGCCTGTCACTGTGTCACTATTGACCTATCCCTTAACCTTATTTACAAGTTCATTTTAGCTAGCTCTGTTTTCATGCCTTCATAATTGCTTTCACTTGAGTTTAAAATATTAATTTTAGACCCATTCTCTCCCTAAAACTCAAAGTAAAATTCAATCCTTGGGCCCAATTCTCCCAAAAAAATACTAAGTGCTGAATTGGCGGGAACAATGATGTAAATAACGATTGTTTTTCGAGTGGGAGTTCAGACTCGAATCTCCCACACTCTGTGCACTGCAGAGGTCACAATCGTGAATATCATTAAAAGCTCGGGGGGCGGGGCCAATTCACGTCAGAGTCGGACAGTTCCAGGCCTCTGTGCATGCGCAGGGACCCCGATCTGTCAGCCTCCCATTTGCTGGCCAGCTCGATCGCTGGCCAACCTGGGACCCTCGCAATGTTGCCCCCCAACACTCCACGGCCTGATTGCAGCCTCCATGAACATTTCCGGGCCAGCTTCAACTTTCCCCAGTCCGGGAGCACCCCAATCTCCAGACCCCTCCCACCCTGACAGACCACCCCCCACGGGAGGCAGACACCCCTGGGAGGCAAACACCTCTGGCAAACCACCCCCCTCCAGCCCGCCCCAATCACTGGCCTCTCTCCAGTCCCAACCAGATTCCAATCCAGAGTGACAGTGGGACCCTCGCCAACCCCTACCGATGGTCCCGCCCACAATAGGCCCCAACCCGTTGGCACTGCCCCATGCCTGGTGGGTAGTGCCAAGGTTCCCCCTGGGCAGTGCCGGGAGAAGAGGCTGGCGCTGCCAGGATGCCCATACCCAGGGAGCATCACCCCCTGCCACCAACCCCGAGGGGGCCCTGATTGCCTCCCCTTCACTCCAGCGGGATCTCTCGCAAGTTCCCCGAATGTGGGGAGCTACTCTAAACCCCGCCGAGTGAAATGTGGTGTGGCGGTGTGGGAGATGCTATTGGGCCCGGAGAATTCAGTCCCGGGCCCAATAATGACATTTAAATTACATTAAAAAGATTAAAATCACTTACTTGGTGTTCCTGCCGGTTTCCAGCGTGGTCTCAACTGCACCTGCTCTCTGGCGATGGGAGACGCACATGCATTCCCATGAAATGGCTGACGTGCCAAAAAACTAGCTCATTGCGATGGGAGAATCGGGCCCATTATGTTTGCTGCTACCGAGGGGGCCTTCACTATGAGGCCATTAATTAATCTTGTCTCATAACACAATATCCGGACTCGTGTGGACTGCTTTCTGGTTGGCTCTTCAATGTCTGCTCGAAGAAACTCCCAAAAACATTTGCTGAACTCCTCATCTGGGCTACCTTTGTCCACATGATTTTTCCAGTCAGTGTGTAAATTAAAATCCTCCATGATTATTGTCATAACTCCCATTATTCCTTCCTTTATATGCCACTCAAGCATGTGATTACTGTTAAGGGACATGTACACATTTATTAACTTTCCTAATTACTTGCTGTACCTGCATATTAATCTCTTGTGATTCATGCATTATGTCACCCAGATCCCTCAGCACCTCAGAGCTCTGAAATCTCTCACCATTTAGATAATGTGCTTTTTTTATTGTTCCTTCCAAAATATGTAATTTTACATTTTCCCACATTGTACTCCATATGCCAGATTTGCGCTCACTCCTTATGTTCTCTTCACAGCTTCCTTTCCTATCTATCTTTGTGTCATCTGCAAATTAAGGACAGTAGAAATACTCACTAGGTCTTACTTACCAACGCTGCCTGCTGTTCTTCTTTCTGAGGAAAGGTAGAAAAGGAAAGGAGCACATTCTGTCATCGTCACCAAATTCCCTCCATCCTGTGAGAAAAAAACAACGAATCATCTCCATTTTAAATGAGAAATCTCTTAATTTTAAACGGTGTCCCAGTTCTAGGATATTCTTTGAGAGGAACCATCCCAGTATCCGCCCTGTCAATTTCCCTTGGAAATTATTCATTTCAATAAAATCATCCCACATTCTTCTAAACTCCAATGCATACGTGCCCAACCTGTCTAATCTTTCCTCATAAAATTTTCTATTCTTCCTGCCAAAATGGACAGCCTCATATTTCCTACATTACACACCATTTGTCATTTTTTGCCTACTCACTTAACCTGTTGATATCCCTTTATAAACGCTTTGTATCCTCCTCACAACTGTTTTCCTACCTACCTTTGTATCATCAGAAAATTTGGCTCCAATACAGTTGAACTTTCCTTTTAAGTCCGAAGTAGTTGAGTCCCAGGACTGACCCCGCAACACTTCACTAGTCACAGTTTGCCAAACTGAAAATGGCACATTTATTCTGACTTTCTTGTTAATTAGCCAGTCCTCTATCGACACTATATCAGTCGGAACACCATATACTCTCGTCTTGTCACGTCATAACGTCATCAACAGGAGCAGATGATAGAGGCAATGTCTGATCTGGCAGTGCCTATCAAAGGACAGAGGAACGCTCCAGCCAAGCTCAACCCCTGGCTGGAGATGCCGAGCCTCGAGGGCCACAAATAAACAGGTGCTTGTGGACCAGCAAAGGAAATGTGTGACTGTGTGTCAGAGTTCCCTGAGGCAGTGCTGACCCTCGCATGGGAATGGACTGCCCATGGAATGCTGAGATGAATGTGGCACTCATTGCAGCTCAGAATGAACCCCACTATAAATCCCATTCCCTCCCTCTCTCAGCACTCCCAATCTGAGAGATCTGCTAAAAGTATGGTAGGTCATTGACCATGCTTGACTTCCTCTTTTCTGATTCCCTTTTTAATGTCTGTTGCTATAGACAATAGCTCATCAGCTTCCATGAGGTGCTGAACCTGTGTACGGCCCATGGGCTTCTGACAAATTGCAATAGATTTCTCTGTACCTGCTTAATCACCCTTATTGACTGCCCACCACTACTAGGTGGGTGGCTGTCATCCCTGAGAAGCCACCTTTGGAAAAGTTGTGCAGAGGTGGCAAATTTTCTCTCTCGTCTGCATGTATTGTATCTGATTCTTATCTAGTTTATAATCAGACTTTTTAAATGCTAGAGACTAGAATTTCATGTAAAATTAATTCCCTTGGTTTATTGCTCACATTTTGCAATATACCTTGTAACTATTTTTTTGATTTTTGATCAGAGCTCCTTCTTTAATTATGAACCTTTTGTCTAAGTTTCCCCCTTTCTTTTTCCCTTTAAAATTGGTCCATTTTAGATTAACCCTCTGCTCTACACAGCTCCAGCATTTTTTTGTGTAAATATTATCCAAATTCATCACTTCACTATCAGCTGATCCTGGTTGGCTTTATTTTCCTAATAAGGCTTCAGAATCCATTAGCAATTGCACTGGACATCAGTATTGTACCTGTAATAAAAATTCTGGATCTGGCATTCATGTCCCCTTTGTCACGTTAATTTCTGGCATATCTGGGTGCTATTTTCAACTAAGGTGTCATTATAGTTGCCTGTCACGAGATGGCGCTATTGCTTCTCTGAGCTTTGTCTATTTGCTCCATTATCTAATGTTGCGATTTATTTATTGGTTTTTTAACCTGAATTTATGCCAGCCAGTCTTCCTCCTCAGGGTTTTGTTTTAATTGTCACTTTCATTTCTCATTGCTACCATCTGTGTTTTATTGGACAGATCATTTTCTCTCCCCCTTCCTATCAGCTTCCCTTTCCCAAGGCCTGTCAAATCTCGCAGGGCTCACTCACTCGCTTGGGACTGTGGCCACTTTCTCCCCATTTCCCATGCTAGCCCATTGTGCCATTCCGGTCAAGCTATTTGCCACCAGTCCATGCCTGCAACAATCCTCACATCCTATCTTTCTTCCTCATATTCCCTGTCACCACACTCTGCCTCCAGCCAGCAATTTGTTTTTTAAAATATTTTTGGAACAGTGGGCCCGATTTTACCATTTTGATTCTTAGTGCTGAATCTGGGCATGATTCAGATCCGACTCGGAAACCTGTTCACAGGCACCTCCATCCGCACTCAGCCTGAAAAAAAAGTTGCGAGTCTGAATCGCACTGTGGGCGGGGCTTATCACACCTGAAACGCTGCTGCTCCAATGGGAGTCTTCAACTGCGCATGCGCAGTAAAATAAATTTGAAAACCGCTGCCCTGCCACATCGCTCCCAGGCCGCATAAAATGGGAGATATGGCCCCCACAGACATTGTCCCACCCCCACAACATAACCGTCCCCCTTATCCACCCACCCCTCCCCCTGCTACCCAGACCGAATGTGACCCCCTGCCTCCCTTCCCCCCCCTGCCCCCCCCCTCCACGGATCGCATGCAGAGTGGCAGCGGACCCCCTCTTCGCAACCCCTCACCGATCACCCGCAGAGTGGCAGTGGACCCCCCCCACCAGAGATCCATCTGGCCCTCCTCCTCACCCACCTCTCCCCCACCAGAGAACAATTTGGCCTCCATCCTCACCTCCCCCCTCCCCAATCTCGCCCACCAGAGAATGATCTGGCCTCCCTGCTCCACGACCGCCCCCCCACCACCGATCTGAGTCAGAGAGCAGCCGGAAGCTCTGAACTTACCTCTTCAAAAGCTGGAGCGCCTGAAAAAGAGTTTTGCCAAGCAGGTCTTTTTCAGCCATATCTGGACAGGCGAACGCGATGGTAAAGGGGGAAATGCTGGTACGTTTGGGCGTGCAGCCCATTAAGTCAATTTAAATGTGTGCAAATGCATTTAAATTGACGTCGCGCCCATTTTGGGCGCTGTCCCAATTGCATCCATTTTCGGGCCTTGGTAAAGGGGGAATTGGCGTTGGCGCAGATCGTGCTATTCGCCTTACGCCCAACTTTATCAAGTTTTCGCGCCTGAAAATGGGTGCAACGCAATGGTAAAATCGGGCCCAATGAATGGAACATAGTGCTATAAACATCTTAAAAACAAATTGCTTGATTCCCAACTTATTGTTGGAAAGCTGGCTAGGTGCTTCGGCTGCAAATGAAAATTAAAGAGGACAGGAAGTGTTAGGTTGCTGGGACACATGGTGGCAAGGAAAGGGATACAGGATTGAGGAAGGAGGAGAGGGAAGGGACAAGGAGGCCTCTTGTTACCTTCAGAGGGGAGTGTATTAAGGGATAAGAGAAGTGGAAGAATAGAAGCTAATTGTATACTTTAAAGGTGAAAGGGAGGCAATAGGAGGGAGTGTTCTCTTCAAGATAACCAGGTGGTGAGAGATATAACCGAAGCCTACAGGATATTCCAAACACAAACTATGTGGTTGACTCTTAACTGCCCTCTGAAATAGCTGAGCAAGGCATACAGTTATACCAAACCATTGCAGAAATGTAAGAAACGGGATGAGCATCAACCTAGGCACCTGGAATGACAATGGCACACCATACTCTGTAAAGTCCTCCTCACAAATATTGAGGGGTTTGTGCCAAAATTGGGAGAGATGTTTCACAGACTGATCAAGCCAACAGCCTGACATAGACATGCTCACTGAACCATACCTATAATGAGTAACTCGGACTCCACCATTACCATCCTTGGGTATACCTGCTCTGCATGAGAGGCAGGGACACAGTGCTATACCGCCAGGAAGAAATTGCCCTGGGAGTCAACATTGACTTCGGAGCCCCTGAAATCTCATGCCGACAGGAGCAAAGAAACTTCCTGCTGATTACCATCACTCCTCCATGTTGAACAATAGTTGAAAGAGGCACTGAGGGCAGCAAGGGCAGAGAATGTATTCAGGGTGGGGAACTTCAAAGACCATCACCAAGAGTTGCTTGGTAACACCACTGAATGAACAGGCTGTGTCATAAAGGATGTATCTTCCAAACTGCAGCAGGTGGTGGTGAGGGAACCAACAGGAGGGAAAAACATACTTGACCCCCCCGCCCCCACCCCCCATTTGTCACAGGTGCATCGGTCCATGAGAGTACTGATGGGAGAATATTGCACAGTCTTTATGGATACAAAGTCCCAGATTCATATGAGGATACTGTCCCTCATGTGGTGTGCCACTACCACCATGCTAAATGGGATAGAGTCAAAACAATCTAACATCAAAATTGGGCATCCATGAGTGGTGCCTCCATTCAATCCCTTCACCACCGACACTCAGTAGCAGCGGTGTGTACTATCTACAAGATGCACTGCAGCAATTCACTAAAGATACTTAGACAGCACCTTGCAAACCCACAACCCCTTCCATCTCGGACAATTATCTGTTCCCAGATAATTGGGAATACGACCACCTGCAAGTTCCCCTCCAAGCCACTCACCATCCTGACTTGGAAATATATTGCTGTTTCTTCGCAGTCGCTGGGTCAAAATCCTGGAATTCCCTCCCTAACGGCATTTTGGGTCAATCCACAGAACATGGACTGCAGCGATTCAGGAAGGCAGCTCACCACCACCTTTTCAAGGGCAACTCGAGATGGGCAATAAATGCTGGCCAGCCAGCAACGCCCATGTCCCATGAATGAATTTTTAAAAAAAGTATTCGTGCACCTTCAGCAGCAGCAGTGGAATTCAACCAAAGTCTGAGTACTCATGACTTCGTATATCTTTCACTACACTGTCACCATCAAGCCAAGGTGGCAACTCTAGTTCAATGAGGAGTGCAGGAGAGCATACCAGGAACAGCATCAGCCATGCTTAAAATGAGCTGTCAACCTGGTGAAGCTACAAGTTATGCAAGTGCCAGGCAATGCACATCTCCAACAAGAGAGAATTTAACCATCTCCCCTGGACATTCAACGGCATTACCATCCCCACCAAAAACATCCTGGGGTTACTATTGATCAGAAACTGAACTGGACCAGCCATATAAATACTGTGGCCACAAAAGCAGGTTAAAGGCTGCGAATTCTGTAGTGAATAACACCTCTGCATTCCTAGAGCTTGTCCACCACCTATAAGGTACAAGTTAGGAGTGTGATGAAATACTCTACACTTGTTTGAATGAGTGCAATTCCAAAAATACTCTCGAAGTTCAACACTATCTGGGATAAAGTAAGCCTCAACTTAAAGCCATTTGCTCTTTCTGCTTCAAACACTCCATATGACAGTGAATTCCACTCTTACACCACTCTCACTGTGTAAAGAAATCCCTTTAAACTTCTTTCTATGATTTATTAATGGCGATCTTATGTTTATAACCCTTGATCTGGGCTCACCCACAAATGGAAACCATTGCTCGATAGCTAATAAATAATTTATCCCTTTTTTCAGTTCTCTGTTCTATGTCACAAGTTGGAAAGTGGACCAAAAGGGTTGAGTTTCCCTGAGTTTCAAGGGTTGAGGTAACTCTTAGCTTGATTTCCAAATCAAAGGTGCGAGGCCTGGAAATGCACTATCTATACTCCTGGCCTGTGAAATATTGCATCATGGGTGACAATCTAAATCTACTCGATACTATTTAATTGGAAGTGGGTTCTCGAATGAAGATGAAATCATGTGGAGATGAGTGTGAAATTTATTATATGTTGGGCAGAACAGGAAAATTGTTTCCAAGTGTGCTGAGAATTTTCTAAACTTATCATTTGTATTCGTGATTGTCGAGTACTCTTCTAATATGAAGCTAAAAGTGGAACAATTGCAGTTAAAATTGTAACTAAACATTGCCTTAAGTTGAAAGTTCATCGGCAAAGTTAAATTTTCAGCAGTCATGTTCATGTTGTCCATTAAGAAATTTAGAGTTCAAGTGAAATCAGATGCATAGGATATTATGCTAATCACTTTTTACATGGGTAATGAGAATTGCATGCAAAATGTTCAGCGAATTGAATGCCACAAATTCAGTATTCTATAAACATTCAGGCACTACCACCTGCTGGGATATCTACTATATGAATTACAGGCTCTAATCAAACATATCATCAATTGCAAATGCATTCAAATAGAATGCATTTGACAATAATATTGGATGAGATGTGTCAGTAAATTCAAGATACTATTTATCAGAGACAGGACCTATTTGGAAATCTTCATCCAAGTCCAAACCTTGAAAGCAGAGAAGTTTGTTCCATATGTCAATACTCTCTGTTCATTCAGCGACTATTCCACAGAATTGAAACTGAACCCTGCTAATTTAAAATGTTGTGACCAAAATAAAATCATGCATATTGTCCTCATTCAGTAATTTCATTAGCCCTGGCATTTAAATATATTCTTATTGACAGACCCCAGGAAATAATTGGTTACGGAGAAAATACCCCATGAAAAGAACTGTCTCCATTAACTTGTGTCAGCTAAATTGAAAGGGTGCCCAAAGGTACTTTGATGCAGATATTAGTGTGATGTTATAGTGAGGATAAGAATTAAATTGGAAATCAGGGGACTTTAATGAAGTTAAAAACATTTTAATCCCTTATTTTAATACATTAGTATATCAATGTTTTTAAAGGGACACAGGTGAAACCGCAAAAAACGATGTCATTTTAACCATGGTAACATTGGGCCCTATTTTACCATTGCCTCACGCCCGATTTCGGGCACGAAAACGTGGTAAAGTCAGGTGAGAGGCCATCATCACGATCCGCACCTGCGTCCGCGCAGATCGCCACTTTACCGAAACCCGGGAATGATGGCGATCCGCTTCACGCCCAAAACGGGCGCAACGGGGATTTAAATGCATTTGCATGCATTTAAATTGAATTAATGAACTGCCCGCCCAACTTTATCAGCATTTCCCCCTTTACCACCACATTTGCCAATCCGGAACCGCGCCGTAATGGACCTGCTGAATAAAAGTCTGAATCAGGCGCTTCATCAGTGAGGGTCGGCTGATTCGGAATCGCTGATATTTTTGCAGGCAGAGTGCGTATGGGGGCGCCTAAGAACAGGACTAAAAGTCGGATCTGAAACACTCAGTTTCAAGTCTGCCCAGCTCTTGGAATCAAAATGGTAAAATAGGGCCCTAAATGTTAAAAGTAAGCATGTAAGTTCACAAAGGAAATTTATCTAAAATTTAAAAGATAATCAATGAGAAGAAATTGGCCAGATAAATTATCACGGAGATTACCAATTAATTTGGAACATGGGAACATGACTAAGTTATTCAACCATTGAATTAATCTGGCCAGGTGATGTGTATCCAGCAGAGGGAGAAAGGGGGATGAGATCCTGCAGGCGGAATGTAGCGAACCCGGTAGGTTGGCCATTCTTCTGGTTTTGTGCCAGGCAGTCCAACTTTCAGTGGGTCCATGTCTATTCCAGCACTGGATCATCTTATGTCCAATGTTTTGAATTTGGTAATGCCAAGCCTCAGGCAACCAATAGGATATTTATTTGTGGGCACAGACTGGCCAAAAATGTTATTTTAAATTAACCTGATATCAAACAATGAAGATTAGCGGCTGGGCGGTTCCAAACAGCCACCTTACCAGCTGGTCCTTCCAGAGAGAAGCTGCCCATTCCTTTGAGAACAACAAAAAAAGTTTGATATTTCTGTCAGGATGCTCACCAAACATCACTCTTGTTGTTGTTTGAGTGACAATTAGATTTCCAGGTCAGCCTTAGGGCTTTGTCTGTACCTGTTGTAGCACAGTAGGTTAATAGTTGTGCTCATGAGATGTTGATGTGTATCATGACGTAAAAGTGACATCAGAGTCATGTGCTGGAGATCCTAAGGACACGATGGAATAGCGCACACACGAGAGATGCACTTAACGAGTAGGTTATCATGCAAATAAAATAATTTTGAAGAAATCTACCCCAGTCAAACATAAGGCCCATGCATAGAGGGAACCCCTCCCAGTATAAATTAGGCCATGAAGTAAGCCACAAAACATGGTAGCAGAGGTAGAGACATCAACCTAACACTGATTTGGTGCCATTGGTAACACATCTACAAGGAGAAATTGGAAGAGAAATTCTTTGATTTGATTTTTGATTTATTATTGTCACATGTATTTACAGGGAAAGGTATTGTTTCTTGCGCCTATGCAGACAAAGCATACCGTTCATAGAGAAGGAAACGAGAGAGTGCAGAATATAGTCTTACAGTCATAGCTGGGGTGTAAAGAAAGATCAACTTAATGCAAGGTTCATTCAAACGCCTGACAGCACAACAGGGAAGAAGCTGTTCTTGAGTCTTTACCTCTACCTCTGAGTCGGTTGGTACGTGACCTCAGACTTTTGTATCTTTTTCCCGAAGGAAAAAGGTGGAAAAAAGATTTGAAAGGAAGAATAAGAATACTTCCCTTGATGAGAGCAAACTGATAATCAGTAGCAATCCAACTGCCAGTCGAGCAGTCACTGACCTTTCCGCAGACGTTCAAAAATCTTCAAGGTCCACAGAGGAGCCAACGTTGGGAGTTGTGGAATGAACACTTCCAACACTATTGAGAAGTGTTGGGTTTGCATGCCAGGTTAGTTCGCCTATTTCTGATGTCCTCCTGACACAGGGCAGAGAGGAGCTCTTTTCAGACTTTGAAAATGTTCTAAAAGCATTCATTGCATTCCTCAACCCAAAGTGGTTCTATATACGTGACAGGTCAAAGTTAGGGAGCACATTCGGGCAATAATCTGTCAAAATACCAAGGCTTTGGATAACTCTGGTGGTTAGGCCCAAAAGTGGCATCCACACCCACACTAAAACTTGCCAAAATGAGCAAAAGGGCTGGAAACGCTACAAAAGCCATCTTGAGGTGCTTATGCTGCAGCAAGATTGCCTAGTAGGGGGTACAGAGTATTTCCAATGTGGAAAGACAAGACACTTGATGCAGTTCTGTAAATCTAAAAAAGAATTGAAGGAAGAAGGCAAGAGAATGTCTATGAAATGCTGACAATTCAAGAAATTGTGAATAAAGCAAGAAATGAGAATATAGATTTCCTAAGGGATCACAAACAAGACTTTTGGGTCAGTCACTATGGAAGTTAAAGGCTTTAAAACTGACTTCAAACTTGACACTCCAACGCCGGCATCTCCACTTCAAACTTGACACCAGACTTGGCACTACAATACTGGCTGATCATCTGGAATGGCTCAAAACCGTATGCATCCAGGCAGTTTAACCTCAGTGGTGGGAAAACTTCTAAAAATGATAATCTGGGACAGAATTAAATGTGGATTAATGAAAGAAAACCAGCACTGATTTCTTTAGGGAAAATCATGGTTAACGAATTTGATTTGAGTTTTTTGAAGCAACGTGGATGGTTAATGAGGATAATGTGGTGTACCGGGATTTTCAAAAGGCATTTTATAAAGCACCACATGACAGGTTTCTCAGCAAAGTTTAGCTTGAGCTGCGAATCACTCAAATTCAGCTGCACTGGGCCAGAAATGTCGCTTGTATATCTGAGACCAGACTCCGGAGCAATTGCTCAACTCATTCATAGCAACAGACTCCCAGGAGGATGGCAGAAATTCTTTGGAGAGGTCATCGATGCATCAGTGATGAACTTAAGCCCCACAGACTCATGGGAAACTTTAGTTTGTGAGTGACCAAAATGGCAAAGGCTCATTTGGGAATGCACCAAACACATTGAGCTACTTAATTGGAAACCTGCAGGAGCAAAGTTGAGGCATTGGAGGGAGTATACAAACTTCCAAACAAGCCATCTGCCCAACCTTTCAAGCACCAGCTGCCCCATATGCAGTAGAGGCTGCAGATAATGCACTGAATTTATCAGCCATCTTAGAATTTATCAAGCCAGTGTCAAAGCAGATCATCCTCGAACCTAAGGGACTGCCTAAAAAGGAGAAGCCCATGGAATAAAAAGGACCACAGCAAACGAATTTCTCTGAGAGACGAGAAACAATTTTTTTTCAGACAGGAGGAGGTATCCAAAGGTTTACCATTGGATTGCTGCGCTTCTTGATCTATAATAATGACGTGCCGGAATTTTATCGACATACAGGAACAGCATTCTCTATTGGCCTCAAGCAGGATCTTATGAGCCTCGGGCAGGCGAGGTGGTAAAATTCTGGCAATAGATTTGGGTGTGCAGGGCACAATTTCAAACTTCATAATAGCAAGCAAGAAGAAAGGCAATATAAAATAAAGGTTACCATTTTAAAGGAGGTGCAGGAGCAGAGATACCTGGGGATATGTGTGCACAAATTGTTGAAGATGGTACAGAGAGTTAAGAAAACAGTTAATAAGGCATTTGAGATCCTGGGTTTTAGAGAGACATTTTCTGCCGCTGATAAAGCTAATGTCTCTAAAGTTGATAAATCCAATGCATTATCTGCAGACTCTCTCCAAGGTTGGAAAATCCCACCTGAGGTCAATGGACCTTTGTATGGTCCATGTCCCGCCTGTTTTAATTCCTGTGGTGGGCGAGATGGTAAAATTCCACCCATTGAGTACAAAAGCAAGGAAATTATAGAACCTTTATAAGATACTCACTCTGACAAAGGGTCATCCAGACTCCAAATGTTGGCTCTGTTCTCTCCTCACAGATGCTGTCAGACCTGTTGAGATTTTACAGCATTTTCTGTTTTTGTTTCAGATTCCAACATCTGCAGTATTTTGCTTTTATCTTTAAGATAAGGGTTTATCCTGAACTGGGACATTGCGTCCAAATCTGGACACTGCACTTAAGGAAGGATGGGAAGGTATTGAAGAGCGTGCAGAAAACATTTACAAGAATGGGCTGAGAAACTTCAGTTACATGGATAAATTGACAAACCCGGAGGGTCCTTTTGGAGGGAAGGGGGAGGAGTGACTTGATAATGGTGTTGAAAATCATGGAGTGTCTGGACAGAGTAGGTAGGGTACTGTTCCCATTGGTGGAAAGATGAAGAACCAAAGGGCAAAGATTTAAGTGATTTGCAAAATAAGCAATGGTAATATGAGGAAAAACTGTAATCACTCAATAAGTGATTAGGATCTGCCATGCACTGCTGAGAATGTGATGGTGGCAAATTCAATCATGGCTTTCAAAGAAAGAATTGGATCATTTTTAAGAGAAAATAATTTGCAAGGCTATGGGGAAAAGGCAGAGTGAGATTCGATGAGTTCTTACTGAGAGCTGGCGTGGACATGACAAGCCAATAGTCTCCTTCTCAGCTGTAACTCATCTCTGATTCTATGTCTGATTTGTCCCTCAATTACATTTACCCACCTTAACGCCATAACCCTAACAAACATGTATCTCTGTCACCCTTAAATTCTCGTTGTCCGAGAATCCATAACCTTTTGGGAAGATTTTTTAAAAATTATTTTATAGGATGTGGGCATCACTGGCTAGATCAATATTTATTGCACACCCCTACTTCCTCTTAAGGTGGTGGTGAACTGCCTTCTTGAACTGCCAAGTGGTGTAGGTAAACCCACAGTGCTGTACATAGGGTATTCCAGGACTTTGACCCAGTGACAGTGAAGGAACGGTGATATAGTTCCAAGACAGGATGTTATGTGGCTTGGAGGAGAACTTGAACGTGGTCAGTAGTGCGAATGATACATGTCACATATCAGCCCAAGCATCAACATTGTCCAGGTCTTGCTGCTTTTGGACAAAGACCACTTTAGTATCTGAGGAGTTGCAAATGGTGCTGATCATTGTGCAATCATCAGCGAATATCCTGACTTAATGATGAAGGGAAGGTCATTGATGAAGCAGCTGAAGATGGTTGGGCCTAGGACATTACCCTGAGGAACTTCTGCAGAGATGTCCTGGAAATGAGATGATTGACCTCTCGTAATACAACCATCTTCCTTTGTGCCAAGTATGACTCCAACCAGTGGAGAATTTTCTCCATGAATCCCATTCACTTTAGTTTTGCTAAGGCTCCTTGATACCACACTCGGTCAAATACTGACTTGATGTCAAAGACATTCACTGTCATCTCACTTCTTGAGTTCAGCTTTTCTGTCCGTGTTCTTGGATCAAAACTGTAATGAGGTCAGGAGATGAGTAGTCCTAGCAGAACATCAGTGAGCATGTACTGGCTGTGTCAGTGCTATTTAATAGCTCTTCAAATGACTCCTTCCATCACTTCACTGACACTCAAGGTTAGACCTGATGGGGAGGTAATTGGTAGGATTGAATTTGTCATGCTTTTTGTGAACAAGACATACATGGACAATTTTCCACCTGTTCCGGCAGATGCCAGTGTTGTAGCTGTACTGGAGCATCTTGGCTAGTGACAAAGATTGTTTTGGAGATCATCTCTTTAGCACTGCTGCTGGAATGTTGTCAAGGCCCAGAGCCTTTGCAATATCTTTAGTTACTACTTATATCAGGTGGCGTGAACTGAATTGGCTGAAGACTGGCATGTGAGATACTGGACATCTCTGGAGGAGGCCAAAATTGGAATCTTCTCCGCACTTTAGGCCAAAGATGGTTGTAAATGCAGCTTTACAAAGATTGTATTGTAAATGCAATCCCCCATCCTTTAGGGTAAGGATATTAAATATTTGTTTAAAATTGTCCACCACCATTCATAGAACATAGAACAGTACAGCAGAGAACAGGCCCTTCGGCCCACGATGTTGTGCCGAGCTTTGTCTGAAACCCAGATCAAGCTATTTCCTCCCTATCATCCCGAAGTACTCCATGTGCCTATCCAATAGCTTCTTAAATGTTCCTAAAGTTTCTGACTCCACTATACCTGCAGGCAGTCCATTCCACACCCCAACCACTCTCTGAGTAAAAAACCTACCTCGGACATCCTTCCTATATCTCCCACCATGAACCCTATAGTTATGCCCCCTAGTTACCGCTCCATTCACCCGAGGAAATAGTCTTTGAACGTTCACTCTATCTATCCCCCTCATCATCTTATAAACCTCTATCAAGTCTCCTCTCAACCTCCTCCGCTCCAAAGAGAAAAGCCCAAGTTCCCTCAACCTTTCCTCATAAGACCTACCCTCCAAACCAGGCAGCATCCTGGTAAATCTCCTTTGCACTCTTTCCAGTGTCTCCACATCCTTCTTGTAGTGAGGTGACCAGAACTGCACACAATATTCCAAATGTGGTCTCAGCAAGGTCCTGTACAGTTGCAGCATAACCCCACGGCTCTTAAACTCCAACCCCCTGTTAATGAACGGCAACACACTATAGGCCTTCTTCACGGCTCTATCCACTTGAGTGGCAACCTTCAGAGATCTATGGATATGAACCCCAAGATCTCTCTGTTCCTCCACATTCTTCAGAACCCTACCTTTGACCCTGTAATCCACATTTAAATTTGTCCTACCAAAATGAATCACCTCGCATTTGTCAGGGTTAAACTCCATTTGCCATTTTTCAGCCCAGCTCTGCATCCTATCTATATCTCTTTGCAGCCTACAACAGCCCTCCACCTCATCTACTACGCCACCAATCTTGGTGTCATCAGCAAATTTACTGATCCACCCTTCAGCCCCCTCCTCCAAGTCATTTATAAAAATTACAAATAGCAGAGGACCAAGCACTGATCCCTGTGGCACTCCACTGGTAACCGGTTTCCAGTCCGAAAATTTTCCATCCACCACCACCCTCTGTCTTCTGTTAGATAGCCAGTTACCTATCCAATCAACTATCCATTCATGACTGGTGGCTGGACTGCAGATCTTCGATCTGATCTGTTGGTTATGAAATACTTAGGCTTGTCTATTTTATGTTGCGTCCACTGTTTGGCACGCTAGTAGTCTTGTGTTGCAGCTTCATCAGGTTAGAAGTTCATTTTCAGGTATTCCTGATGCCTCTCCTGACATGCACCCCTGCACTAAGAGAACCGGAGTTCATCCCCAGCTTGGTTGTAATGGTGGAGTGGGGGTTATGCCAGACGATAAGGTTACAGATTGTGGTTGAATACAATTCTGCTGCTGACAATGATGCACAGTACCAAGTGGATATGTAATTAGATATGTTCAAAATCAATCCCATTCAACCTCGCGGCACTGCCACAAAAAGCAATGGATGGTATCATCAATGTGAAGATGGGACCTCGTCTCCACAAGGACTGTGCAATGGTCACTACTATCTTCTGTGACAGGTGGGTTGGTGAGGATGAAGTCAAGTAGGTTTTTCTCTCCTGTTGGTCCCACATCTTCTAACCAGTCTCGCAGTTATATCCTTGAGGGCTTAGCCAACTCAGTGAGTAGTAGTGCTACCAATCCACTGTTGGTGATGGATATTGTGGCCCCTATCCAGAATACATTATATGCCTTTGCCACCCTCAGTGCTTCTTTCAACTGGTACTCAACGTGGAGAAGTATTGATTCATCACTTGAGGAGTGAGCATGGAATGGTGGTGTGGTAAGTGATCGGAGGTTTCCTTGCCCATGTTGATTCTGATGCCATGAAACTTCTTGAGGTCTGGAGTTGATGTTGCGGACTCCTGGGGTAACTCCCTCTTGACTGTATACAACTATGGTGCCACCTCTGATGGGTCTGTCCTGTTGGTGGGACAGCATATACCCAGAGATGGCAATGGAGGAGTCAGGGACATTTGCGTTGAGATGATTTGGTGAGTATGACTATGTCAGGCTGTTTACTGACTATTCTGTGGGATAGTTCTTCCAATTTTGGCACAAGTTCCCAGATGTTAGTGGTGAGGACCTTGCAGCATTGACAGGTGTAGGGTCCTCACCAATAATTGACAGGTGTAGGTGTGCCATTGTCATTTCGGTGTCTAGGTCGATACTGGATAGTCTGACCGTTTTCAATTCTTCTTCACTTTGTAATAGTTTGGTAGAGCTGAGTAACTTGCCAGGCCATTTCAGAGAGCATTTAAGAATCAACCACATTGTTCTGTGTCTGGAGTTACATGTAGCAGATTTCTTTCCCTGAAGGGCATTCATGAATGAGATGGGTTCTTACAACAATTGACTACAGTTTCAGACTCATCATTTCTGAGAATGGCTTTAATTTTTATTCATTGAATTTAAATTCCACCAGCTGCCCTGGCAGGATTTGAACAGTGTCCCAAAATAATAGCCTCGGCCTCTGGATTATTATCTAGTGACATTACCGCAATGTCACTACTTCTCCCATAGCCAAAATTCTATTACCCTGTGTATTAATAAATTGAACAAAAACTAAAACAGGACCATTGTGAAAGCCATTTGGCTATTGAACTTTGATTACAAAGCAATGGGCCAATCCTACTGGTGCACTGAGTTGTTTCCTTCCAGTATCAATATATAAGCTCTTTATAGAGCTACGGTGACCTTGACCTTGTCAAGTTGAGGTCCTTGTGTTTCAGCTGCGTGTTTGTTTTCTCTTTGTCGTTTGCAGAAGGTCATTGAAAATTAGCATTCCTGAGGTTTCGCCTTATAAACCTAATGGTGGCACACATCAGAGCCCTTTCAGTAAACAACAATTAAGCACCAATATTTAAAGAGCCTATAAATCAGCCTCAGATTGGCATTTTCACTTATTGCTTTTAAAATGCTTATTCGCAATCAATATTCTAATTTCCAGACTCGGATGCTTTCGATCAATTTAAAACCTGAGTCCAAATCACCGACATTGTATTATTACTGTAGTGAAGAAAACGCACAGCAAAGGTTAAACTTAACAATTTGTGGAGGAAGAGATTAATTTTTCTGTCCGTAGAAAAAATCCTGTCGGGCACAAGCATTCCATAAAATTTGGAATAACTTTAATGAATCTATTGGATGTTGAATGACTGTCACTAGCTGACATTCATCTTGAAAGCATTTTCCTGCTATATCATACCCCTTGCAGCCAGTCCTTCATTGCACTGAGAACCTCTAGTCCTTCAGGGCACAAGTATTCCGAGAAATCTTGAAATAATTTACAGAAGCCTTCAGATGTGACATGACTTTCAATGAAATACAATTGGTCAGCAGCATCGATTGATCCACCTATTTTAAAAGCCACATCAAAACCATTTACAGCGACTGGGGGGTTTGGCTGCTGCCTGGATGTGATCCAGATTTATTTAAACTGTGATTCAAGTTTCACGAGGAACAACCATTTGTTCTTTTGGACCACAAGATGAAGTGCTGATGCATGCTGTAGATTGAAGATCCTCACAAGAAACAAACCAGACTCATGTTGGTTAAGTTGTTGCATTCAAGGTAATCACTACAGCAACAGTAGCATTGGCATGGTGGTATTGTAGAAGACTAGTAATCCAGAGACCCAGGGTAATGCTCTGAGGACCGGAGTTTGATTCCCACCATGACAGATAGTGAAATTCAAACTCAATAGAAATCTGGAAGTAAAAGTCTAAGGATGAAATCTCATCAATTGTGATAAAAACCCATCTGGTTCACTAATATCCTTCAGGGAAGAAAATCTGCCATCCTTGCCTGGTTTGGCCTGCATGTGACTCCAGGTCAAGGCAATGTGGTTGACTCTGAATTGCCCTCTGAAATGGCTACTCCATTCAAGGGCAATTAGACAACAAATTCTGGCTTAGCCAGCAACACCCATATCCCATGAATGAATTAAAAAAAGAGAAATGTATAGAGTAGCACAAGCTTTCAAAGTTTTGTAGGCTGACTTACTGAACCTGATTTTAATCCATTCAAAAATAACCCACTTGTACAGAGTTAATATCATTAGGAGGATTTAGAACAGAAAAAAAAGACAATTTAAAACAAAAACTAAATCTCAGCTTATGGGCATTACTGAGAAGGCTAGCATTTACTGCCCATCCTTAGTTGTCTTGAATGGCTTACTAGGCCACTGAGGGCAGTTAAGAGTCAGCCACATAAATGTGGGACTTGCATCAAATATGCATTGGGTGGCATGGTGGCATAGTGGTTCGCACTGCTGCCTCACAGTGCCAAAGACCCGGATTCAATTCCAGCCTTTGGTGAATGTCTATCTGGAGTTTGCACATTCTCCCTGTGTCTGCGTGAGTTTCCTCGGATGCTCCAGTTCCTCCACAGTCCAAAGATGTGCAGGTTAGGTGGATTGGCAATGCTAAATTGTTCCTTAATCTCCCAAAATGTGCAGGTTAATGGGATTAGCAGGGTAAACACATGGAGTTCCGGGGATAGGGCCTGGGCAGGATGCTCTGTCGGAGAGTAGGTGTGGGCTTGATGGGCTGAATGGCCTCCTTCTGCATTGTAGGGATTCTGAGAAATAGGCCAGATCAGGTCAGAACAGTGGGTAATATTCCCTAAAGGGCATGAATTAACTTTGCAATTTAAATCAATGATTGTTCAGGCATCCTTGGGTTACTGAATGTTGATCCTGGCAGGAATTAAGTTGTTTCGTGAGGAAACATTTTGACTGATTCACAACAAAGCATCTTGAATGCACCACCTTGCTATGCATTGACATTTCGTGGACTATGTCTTTACCGGGCAGAGGAACAGGCTGGATTTGCATGTTATATGTAGTGCTGACTCCTGGACTGACCACTATCTTATCTTATCAATGTTAAACCTCAAGATTTATCTCCTTGGGCACCCCAGGGCATGAAGGTCCAGATGTTTCACAATTTCTCGAGGCTCAAACAAGTAGTCATGAAGAAATCTCTCTGAGAAACTCAAGAGTCACGAATGTGCAGTGAAAATGGACTCATTGCATTCAGGATGATTGAGCGATCTTCAAGGATATTGTATACTCCACTGTTCAAGTAGCCCTTTACCCTTCCTCTCATAAGCATCAAGATTGTTTTCATTGAACCAATGAGGAAATGTAGAGGAAACATCAGCTCGACAGCATTTATCTGAATGACAAGGCATCACTATCCGAGCCTGATGCCGACTGAAACACCCACAGGACGGTTCAAAGTAAGTTCAGAGGGATGCAAGACACTTGGTTGAATCAAAAGACAGACGAACTTCAGTCAAATGCAGACCACAAAGACCAGTAGAGATTCTACAATGCTTTGAAATCTGTCTCCCGACCCCACTCTACTGATTCCTCACTAAGCCACGGGGCCGATGGGTCAACACTGCTCACAGGAAAAAGCCCAAATTTTGGAAAGATGGGCAGAGCACTTTAACCACATCCTCGATCAACCTCCATTCAGCAATGAAGAAACAATCAACCGTTCATCTGATGAACCTCCCACGCTGTTAGAAACGTTGAATGCAATCAAACTCCTGTCAAGCAGCAAAGCTTATTCTCCAATGCATATGACAATCCATATGATCAGAACAAAGAAAACTCGCCAGGTATCTCAACCGTAAGGATTCAGTCCATGACCAGAATCTGTCAGCAGTGGATAGGTTCATTGTTCTCGGCAGCATGCTCTCCCCTGAGTTGACTATGCTGACAACAAGACGCATGCAAGGATTACCAAAGCATGTGTAGCCTTCAGTGGACTTTGTATGTCTGCCGACCAAACTGAAGGCCTATAGAGCAATTGTCACCCAGTCTGCTCTATTCATGCAAGACTTACACTGCAGACCAGTGTCATGCCGAGAAACTCAACCATTCACTTTCACTCAAGCTGACTTTGGAAATATCTGAAAATCAGATGGCAGAACGAAATACCAGGCACTGAAGTGCTCACCTTGAGCTGGCATGCCAAACATCCAACATCATCATATTGAGACAGTCTCAACTGAGTTGAGCTGGTCATCTAGCCAGAGTACAAAGCAAATCTTCTATGGGGAAATTGATTCTGGGGTGCACTCTCATGGTAGTTAAAGAAAGCACTACAAAGACACTCTGGAGACTTCAATTGGGAATTTTGATTTCAACTTTAACCTCTGCCCCCTGACTGTCTCGAAGTTCTGGCATGTTACTGATGTCTTCCACCGTGAAGACTGATACAAAGTTACTCTGTCATTTCTTTGTCCCCCATTACTACTTCTCCAGCCTCATTTTCCAGTGGTCCAATGTCCATTCTTGCCCCTCTTTTATATATCTAAAAAAACTCTTGCAATTTTCTTTTATATTACGAGCTAGCTTACCCTCATATTTCATCTTCTCCATTCTTTTTTTCATTGTCCTCTGCTTGCTTTTAAAGGGTTCCCAATCTTCTGGCTTCCCACAATTCTTGACTTTACGGTATGCTCTTTCCTTTGCTTTTATGCTATCTCTGACTTCCCTTGTCAGCCATGGTTGCCTCGTCCTCCCCTTAATATGCTTCCTCTTCCTTGGAATGAATTTACGTGTGCCTTCTGAATTATCCCCAAAAGTTCCTGCCACTGTTGTTCCAGTCTTTCTTGCCAGGCTCCCTTTTCAATCAAATCTGGCCAGCAACTCCCTCATGGCCTTGTAGTTTTTTTTTTACTCAATTGTAGCACCGTCATATCTGATTCTAATGCCTCCCTCTCAAACTGCAAGGTGAATTCTAGAATATGTAGTCACTGCCCCCTTGGGGTTCCTTCACCTTAAGTTCCCTGATCAAGTCTGCCTCATTACACATCACCAAATCCAGAAATGCCTGTTCCCCAGTGGGTTCCAACACAAGCTGCTCCAAAAAAACATCCCATAGATATTCCACAAATTCTTTATCTTGGGGTCTGCTACCAACTTGATTTTCCCAGTCCATCTTGCATGTTGAAATCCCCCCAGATTACTGTAATATTGCCTTTTCTATATCCTGATTTATTTTCGGTCCAACAAGATTCCTGAGTACTGCTAGTACATAACTCCAATCAAGGTCTTTTTCCCTTTGCGATTCCTCAGCTCTACCCACACAGATCCTACCCATCCCTTCCCCAACTTTTTACTAATGATTAATTTTGTTTCTTACCAACAAGGCAACACCGCCTCTTCGACCCATCTGCCTGTCCTTTTGATAGGACACATATTCTTGGATATTCAGATCCCGCCTCTGATCCCCTTGCAGCCACTTATCTGTGATGCCCACAACATCGTACCCTTCAATTACAATGTGTGCTTCCAGCTCATTTACCTTGCTCCATATACTGCGCGCATTTAGGTACAGCACCCTCAGTGCTGTGTTGACTGCCCTTCTTCCCATAGTTGTCCCTTTATCTGTTGTGCCTGAAGTTTTATTCCTGCCAATTTCCATACTCTCTACTCTATGACTAGTTCTGGAAACTTTACTAACTTCTACTGAGCTCTGCCCCTGCCCCTCACGCTCCCCCCTTTACTAGTTTAAAGTCCTTGTGACTTCCCTATTTAGCCTTTCCGCTAGGGTCCTGGTCCCAGATCAGTTTAGGTGGAGCCCATCCCATCAGTACAGTTCTCTCTTGTTGCAAGACTGATGCCAGTTCCCTACAAAATGGAACCCCTCTTCCCCACACCACTCCTTTAGCCACGTGTTTACCTCCCTAATCTTCTTCTCTCTTTGCCAATTCGCATGTGGCTCGAGTAATAATCCAGAGATTATAACCCTTGAGGACCTGTTCTTTAATTTGGTTTCTAGTTCCTGATATTCCCCAAACAGGTCCTCCTGCCTATTCCTGCCCATGTTTGTCACTACATGGACCACAGTAACTGGATCCATCCACCCCCTCCCCCTCCCACTTCAATATCCTTTCAAACCGGTTAGATATGTCCCTTACCCTGGCACCAGGTCGGCAACATACCATGCGGGACTCTTTATCCTGCTTACAAAGGATGCGATCTGTCTCCCGAATTACAGAATCGCCTCCCACTACCACTTTTCTTTTTACTCCCCCCTCTTGAATGGCTGCCTGTGCCACAGCACAGTGGTCAGTTAGCTTATCCTCCTGACAGTCCTTTTCTTCATCCACACAGGGAGCAAGTACCTTGTCAATTTGAATAATGTTCCAGATAGATATTTAAGATACCTATCAATATTTGGAGACTATATATTTTAAATCCCTGAGTAGTAATGTACAGAGGACAGTAAGATGGCACGATCCCAATTTAAGGGGAGAACTATCACTGTCACACTACAGTAGTTATACTTTTACCATGAAAGCTGCTGGAGTGAATCTAAAAACCCATAAAGAAGCTGAACCAGCAAAAAGCACACATGCTGGGCAATAGGTGCATTTTTCCTGGCCTGCTGCACTGAAGTAGCCAGCAGGCTGAGAAATGGCCCTTTTTTTAGAACGTCATCAGCCTCACGCCGGCAATTAGTGTGAGGCTGATTACCATGTGGAAATTCCAATTTCCATATCATGAGTGAGCCTGGATGATACCATTGGGGCTCGTTCATGCTCCCTCTCCACCCACCCCCCAGCCAGCTGAGGTTCCCACCAGCAGGGACTGAAGCTGGTTTCCATCAACAAGGACCAGGCATGATCACTCCGTTGGTGGGGACGGAGACCATTGAGGCTCCCCCCACGCACTCCGGGAGGTCAAGGGGTGGGGTTCCACTGGGAACCCTGGCATTGCTCACCGGACACCTAGCAGTGCCAAGGGAGTGGGGCCTTCTGAGGACGAGGCTGATCGGTAGTGGTGGGGGACCCTGCTGCGCACTCTACATTAGGGATCGGTGGGGTTAAGCAGGAGGAGGGCAATTGGGGCTGGTCATGGGGGGGTGTCGGTTGGGTAAGCCAGCCATTGGAGAAGTCATGGAGGCCGACGATCATGGGGTTTGGTCGGGGAAGCTGGCGATCGGGAGGCCGGCAATTTGGCGGGGTGGGGGGAGGGCGGGGGGGTGGAGGCGCGGGGCGAGGGTGTGCAGTTTGCGTGCTCAATCTCCCCACTGACAGATCAGCGCATGCGCAGAAAATTGTCCCCAATATCTTTTGTTTTCGTCAACATTCTTCGAGTAAACATGATACTGTGAGGTGAACACTTTCTTGTTTCACTCTGCTTCCAGAATTCATTGACAAGTGATTTAAGGCCATCCTTAATGTTATCCATTGTTAGATTATAGTAAGACGTCCCACAACACCAAGTTAAAGTCCAACAGGTTTATCTGGAATCACGAGCTTTCAGAGCGCTGCTCCTTCAGCAGGTGGGGGCTGAGCAGTGGGTGAACATTTACAAGATGGGGGGCGGGGGGAGGTTGCAGAGTGATGATCATTGTTATGTGGTGTAGGGAATGAGCATCATCAGGAGGGTTGGGGGAGTGAACAATGTCAGGAGTAAGTGAGAGGGATGAGCTTCCTTCAGCAGTCCAATGCCGGCATCTCCACATCATTGTTAGACTATGGTATCTTACAATTTATCAATGCATTGCTGTGGTGATGTAGACGCCAGTTCCTGTTATTCACAAACTGCCTGATGAAGAAGGATATATCATATCGTATGCCCCATGATGTTAGTGTCCTTGAGCACACAATTATGCCAAGGAATGCTTATAAACCTCTGAACCTTTGTGCAGCAGATGAATCCAGCTTTTAATTTTTATCCCGACTTCACAGTGGAAATCACACTTTTTAATCTTATAACTCTGGGTTCCCTCACAATGTTCACACTGCTGGCAGATGTCACATGTTCAGCTCGACAGGATAAATTAGAGTTATCAACCCAATTCCACAGGGAGAAAGTTCTCCTTAAACTTGACCAGACCCTATCTGAAGTATTGGCCCAGGTTTCCAATCAGCTACTGAGCAGTGCTTTCTCACTGCTTATCCAGTGCTCAAGCCTTTGGATATTCCTGTCCCAGCTCCAGCTTGAATCATCACCGAGCAATCTGGGGAGGCCTTGTGGCAAAACCTAATTGCACTGATGCCCTTGATCATGTCTAATGAGGAAAGGTTCAGCAGGTTGGGCCTATACTTTGTGCAGTTTGGAGGAATGCGAGGTGATTATATTGAAACATGTGAGGTTCTGAAGGGGCTTCACAAGGGAGGTGCTGAGAGTAGATCCTGAGAGGAACTCTCCTTGGAATGTTCTTCCATAGAGAACAGTGGAGACTGGTTCATTGAATATATTCAAGGCTGAGTAAGACAGATTTCTGATTAACAAGGGAGTCAAAGGTTATGGGAGCAGGCAGGAAAGTGAAGGTAAAGCCAGTCAGATGAGCCAAGATCTTATCAAATGGCTGAGTTTGATTGGCAGAATAGTCTACAACTTCTCCTAATTCTTCTGATTTTATGAATACATATCCCTTAAGTTCATTGACCTGAAGAGATTTTAAATCTCTTGTCTTTGTTCGGTTTCCTCCTCAACCACTCACATCACTGCTCAGCCTCCCCTAACACCGTTTCCCCTCCATAATCTCTGATACTGGTCACAACACCAGTTGTGACACTCAAAAAATGGCAAATGGAGTTTAACCCTGACAAATGCGAGGTGATTCATTTTGGTAGGACAAATTTAAATGTGGATTACAGGGTCAAAGGTAGGGTTCTGAAGAATGTGGAGGAACAGAGAGATCTTGGGGTTCATATCCATAGATCTCTGAAGGTTGCCACTCAAGTGGATAGAGCCGTGAAGAAGGCCTATAGTGTGTTGCCGTTCATTAACAGGGGGTTGGAGTTTAAGAGCCGTGGGGTTATGCTGCAACTGTCCAGGACCTTGCTGAGACCACATTTGGAATATTGTGTGCAGTTCTGGTCACCTCACTACAAGAAGGATGTGGAGACACTGGAAAGAGTGCAAAGGAGATTTACCAGGATGCTGCCTGGTTTGGAGGGTAGGTCTTATGAGGAAAGGTTGAGGGAACTTGGGCTTTTCTCTTTGGAGCGGAGGAGGTTGAGAGGAGACTTGATAGAGGTTTATAAGATGATGAGGGGGATAGATGGAGTGAACGTTCAAAGACTATTTCCTCGGGTGAATGGAGCGGTAACTAGGGGGCATAACTATAGGGTTCATGGTGGGAGATATAGGAAGGATGTCCGAGGTAGGTTTTTTACTCAGAGAGTGGTTGGGGTGTGGAATGGACTGCCTGCAGGGATAGTGGAGTCAGAAACTTCAGGAACATTTAAGAAGCTATTGGATAGGCACATGGAGTACTTCGGGATGATAGGGAGGAAATAGCTTGATCTGGGTTTCAGACAAAGCTCGGCACAACATCGTGGGCCGAAGGGCCTGTTCTGTGCTGTACTGTTCTATTCTATTCTAACTCCCCAACATTCATCTACCCTGCACCCCCAACAATGCTCACCTCTCTCAATTATTCCTGGCATTGCTCACTCCCCCCCAACCCTCCTGATAATGCTCACTCCCTGCACCGCACAACAATGCTCACCACTCTGCAACCCCCCACCCCCTTGTAAATAATCACCCACTGCGCAGCCCCCAACAATGTCCCTGCACAAACCTGACAATGTTCCTCACCCACATTGCATCTTCAACAAAGCGCCCCCCCCCCCCCCCCGCCCCCCCCCCCCCCCCCCACTAGCACACGACACTGGTCACACCCCTGCATCCTTAACCATGCTCATCCCTCCCTCATGCCAACAATGCTCACACCTCCAACACCCTCCCAACAATGCTCACTGTCCCTCACCTCCCTGACAATATTCACCGTCTCCCGTAGCCCCCAAAATGTTCACCCATCCGACCCTTTCAACAATACTTCCTCCTGTAACCGCGATAATACTCATCTCCCCTGAACACCCAAAAATGCTGGCTCTGTTTTGACATCAGCCAAACTAAGGAGCCAGCGATTCTGGTCTCCCTCCTACCGCGCCGCCCCCCCCCCCCCCCCCCCGCCCCCCCCCACCCCCCCCAAACCAGAGAATGATCTGGATCGTCTCCCTCCACCTGCCCCTCCCCCCGACCACTCCCAACAATCGATCTGAGTTAGAGAGCCGCTGGAAGCTCTAAACTTACCTCTTCAGAGGTTGGAGCACCCGAAACAGACCTTTGCCAAGCATGTCTGTTTTGTGCCGAATCTGGATGGGCGAACGTGATGGTAAAGGGAGAAATGCTGGTGAAGTTGGCCGGGCAGCCCATTAATTCAAATGCATGCATTTGATAAAGTGGCCTTGGTAAAGTGGGCAGACGCAGGCGCGGATCGTGCTAATTGCCTCACGCCCGACTTTATCAAGTTTTTGCACCCAAACATGGGCGCGATGCAATGGTAAAATCGGGCCCAGAGAGTAATAGATGGTTACAGCATGGAAACAGGCCCTTCAGCCCAACTTATCCATGCTGCCCCTTTTCTTTAAACCCCTAATTGCCAACTCCCAATTAATTCCTAATTGCCCGCATTTGGCCCATATTCCTCTGTACCCATCTTGCCCATGTAACTGTCTAAATGCTTTCTAAAAGACAAAATTGTACCCGCCTCTACTACTGCCTCTGGCAGCTTGTTCCAGACACTCACCATCCTGTGTGTGAAAAAAATTGCCCCTTTGGACCCTTTTGTATCTCTTCTCTCTCACCTTAAACTTATGCCCTCTAATTTTAGACTTCCCTTCCTTTGGGTTGATCTATGCCCCTCATTATTTTATAGACCTTTATAAGATCACCCCTCAGCCTTCTACACTCCAGAGAAAAAAGTCCCAGTCTATCCAACCTCTCCTTATAACTCAAGCCATCAAGTCCCGGTAGCATGGTAGTAAATTTTTTCTGCATTCTTTCCAGTTTAATCATGTCCTTTCTATGATAGGGTGACCAGAACTATACACAGTATTCCAAGTGTGGCCTTGCCAGAGTCTTGTACAACTTCAACAAGACATCCCAACTCCTGTATTCAATGTTCTGACAAATGAAACCAAGCATGCCGAATGCCTTCTTCACCACTCTGTCCACCTGTGACTCCACTTTCAAGAAGCTATGAACATGTACCCTTAGATCTCTTTGTTCTGTAACTCTCCCCATCGCCCTACCATTAACTGAATAAGTCCTGCCCTGGTTCAATCTACCAAAATGCATCACCTCGCATTTATCTAAATTAAACTCCATCTGCCATTCGTCAGCCCACTAGCACAATTGATCAAGATCCCGTTGCAATCCTCGATAACCTTCTTCATTGTCTACTATGCCACCAATCTTGGTGTCATCTGCAAACTTACTAACCATGCCTCTTTTATTCTCATCCAAATCATTAATATAAATGACAAATAACAGCACTAATCCCTGAGGCACACCATTGGTCACAGGCCTCCAGTTGGAAAAACAACCCTCTGCAACCAGCCTCTGGCTTCTATCATCAAGCCAATTTTGTATCCATTTGGCTACCTTACCCTGGATCCCGTGAGATTTAATCTTATGCAACAAACTACGATGCGGTCCCTTATCAAAGGCCTCGATAAAGTCCATGTAGACAACATCAACTGCACTACCCTTATCTACCTTCTTGGTTACCCCTTCAAAAAACGCAATCAAATTTGTGAGACACGATTTTCCACTCACAAAGCCATGCTGACTATCCCTAATCAGTCCTTGCCTCTCTAAATGCCTGTAGATCCTGTCTCTCAAAATACTTTCTAACAACTTGACCTACTACAGATGTGAGGCTCACCAGCCTGTAGTTCCCAGGCTTTTCCCTGCAGGCCTTCTTAAACAAAGTTACCACACTTGCCACCCTCCAGTCTTTAGGCACCTCACCTGTGACTATCGATGATTCAAATATCTCTGCAAGGGGACCCGCAATTTCCTCCCTCGCCTCCCGCAATGTCCTGGGATACATTTCATCAGGTCCCGGGGATTTATCTACCTTGTTGTGCTTTAAGACTTCCAGTACCTCCTTCTCTGTAATATGTACACTCCTCAAGACATCACTATTTATTTCCCCAAGTTCCCTATCATCTATGCTTTTCTCAACAGTAAATACTGATGAGAAATGTTCCTTTAGGATCTCATAGTCATCTGCCACAACAATCTCGTGTCCCTTTGAGAGTTTATCAAAAAAGGTGAAACCAGTTAGAGTAAAAAGTGATCCCTTAACCAGTTCTGGGATTCTCCTAATTTTAGCGAGGAAGAATACTTCATGAATGGCAGGGCAATGTAGAAATATCAGATGAATCTGTTGCTTCTCCATTTTTAGCGCTGATGTGAAGGTTCTGATTCCTCCAAAAACTGAAAAAAGAGCATTAGCAAAAAGTAAGAAAAATGAGGCCTTGTTGAAGAGCTTTTATACTTCATAGGTATTTTAATTCAGATCATTTAGTGACCCTGAATCTCATGTCAATGCACAGAATCAGCAGAAGTGTGCATGGTACTCGTGAAATTGGTTTGACGTTGATTCGAAAGGAAGTTCCAGGGATGGTGGAATTATTTAAGTTAGGTCTCAGTCTATATTGGGTCTGACAAGGGGAGTCATTGGAGGAGTGGGAAATTTCTCAAAGGATTGTTGACGAGAGTTAGATCATGGCTGATTTGTACCTGAACTCCATTCACCAATTTCCTTGCTGAATAAAAATCTATGGATCTTGGTCTTGGAAGTTTCAACTGTGCCAGCAACTACAGCCTCATGGGGCCGGGAGTTCCAGATATTCAATACCCTTTGTATTAAAAATTGTCTCCTGAGCTCATGACTGAATGGCTTAGTTTTAATTTTAGAGTTGTCCTCACATTCTGGATACACCTGCCAAAGGAAAGAGCAAATCTATTTTATCAAATTGTTTTATCATTTTAAACACTTCAATTACATCGCTCTTCAATATTTTAAACTCAATGGAGTAAAACCCAATTTTATGAACCCTGTCTTCATAATGTAAACCTTTGAACCTGATATGAATTGGGTGAAACTGCACTGCATCCTATCCAAGGCCAGTATATCCTTTCTTTAGATGGACTCTGACCAAAGCTGAGGAAGGAAAAAGAGATGCTACACATACTCAGTGAATTGTGTTTAAATAGCAAAGCTAAAACTGCAACAAAACCAGGAGTCTTAATAGACTTGATGCTAAACATGTCCAACATGAAACAGAGCAGCAATCAATAAAGCTAATACAATTCTTTCTATCTTACTTGACTTTGGGCTGAGCTTCTGACGCCACATCCTTTTAAGGATAAAGACTGCTTACTTCAACCTGCATAACAATGACCCATCCACACGCCTGCCTACTCTTGAAACCCTGATACATGATCATCCAAATCACTTCTGCTCTTACTCTAACTCACACCAAGTGCCATATTGTCCACTTCACAAAAAGCAGGACAAATCCAACCTGGCCAATTACCGCCCCATCAGTCTGCTCTCAATCATCAGTGAAGCGATGGAAGAGTCATCAACGGTGCTATCAAGCAGTCCTCGCTCAGTAATAACCTGCTCAGTACCCAGTTTAAATTTCACCAGGGTCACTCAGCTCCTGACCTCATTACAGCCTTGGTTCAAACACAGACAAAAGAGCTGATTTCCAGAGGTGAGGTGAGGTGAGAGTGACAGCCCTTGACATCAAGGCCACATTTGACCGTAGTGTACTCACTACAAGATGCACTACAGAAATTCACCAAAGATCAGCAGCTTCCAAACCCACGACCACTTCCACCGAGAAGGACAAGCGCAGCAGATACATGGGAACATCACCACCTGCAAGTTCCCCTCCATGCCACTCACCATCTTGACTTGGAAATATATCACCGTTCCTTCGCAGTCGCTGGGTCAAAATCCTGGAATTCCCTCCCTAATGGCGTTGTGGGTCACCTCACAGCCAGTGGACTGCAGCGTTTCAAGAAGGCAGCTCACCACTACCTTCCCAAGGGTAATTACGAATTGCCTAGCATTTGGGCAACAAATGCTTGCCAGCCAGCAATGTGCATGTCCCATGAATGAATAAGAAAAAAAATCTAGTTCACGAATGTCCTTTCGGAAAGGAAATCTACTATCCTTCCCTAATGTGGCCTACATAACTTCCATCCACAGCAATATGGTTAACTACCTTCTGAAATGACATAGTAAGCCACTCAATTTAAGGGCAATTAGGGATGGATAACAAATTCTCGTCTTGTGAGTAATGCCCATATCCACCAAGTAAGCTAAAAAAGAATTAGTGGAAACATACCATGGTGTTAATTTGCTCTCTCTGTAGGTCAGTTTTGTTGGCCAGGTTGGATTCCAGCACTATGTTTATAAACTAGTACAAAAAAATCATTGAAACTTGATTTGAAATTCCATTTTATACTGCTTTTGCCGATTCTGGGCAAATTGCACTGTCAAAGCGACCTCTGGAAACTACTGTGCCCACGCGAATAAATTCTTTATCTTATTCCCGAATGATTGATTTCCTGTTTAGTACCAGGGTCCAGGTACATGAAGTTTAAGGAATGACACAGTTATTAATTTGCTTTTAGATGCCTCAAAAGAGGTATAATTTCAAAGTAAAATTCACAAGATTGGAAAATCCATCTGAGGCACACTGGAACTTGAAAGTACTCCTGTGTTAATGAAATAAAAGTAAGAAATTGCACAACTAGTGAGGTAATGGATTTACATTCTTTAAAAATGTGTAATGGCTTACTTACAACCTTTCAAACAGAAGGATTAATCTGGCTATTGGAATTACAGCCATTAAGCAGAAATGTGGCCATTTTATGTTCCATATGCTCACAATATTAAATATGCTTTGAAAAGGCTGTTGGCTGCACTGAAAGAAATTAATCATGGAGATAACTGAGGTGTTGAAAAAATCGAATCTGCTTTGTTTTGTCTTTAACCATTTTGGAACATAAGTATCTCTGACAAGATCAGCCTTGATTGCCCTGAGAGTGATGCTAGGCCTTTCCCTTGAACCTCTGCAGCAATTTGATACAGCTGGCGAGCTTGTTTGATTTCATCTGAAGATTAATAATCTGGCAAATGTGAGTTCAAATCTCACTGTGGCATTTTGAGAATTTAATGGCCATTTTTAAGAAAATCTAGAAATTTAAAAAAATGATACAAGTGGAAGTGACCATGAAACTGGCAGATTGTCTTAAACACCTAACTGGTTCAGTTATGCTCTTGAGGAAAGCATACTTCCTATTCTCACCCATTCAGCTCAGTCCGTGACACCAGTTCCCCGCCACTGTGGTTCATGCTTAACTGCTGCTGAAGTGGCTGAGCAAGTCATTTAGTTTTATCTGACTGCTACGAATGATTAAAGAAGCAAGCCCACTGTCACCTTCACAGGGTAGGTACGGATGGCAATAAATCCCAGCCTTGTCTGTGACACATCTCAAAAATCAGAAAAAAGATGGCTATAACAAGGACAATGATACCATCTAATAATGAAGGTTAGCAACGTGTTAGACCTGACTTGTCCAATCTTTTCTCTTGTCAGGGGTGGGGAGGTGGTGGTGGCTGGGGGAGTGGGGGCGGGGGTGGTGACCGGGGTGGGGCGGGGGGGGAGTGGTCGGCATGGAGGTGGGGACAGGGTGGCCAGGCAGGGGGGGGGTGCATTGGCCGGTGTGGGGGGTGTGGCTGGGGTGGTGATGGTGATGGGTGGGGGTGGCCAGGGTGGAGGGGGGGCTGGCCGGGGTGGGAGTGGCTGGGGTTGGAAGGGGGGAGGGGGGAGGGGGCGGGGGTGGCTGGGATGGGGGGGTGTAGCTCGGGTGGTTGGGGGTGGGGTGGGTCGGGGGGGGGCGGTGTGTGGCTGGGATGGGAGATTTGCATATTTTTCTCACTCAGGGGGTTCAGGAACAAATTTCACACAGAAAAGCTCTGGCACAGCAATAAACTCAATTTCAAAAACATGTCGAGGTTTTAAGGGAAAAGAATTGGTGAGGAAAAGTACAGCAATGTCCTAACAATAAATTAAATTAAAAAAGAGTAAGTCATATCTCTCTCCCTCCCTCTCTCCCGCACTCGCTCACTCTCTCCCGCACTCACTCACTCACTCGCTTACTCACTCGCTCGCTCACTCTCTCCTGCACTCACTCACTCGCTTACTCACTCGCTCGCTCACTCTCTCCTGCACTCACTCACCCGCTCACTCACTCTCTCCCACACTCACTCACTCTCTCCCGCACTCACTCACTCACTCCCGGACTCACTCACTCACTCTCCCGCACTCACTCTCCCGCACTCACTCACTCACTCTCCCGCACTCACTCACTCACTCTCCCGCACTCACTCACTCACTCTCCCGCACTCACTCACTCACTCTCCCGCACTCACTCACTCACTCTCCCGCACTCACTCACACACTCTCCCGCACTCACTCACTCACTCTCCCGCACTCACTCACTCACTCTCCCGCACTCACTCACTCACTCTCCCGCACTCACTCACTCACTCTCCCGCACTCACTCACTCACTCTCCCGCACTCACTCACTCACTCTCCCGCACTCACTCACTCACTCTCCCGCACTCACTCACTCACTCTCCCGCACTCACTCACTCACTCTCCCGCACTCACTCACTCACTCTCCCGCACTCACTCACTCACTCTCCCGCACTCACTCACTCACTCTCCCGCACTCACTCACTCACTCTCCCGCACTCACTCACTCTCTCTCCCGCACTCACTCACTCTCCCGCACTCATCCACACTCACTCACTAGCTCCCTCACTGGGGGGGACTTTCTGGCTGCGCTCGCCCCGAAACTGGAAAATCCCGCCCGAGGTCAATGGACTTTTCCATGGTCAGCCTCTCGTCCGCTCCGGTTCTCATGGTGGGCGGAACAGGAAATTTCGCCCCACTCAGTATTTCACACTCACTCACACTTAGTATCTCGCGATCACTCACACTCATACTCCCTCTCTCTCACACTCAGCCTCACAATCACTCAGTCTCTCGCACACACTCGCACTCACTCACTCAGTCTCTCGCCTTCACCCTTCATATCAAGTTTAAGTTTATTCGTCACAAGTAGGCTTACATTAACACTGCAATGAAGTTACTGTCAAAATCCCCTGGTTGTCACACACAGGCGCCTGTTTGGGTACACAGAGAGAATTTAGCATGGTCAATGCACCAAACCAGCATGTCTTTCAGACTGTGGGAGGAAACCAGAGCACCCGAAGGAAAGCCATGCAGACAAGGGGAGAATGTTCAAACTCCGCACAGACAGTGACCTGAGACTGGAATTGAACCCCGGTCCCTGGCGCTGTGAGGCAGCAGTGTGAACCACTGTGCCACCGTGCTGCCACTCAGTCAGTATCTCACTCTCGCTCCCACACACAAACACACTTTGTTCGTTTCTCTCTCCCACATCCTCACCACGACATTGTCTCCTCCCAGCCCACCATGACCTCACCTTCCGTGGGCCTTCCAGGACCTCACCCTCCCCACCCCCCGGGCCCACCAGGATATCACCCTCCCCGGGCCCTCGCCCTCCCCAGGCCTACTTGCTCTCCACAGTCTGTCAAATCCATGGTACTTTCTCGCTTCAAAGCCGAAGTCCCCCCAGCCCACCTGCTCACTCGTTCCATTTGCCCAGCCCGCTCATGTCTCAGCCCCTCCCCCACTTGCTCCCCCGCTTGCTCACTCATTTCGATGCTCCGCTCCCCTCTCCCAGCCCTGCCAGAATCTGCCATAGCAGTCTCCCTCTCACCCCATACTCCGATTTCATTGTCACCCCAATTCCCCAGTCTTCCTCTCCTCCCATTCCCTAGTCACTACCCGCACTCAAGACTCCACCTGATTTCTAAGGTTCCCCACTATTCCAGAGTCCCACATCAAGCTGCAGGCTTCTTTGAGAGCAATGGCAAAGTTTCCACTCCAGTGGAACATTTAAATCGCCGATCTCCCGGGTTGCTCGAGGCAGCACTTGGGGGAGAAATTCATCATTACAAGTAACTCCTGGTCATTCCTTGAGAGTTGAAAATACCATAAGGACTCCACATCGTTCATAAAAAATAGCCTTCTCAACCTGTCCTGCCACCTGCCCAGAAATTTGTATGTGAATGCCCAGGTCTGTATATTCCTGCATTCCATTTAAATTGATACCATTTATTTTTATACTGCCCTCTCATTCTTCATTCAAAAATGCATCGTCTCATACCTCTGCTAATTTTCATCTGCTATGTTCCTGCCTATTTTATCAGAATGACTGTGTTCCTCTGAAATATAAAAACAAAAATGCTAGACTCAGCCGGTCAGGCATCTGTGAAGTTAACAGTTTAGGTCAGTGACTTGATGAAACATAACAGTTCTGAAATGCCAACTCTGCTTCTTCCTCTACAGACGCTGCCTGACTTGGCTAGCATCGTATATTTGTATTTCAGGTTTCCAGCATGCACTGTTCTTTGGTTTTGCATGTCCCTCTTTAAGTCTGGTACTGCCCTCCTGTTTTCTACAGTTCCAAATTTTCTATCATGCACAAACTTTGAAATTATGCACAATATACTTGAAGGGAGGTTTGCTAGTGTTATTGGGGAGTGTTTAAACTAGATTTGCAGGGGGATAAGAACCAGAGCGCCAGAGCAGATAGTGGAGCAGGGGTAAAAAGACAGGTTAGTTCAAGCAAAATCACAAATGGAAGGGTTGAGTGTGGTGGAAATAACCTTTTGAGGTGTGTCTATTTCAATGCCAGGAGTATTGTGGGGAAGGCAGATGAGCTAAAGGCGTGGATAGACACATGGAATATGACATTACAGCCATTAGTAAAACTTGGCTACAGAAGGGGCAGAACTGGCAGCTCAATGTTCCAGGGTTCCAATGTTTCAGGCGGGATAGAGGCAGAGGGATAAAAGGTGCGGGGGGGGGGGGGGGGGGGGGGGGGGGGGGGTGGCATTGTCGGTCTGGGAAAATGTTACAGCGGTACTCAGGCAGGATAGATTAGGGAACTTGTCTACAGAGGCCCTATGGGTGGAGCTGAGAAACAGGAATGGTATGACCACATTAATGGGGTTGTATTATAGACCACCCAATAGTCAGCGAGAATTGGAGGAGCAAATCAGCAGAGAGATAGCTGACAACTGCAAGAAACACAAAGTTGTGATAGTTGGGGATTTTAATTTTCCACATGTAGATTGGGACTTGCATACTGTTAAAGGGTTAGACGGGGTAGAGTTTGTAAAATGTGTTCAGGAGAATTTTAATTGGTCCTCTTGAAGACCAGAATGGTAGACTGTGTATGGAACCAAAAGAGATGGGGGAGATACTAAATGGTTTTTTTGCATCCGTAGTGACTGAGGAAACGGGCATGGAGTCTACGGAAATAGGGCAAACAGGTAGGGAGGTCACGGAACCTTTACAGATTAAAGGGGAGGAGGTGCTTGCTGTCTTGAGGCAAATCAGAGTGGATAAATCCCCAGGACCGGATAGGATATTCCCACGGACCTTGAGGGAAGGTAGTGTTTAACTTGCAGGGGCCGTGGCAGACATATTTAAAATGTCAGTATTCACGGGGGAGGTGCCGGATGATTGGAGGGTGGCTCATGTTGTTCCGTTGTTCCAAAAAAGTTCCAAAAGAAATCCGGGAAATTATAGAACAGTAAGTTTGACGTCGGTGGTGGGCAAGTTATTGGAAGGTGTGATAAGGGATAGGATCTACAAATATTTGGATAGACAGGGACTTATTAGGGAGAGTAAACATGGCTTTGTGTGTGGTAGGTCATGTTTGACCAATCTATTAAGAGTTTTTCGAGGAGGTTACCAGGAAAGTGGATGAAGGGAAGGCAGTGGATGTTGTCTACCTAGATTTCAGCAAGGCCTTTGACAAGGTCCCTCATGGGAGGTTAGTTGGGAAGGTTCAGTCGCTGGGTATACATGGGGAGGTAGTAAATTGGATTAGACACTGGCTCAATGGAAGAAGCCAGAGAGTGGTTGTGGAGGATTGCTTCTCTGAGTGGAGGCCTGTGACTAGTGGTGTGCCGCAGGGATCAGTGTTGGGTCCATTGTTGTTTGTCATCTATATCAATGATCTGGATGATAATGTGGTAAATTGGATCAGCAAATTTGCTGATGATACAAAGATTGGACGTGTAGTGGACAGTGAGGAAGGTTTTCAAAGCTTGTAGAGGGATTTGGACCATCTCGAAAAATGAGCTGAAAAATGGCAAATGCAATTTAACGCAGACAAGTGTGAGATATTGCACTTTGGAAGGACAAACCAAAGTAGAACGTACAGGGTAAATGGTAGGACTCTGAAGAGTGCAGTTGAACAGAGGGATCTGGGAATACAGGTACAGAATTCCCTAAAAGTGACGTCACAGGTGGATAGGGTCGTAAAGAGTGCCTTTGGTACATTGGCCTTTATAAATCGGAGTATCGAGTATAAAGGTTGGAGTGTTATGGTCAGGTTATCTAAGGCATTGGTGAGGCCGAATTTAGAATATTGTGTACAGTTTTGGTCACCTAGTTACAGGAAGGATGTAAATAAGGTTGAAAGAGTGCAGAGAAGGTTCACAAGGATGTTGCCGGGACTTGAGAAGCTGAGTTACAGAGAGAGATTGAATAGGTTGGGACTTTATTCCCTGGAGCGCAGAAGAATGAGGGGAGATTTGATAGAGGTGTATAAGATTTTGATGGGTATAGATAGAGTGAATGCAAGCAGGCTTTTTCCACTGAGGCGAGGGGAGAAAAAAGCCAGAGGGCATGGGTTAAGGGTGAAAGGAGAAAAGTTTAAAGGGAATATTAGGGGGGCTTCTTCACGCAGAGAGTGGTGGGAGTGTGGAATAAGCTGCCAGATAAAGTGGTAAATGCTTTTAACATTTAAGAAAAACTTGGACGGTTTCATGGATGAGAGGGGTGTGGAGGGATATGGTCCAAGTGCAGGTCAGTGGGATGAGGCAAAAAATGGTTCGGCACAGACAAGAAGGGCCAAAAGGCCTGTTTCTGAGCTGTAATTTTCAATGGTTCTATGGTCAGTAATAAACATGAAAAACAATGGCACTGGATGGAATCTAAATTATTTATAATAAGCAATAAAACTAAATGCTTTGGATGTAATTCTGATGCATGAAAAACATGTTGGGGAGACATATAATTCAAAAGTTTGGGTATGGTACACACTTCCAAGATTTTACATCAACATTTATAATGGGCAACTGGTTAAAAAATGCTCTGTAAATGATTGTCTCTGTCTATATACATACAAAAGTTATTTCATCAAAAAAGTTGATCTAAGTTTATGAAATATTATGTTTTTAAAATGTGCATATTGCTGCCCAGCTGATTATGTGCAGAAAGCTGAGGCAAGTGTTAGAAGGGAACAGTACAGTGTCTATGAGGAAGAGGACAGGAACGGAACTTGAACCTGGTCTACGTCTGACACGAGAGTTGCAATGCAAAGCTGAATAAGGCGGAAAAAAATTGGCCCATGACTTGAGGCTGCATCATGGATAGGAATTGTGAAGAATTTCAGACGGTGGCAAGGGAGAGAATAATAAAAGAAAATAATTTTTAAAAAATTTAAATGAGATAAGATTGATTAAAAATCAAAGTTACCTTCACATTGAGTGAAAATTGGTAGAATGCCTCTGCTCATCAATTTGCACCACAAAAGGCAGGAACTTGCATCTACACCCTGACAGGAAACCAATTACAGTGTTTTTTTAACCAACTGTTATTATAAATGTTGAGGTAAAATCTTAAAAGATTTGTGCACAGGAAATGTGTACCATACACAAGACTTTTTATTTACATATCCCCCGACACGTATTTTCTTCTATCAAAGTTACTTTAAAAGTATTAAGTTTTGTCGGTTGTTATAAAGCTTAGATTCCATCTCGCTCAATTTACCTAAAATTAACTTAACCTTTTTGCATCATATAACAATTAAAAAATATAAAGGTACCTGACAACTGATATGATACACATAGAGACATATAAAATTGTTTGACATCAAATAATACCATCACCAATGGACCAGTCAAACTTTTCAATTTTTGCTTTGACTGCTAAAGCAAGGGAAGAAATAGCAGTGGTTCTGACCATCTTATTCCAATCCTCTCTTGCTGCAGGGGTATTACTGGAGGACTGCTAATGTTATACTGCTGTATTAAAAGGGACACAGGATAGTACAAGTAATTACAGACCAGTCAGCCAAACCTCAATGGTGGGCAAGTGAAAGAATTCTGAGAAACCGAATAAATTGTCATTTCGAGGTACTCATCAGCCAGGGGCAGTCAGCGTGGATTTGTTAAAGATAGGTCTCATTTCAGACTAATATGATTCAACTTGTTCAGGTAATAACAAGGAGAGTCAACTAGGGTAGAGTATTTGATGTAGTCCAAGAACAGGAAATTTTAGCTACAAGTGAAGATTAACATAGAAACAGGAATGGGCCATTCGGCCCTTCGAGCCTGCTCCACCATTCACTTTGATCATGGCTGGTCATCAAATTCAATATCCTGATCCCCACTTCTGGATCCTCCTCACAGCTCACTCTCCCACCCAACTTTGTATCATCTGCAAATTTGGGGATAATACACTCAGTTCCCTCTTCCAAATCATTAATATATGTGAACAGTTGGGGTCCTAGCACAGATCCCTGCAGAACCCCACGAGTCACTGACTGCCAATCGGAAAAAGACCCATTTATTACTCTTTGCTTCCTTGCTGCTAACCAGTTTTCTATCCATCTCAAGACATTACATACAATCTCATGTGCTTTAACTTTACATGGTAGTCTGTTATGTGAGACCTTGTCAAAAGCCTTCTGAAAGTCCAAATAAACCACATCCACTGCTTCTCCTTGGTCAACTCTACTAGTTACATCCTCAAAGAATTTCAATAGATTCGTCAAGCAGGATTTCCCTTTTGTAAATCCATGCTGACTTTGTCTGATTATACCACTGCCTTCTAAATGCCGAGTTATGAAATCCTTGATAATAGACTCTAGCAATTAGAGTTCGACTCACCGGTCTATAGTTCCCTGTTTTCTCTCTAACTCCCTTTTTGAATAGCAGGCTTACATCAGCTAATGTAATTAGCTCCTTTAGATAAGCTAGAGTTGTTTTATTTGGAAAATAGGACCTAAGGGCAGATTTAACTCAATTGTATAAAAGTATGAAGAGCCTAGATGGCGTCGATAGGTGTTGTGGGAAAAGTCACCACTCGGAGATCAGACTTGAGATTCAACATGCAGTTTATTGAATCGAAGCTTTGGGAGGATCTCTGGGCAGAGTTCCTCAATCTGGCTTGGCAGCAAGTGCATTTATATCCGTTAAAACATCGCAAACATCAGCAGTTTTGCATCAAGCCGTAGGCGGTTACATAGTTTGGCCAAGTGTGCCCCTTGACAATAGTTAGTTATCAATAACTCCCAATCACATTTCGTTGAAAATACCTCATTGTTCTCGGCCAATTTCAGGCCATCTGCCCCTGAGCGACCTAACTATTCTTGTCCTTTGCTGTCTGACTATTCCTGCTTGCTTTGCACTTTTACACTAAAAATGAGACATGGCTCACCCCAGCTTGTCACTAGTCAAGGCTCGAGTGTTTGTGCTTAACCACAGAGTGCAAAAGTTACATACACAACTTTTCTTGTCTTAAAAAGTTTTACATTCACAATGATGGCTTAAAAAGTTTTATAAGTCACAATAATGGCTTGAACAGTCTCAATTTTACTCCAACAATAGGAATGACCAATTTCTGTTTGCAGAAATAACCAGGGGGCATAAATTGGCAGAAGGATTAGAGAAAGTGGCAATACAATTTTGCCAACCAGAGTGTGATGGGATTCTGGAACTAACCACCTGGAAGCATAGTAGAGGCAACATCACATTTAAGAAAAATCTGGATATGCACTTTAAACGTCTTAACTTACAGGGCTCGAGACCAAGAGCTGGAAGGAGAGATTGGACTGGGTGACAATTTTCCCAATTGGCATGGCCAAGATGACCAAATGAGCTCTTTCCGCAGCAAAAATGTTTCTAAGTTTTCACATCCATTATGTCCTGTGACAGTTACATGAAAGTAACTGGAATGATCAACCATAATTGTGTATGAGGCATTATTTCCAGTTCAATACATGTAAAAATATTTAAAAACAAGATTTTGGCCTTCTAATTTAATTACACTTTAAAATGTGCTTAAATGAGTGAAATGAAAAGGTCAAAAGTCTATGATGACCTCAACTTCACTTTAATAACTTACCAATCTAATTTTAGAAATTTAGGATCAAACTACATCCAGTTCTTCGTTTTTCTGTATGTAGTACACAACTGGGTTCCTAATTAACACCACATTTAAAAGGTATCCTAATTTTTGGAAGCTGTCACTTTCCCTTCATTTTCTGACTTATCAGCAGGCAGGGAAGTTTGTTTTTTTTTTGGAGAAGGGTGGAGGGGAGAGGGTGACATAATATTCTTTGGAACCTGAAAAAAAACTTTATTTTTCTTGAGGTCATATTGGAAACTGCATTGTCTGTTTATTCCAAAATGATATAATAGATCAATTGCTTCCACGGGCAATTATAAACAATATGCAATGAAGGATGAAATGATTTATACAACTTTTTAACCGTACATTAAAGTGTAACCTTGGTACCTTGCTAAGAAATAAAAGGGTGACTGGAAAAATTATTTATATCGCAAAATTCCACTCTAGATCAAACATGAAATTCGGCTTGTGCATTGTCATAGCACTGTCAAGAGGAAAGCCTGTAGTTTCCGGTCACTGGAAATTGAGCACAAGTACTGTTATAATACACATCCCTTCCCCAAATTCCAGCTGACCAAGGGTGTGTGTGTGTATGTATATATATATGCATGCACACATCTCTCCACAATCTTCTAACAGTCATGATAATAAACTTATACTATTCATGGCACAGAGGAAATTGGTCTCAAAGAGTGAACTCAATATCCAGTATACTTGGTCCAGCCAGTTATCTAATATACTATACTATACGAATACTACGATACTAATCAAGTGGGAATATCAAAATGAGTGAATAAATATGCACGAATTAATAACCTCACAGTGATGAGAGGAGCAAAGTGTTAAAACTGCACATTTGAAAGAGGCCAGTTAAGTCTTGATCACCACCATCCAATAATTTATTAACACATCCGGGTTGTAATGAAATGCTATTTTACATGTATTAAATGTGGTGTAAGATAATAATATCTTGTTTCCAAGGTGAATGGTGGTCGATTTAATGCTGCTTCTAAAAGTCTACGTGGCTGTGTTGTGTACGAGGCCGAGGCTTCACGATGCCGAGCTTGCGATCGCCTGCCTTTACCTGCAGTCCTTGTGCTCCCGGATCCACTCCCGTGTCCAAGACAGCGATCAGAACCCCCCTGCCGTCGTACTCCGGGTACCGGGCGAGGAAAGACGCGGCGCCCGTCTCCTTCTTCAGCAGCAGACCGTGGTAAGGGAAGGAGTCGTCCAGATGAAGAGCCATTACCCCCGCCCGCTGAAGCCCAATGTGCAGCTTGATCTCAGCTGCTCGCCTTCCTGCGCTGATCCTTCCAGCGAGCAGCAATCGCCAGGGATCACACACACCAAGAGGGAGTGAGTGAGGCACAGCACTGTGCGCTGGCAAGGTCAGGGGTAAACAGTATGTCAGGGTCAGAGGAACAGGACACCTACAGGACTTGCACCATATTCTGAGAGACACGTTTAGGGTTCAAATTTCTTTCAAGAGGAAGTTATTTCAAAAGAATAGGAACCTGAAAACATGTTATGCGACAAACTGATTTAAGAAATACAGAGTCAAACATCAATAGAAGTTACTTTTAACCTATTTGCTTCACAATTTCTGAAACAAATGCACTAACAGGAGCGAGATAATATTTGGCTTGAATTATCTGGGGATGGTTGCATAGAAAATTGGTCATTCTGTATTTGTAAATTCCTCAAATCAATGTAGTTCGCGATGAGAATTTTAATACAAAGAGTTCCGGGGATCAATTCACACTCATGCCAACTGTACTGTTATATTGTTATATTACTCTAAAATGATTTAGGAACTATATTGTCAAATACCACATCACTCACTCTGCACTACAATCTGCACCATGGCAACAATAACATTGATTTGCAACACATTGGATGAAAGCTACTGCATTTGTCTAAAATAGCATGGTCATTTCGGACTTCTGGGCACCACAAGGCAGAACATTAATTTCAAATCGAGAGAAACCCTTTAATCCAAGCAATTTGTTATAAAAATCATGTGTTGCTATTCTTAAAACCTGAACTAATATGGATGGACGGTTGATTTATAAACCTGATGAGTGATTATTTAATCTCCAATAGATCAGTACCTTTTACAAAGCTATGGGTGAAATTTAATAGCAGGGCCATGGAAACCACCCAATGGAGAACCAATGGGAGCTCCACATTACCTCTACACAGGAGGCTTGATACTATTCCGAAACATTCAGGGCTCCCACTGAAGTAAGGCCCACGTCAGGCAGAAATCCCAATCTCGAGGCTGACAGCTTTGTAGTTCGGCAGCACCATGAGGAGAGCTGCCCACTCCCAGTAATGCACTGGGAATCAACAATTAATCCTCTGGAATCAGGTAAGTGGGGTTCCCTGGAAGGGGAATGCTGGTCATTGGAGATGGGGGGAGGGAGGTGTGGGATCACCAGCAAGGATGGCTCACTCTGAGGCCCCACCTTCCTGATTCCAGGTACCTCAGTAGGACACATAGTGCCTTTGAACGAGGGACCACCTCTCCACTTCAGAGAGCCGCAGGCAAACCCAACAAGATTTGGAGCTTTTAGGTGGGAAGGTAGCCTACAAGCATTCTGACTCAGGACTTAATAGAAGGGGGATGGGAATTCAGTGCACTTTCAACCTGACCTGAGAACAAACATTCAGGCCATAATTTTTGGAAACTATGCAGAGGCTGCTGGGTGTGGATGTGGGCTGGGTGGATGGCTTGCCTCAGTGTTTCAGCACTGCGTTGACATTTTAAATGAAAACAATAACATCCCTCCAACCTTCACACTCCCCATGCCATTTACCCACCTCCCATGGCTCCTTAGAGCATCTATGGAAAGCTATTTCCTCCATCCACTCTACATGGCCCTTTATAGCCCCTTTATGCCAACTCATAGCATTCCATTCCCCACCCACCATCCTTTTTCTTTACACTATGCCAATCCATCCAGTATCTGTCATAGAAAGACCTCAGGATTTTTGTTAAGATGAGATCAAATAAAGTTCTTATGGGTCTACTGAAGAATTCAGTATTTGAAAAGAAAATGCTGATTTTAAAAACCATTTAATTTCCTTTCATTACTTATAAAATCAAGTATTCCTGGTCCCACTTCAAAGAGGTGATAACTACTCAGGACTGTCAAATGACTGAAATGGCAGACACTCCACTGTGATAATGGAAGTTTATTAAATCATTCATGCAGCACTAATCCAGTAATGATAATCCTCAGGCTTAAGTCAAGATAGTGATATAGCAAGCATTGATTTTTTTTAACACTCCAGTTTTATTCACAAATAAAGGATGGGAGTTTTAAATACCTCAACAGCTCCTTTAGACAGTTGGTTTTGACAGTTCAAATCTGCTTGATAGTTCCAATGAGTTTGTTTTTTGCATATATTCATACCTACTTTTAACAACACAAAAGGACACCTGACCACCAAGGTGTCCTGTGACCATAACCAAAAGAATGTCCTACATATTCAAGCAACTCGACAAAGCTTAGATCTGCTCCTATCAGATCTGCCTGCTATTTTTCTCTCTTGGCTAACAAAAATCATGATGTGGAGATGCCGGCGTTGGACTGGGGTAAACACAGTAAGAAGTTTAACAACACCAGGTTAAAGTCCAACAGGTTTATTTGGTAGCAAAAGCCACACAAGCTTTCGAAGCTCTAAGCCCCTTCTTCAGGTGAGTGGGAATTCTGTTCACAAACAGAGTTTATAAAGACACAGACTCAATTTACATGAATAATGGTTGGAATGCGAATACTTACAACTAATCAAGTCTTTAAGAAACAAAACAATGGGAGTGGAGAGAGCATCAAGACAGGCTAAAAAGATGTGTATTGTCTCCAGACAAGACAGCCACTTAGAGCTTCGAAAGCTTGTGTGGCTTTTGCTACCAAATAAACCTGTTGGACTTTAACCTGGTGTTGTTAAACTTCTTACTAACAAAAATCAGACATGAATGGAGACAGCTGTTGTTTAATATGGGCAGCAGCCTCAGTGAGCCACAGATGTGCAACTTGGAATCCACCCCCAAAACTGCCCCCCGCCTGCCGCCTCCCCCCCCCCCCTCCCCCCCACCCCCCCCCCCCCCCCCACCCCGTCCCGCCTTCCACCTTGCGAAAATGGTGGGTGCTGTGCTTGGGGATGGGACTACTTTAATTGTATCACAGTCCTTTTCCATGATTTCTATACCTGCAATGTCCCTTTCACTCATGAATACTGACACAAAGTATTTATTTCGAACCTTACCTACATCCTCCGGCTCCACACACAAATTACCACTGTGGTCTTTAATGGGCCCTGTTCTTTCCACAGTTCTCCTTTTACTATGAATGTACTTGTAAAACAACTTATGATTTTCCTTTATTTTATCTGCCAGTATCCTTTCATGTCCCCTTTTTGTTCTCCCAACTTCCTTTTTAAGTTCCCTCTTCCACATTCTATACTCGAGGGCTTCTGCTGTTTTGAGACCTTGATATCAACCAAAAGCCTCTCTTTTTCTCTTTGTCCAATGCTGTATTATGTCCCTCGATATCCAGGACTCACTGGATTTATTGGTCCCACTGTTTTTCTTTCTTAGAACATATTGGCCCTATATGCTCCCTGTTTCCTTCTTGAATGCGTCCCACCTTTCTGTCACAGATTTACTTAAAAGTGTCTGCTACTACTCCACTATGCTCAAATCATATCTGATCTTATTAAAATTGGCCTTTCTCCAGTTTAGAACTTAGATTCCAGGCCCATCTTTGTCCTTTTCCATAACAATCTTGAATCTAACAGAATTATTATCGATGTCTGCAAAATATCCTCCGACTGATACTTCAACCACTTACATAAATTGAAGTCCAGCATCATCCCCTCTCTTGTAAGATCTTCTACATACTGGCTTAAAAGATTTTCCTGGGTGCACTTTAAAAATTCCGCTCCCTCTAAATCTTTCACACTATGACTATCCCAGTTAACGTTGGTGAAGTTGAAATCCGTCACTATCACTCCCTATTATTTTTACACTTCTCTGAAATTTGCCGACATATCTGCTTTCTATTTCTCTCAGACGATTAGGGGACCTATGGAACATTCCCAGCAATCTGATTGCTTCTTCTTGATTTTTAAGTTCTACCCATATGGCTTCATTTGAAGACACTAACTCTTTACTGCTCTAACTGATTTCCTTATCAAAATTGTGACACCCCCTCCTTTTTCACCTCCTTCACTGCTCGACTGAAGATCCGATATAGAATATTGAGTTGTCAATCCTACCTCTGTTTTAGTGACATCATACCCCCATGTTTAATTTATATGCCCTTAACTCATCTGCCTTGTTGTCAGACTTCTTGCATTAAGATACCATCAAATCTTGCCAAACTCCCTTGTTCCTTAAGTGGTCCATAACTTCTATGCCTTCCTGATTCACTTGCTGTCTCTTCTAATTTTGGAGGTACACCTCCAAAAGGCTGAACCTTCTCTCTCGATCGTACCCCCTTGCCAAATTAGTTTAAACCCTCCCCAACGGTATTAGCAAATCTCCCTGCGAGGACGCTGGTCCCATTTTGGTTCAGGTTCCCTTACCCTTAACCCACCCCACTCCTTGCACGACCCTCCTTCCACATAGTCCCTTAGTGTTTGCCCTTCCCCCACTCCTTGCACAATCCTCCTTCCACATTGCTCCCTGGTGTAAACTTGACCAAAGTGAACAATATTCCTCAAAATCAACAATAATATTTAAATTATCAGCATTAAATATTTTACAATCATAATCACTTACTTGAATCAATCACTGCATCCCATAAGTGGAAATTGCTTCTTGCCAGCTTATTTTCAAGTCATTTAACTGAATGTTGCTAATTCTGTCAGTGCCTTAATGTGTACTGATTTAAAAAAATCTCACTACTCTTATTATCCCACATCAGGCAGCAACTTCACAACTGACAGAAGACTTTTATCCCAATATTTAGGCTGCAATCAATGACTGAAGAAGAAACAAACAGCAATGGTCGGCTTACTTATATTACTTAAAACAAAATGTGCTGCAAACATAGTGACAAAGAAAAAGCATGTAATAATTGGAAATTGTTGGGCCACTCAGAAGAGGAAAAATGTTTTGTGAATAATTTTAAACATAAGAACAGGAGCCCATTCAGTTTCTTGAGCCTGCTCTGTCATTCCAGTAGGTCTTGGTTCTTCCATTTCTTCATTCCATCTTCTCACCTTGATTCTGTAACTTTTATAATTTTGCCTAACAGAGATCTACAAATCACAGTTTCAGAATTTTAATTGACCGAGCCTCAACAGCTTTTTGTGGAAACAATTAACGCTTTCTGATACCATGTTTGAATGATCTAGCTCTGATTTTAAGATTATGCTGCATTGTTCTGGATTCCCCCATCAGAGGAGTTGATGGGGGAATCCAGAACAGGGAATCCTACTGATTTATTTGATTATTTAAATATACTTGGTCCTCTTAAACACCCAAATTGGATCAGCCCTTAATCTTCTATAGTCAAGGACATACAATCTTAATTTTTGCAATCTAAGTTCATATTTTAATCCTTTTAGATCCTAAATAATTTGGGTGAATCTGCATTGCATTCCATCCAAGGCCAATATTTCCTTCTTGAGGACCTTTCAGCCCAGGTCTTAAAACAGTGCCTGATTGTGACAAATTGTGTCTGACCAGAGCTCTGCCATCCATTTGTATTGCAACCCTCTTAAAAGTAAGGGCCGACATTTTATCAGGCCTTTAAATTCTTTTGTACCCGTGCTCCAGGTTTTCATTGCTTCTTAAGTTGGACATCTAAACATTTCTGCTCATCTACAGTTTCTAGTTTTTTGCCTCTTAGCAAGTACAACAATATTTCTTAGGTCGAGAGTAGAAGCGCCACCAACTACAATTTTTTTCACTAAATGTATCAATGTATTCTTGCAATTTTCTGCTCCTATTTACATAATCTAATGTTTCATCTAATTCAGTACTGCCAGCAAATCTACATTTTCAGTTCCCATTGAAAATCTGAGGCCCCAGCACAAATCCCCCACCATGGACTGGATTTTACAGTGGGGGGAGGGTGTTTAGTTCATCACTCTGGAAGTTGTTCCCTGCAAATCTACCAACTTTAAACCAGGCTTGTTCCACAGCCACAACTCACTCTGAGCATCCTCAACAAGATGAGAGTCGGACTTCCGCTCCTCAGTCGAAATAAGTTGCCTCCATGAGAGCTTCCGCTGCAGTCCAATCTTGGCCGACAGCTCTAGTGCTGAGTGCTCAGTAGTGAGTGCTGCTGGGACTGCAAAATAGGGTGATGTGTGTAACTCTTTATTCAGAGTGTGTGATGGATGAGCATATTATTGGCGGGGTCGTAAAATCCAGCCCCTCTGATCACATCCTCCCAATCAGAATACATAGCCGTTATCCCTATCCCTGTCTCCTACTCCCAACAAACTCCCTATTCAAGCCAATAAATTGTTACCAATCCATGCTTTCTCAGTTTTGTTAATGATCTTTTTATGAGGATCTTGTTGCAAACTTGTTGAAATAAATAAAATCCACTGGTATTCCATTCTTACATTTGTTACTGTCTTGTTTTTATGACGCAGGATGACTGATACCAATTTTATTAATAACATTTTCAGAACATGAACACACAATGACAAGGCATTTACAGCCTTGTTGCAACCTTCCCTCACATATGTTACCTGATCTGTAGAGTGTACCATATTGTACCTAATACTTGAGTCCACAACCATAATCCACATATTATCATAATATTTCCTTTTTATAAACCAGAAGCACTTCTGGCGAGTCTCTGTTAAAACAAAATAGATTGTGAATACTGCCGACTCGTGTACACAGAATCTCTTATTTACTCTTTCACACTGTTTTGATCAGTCTGTTTGATCTTTTATTCATCTCAATATCTCTGTGGTACACAATTCTTTCACTGGATGTTCTGAGGTATTTTTCAGGAGTCTCAGGCTTTGTCTGGTTATCTATTGCTTCACCGGTGGATTCTGCTTCTTGATCTTTTGCTACATGTACTGGTTCAGAGCAGGGTCACATTTCTTTTGTTGTCCATAGGAATTTCCAGTTTCTCCTATACTGTTGTCCATTTGGAGTCTCCGCTGTGCAAGACCTTGGTCTGTGATTCCTGTGACAACGGCAGGATTCCAGATCCCTTCCTGCAGAATCCTCAGTGTCTCTCCCATGTTCAATTCAATAGGTAGAGGTCTCTTTTGTCTACCTTTGCCTTCTTCAACAGATGTTTTAAGGTCTGCATGATATGTTCCACCATTTCATTGGATTGTAGATATTTGGGACTTGATGTATTGTGCCAAAACTCTGAATCCTGTGCAAATTTGCAAAACTCAGTGCCTGAGAATTGTGCACTGTTATATGAGATGAGCACTTCAGGTATGCCATGGTGAGCAAAAAAAAAGTGATGCTCTTACTATCCTCTTAACAGCATAAATTAAAAACTCAGTAATACTCAACAGCTAGTAGGGACTCAACTGTTGTCAAATGTGAACAGGTCCATTCCAATTTTCAGCCATGGTCTTTCTCGAACAGTGTTTGGTTGAAGTGGTTCTTTTTGTTGTCATTTAGCGTACTTTTGGCACACGGCACAAGGGTTCACCATTTCCCCAATTTGTGTTCCCATTCCAGGCCAATACATTACATGTTGAGTTCTTTTCTTGCATGTTTCTATGCTGAGGTAACTTTCATGTATGCGTTGCACCATTTCTTTCCTCAGTGTGACAGGAATTACTATCTTTTCTGCTACATGAAGTTCCTCGCAAAAGTTCTTGTACAGAAGAAGAGGTTCTTCTCTGGCTTGTGAGTCAGCCAATTTGTACAAGTCACTGCCATCTTCAAAGGGTGACGTAATTCTTGGTCGCTTCCCTGATCTCATCCAGTTTGGTTATAGTCGCAGGTCAGTGTTTTGTCAGCATGTGAACATGCGCTTCCGTTTCTTTGTCCTTTTCTTCCGTGATGGATAGATATACATGTGACAGGTTGTCTGCGATGTACATTTCTTTGCCTGGTTTGTATTTAAATCAGACCTGGTGCTTCTGCAGATGCAGCATTAACCTTTGGATTCTTGCTTCAGTTCAGGAGCTTTTAAGTATAGTTTTCAAAGGCCTATGATCAGACTCTACCTCCAGGTCTTTGTCATGGATAAACTGGTGGAAACATTCCGAGCCAAACACAATTGCTCGTATTTATTTCTCTATTTGGGCATAATGTTGTTGTTTCAGTCATTGCCTTTGAAGCATACCACCACTTCTGTCTTATTTTGCAAGAGGGCAGCTCCCAGAACATTTTCAATCAGCCTGTCAAGATATCCGCTGATATCTTGACTGGTTGATTGACATTGTAATATTTTAACACTGGTATCTGGGTCAGTGTTTTCTTTAGACTGATCAAAGCTTCTTGGTGACATTGTTCCCCATGCCACTCCACATAATTTTGTGGAAACTCTGTGAGGTGCTGTCAGGTCTGACATTTATGGAATGTATTTCCCAAGACAGATCAACATGTCTAAAAACCTCTCCAAGTCTTTCTTACATGTTGTGGGTGGGAACTTCACAACTGCTTCAATTTTGCTCTGGTTTCAGTTCCTAACTTGTCAGCACATGTCCCAAGGGAGCTATTTCACACTTTTGCTTCTTCCACTTGAAGTTCCTTTCTCTTGCTCTTCTCAGCTCCACCTCATTCTGTGGTTATGTTCTTCTTGTATAGCTCCCCAGACCAGCACATTTGTTAGTGTAGGTTTCTACACACTCTAACCCTTCAAACAGCTGCTTCACTGTCCCATGGAACACCTCAGGAGCTGAATTAACACCAAAAGGTAAACATAAAAATCTGTAGCCTGTATGGGTGTATTGAACATACAGAGAAAGGAACTGCGTTCATCCAGCCAGAACCCTGAACTTGCATCCAAGACTGAACAGTATTTAGCATCAGCAAGCTTAAACATGATCTCTTCTACTGTGGGCACTGATAATGCTCTCTTTCTACTGCCCAATTTAGGTCTCTGGGATCCAGACAGACCTGCTGAATCCCAACAAGTGGGTTACCGACTTCGTTGGTTCTTCAATTTTCTTTACGATGGGAAGCTTCTCCATTCTGTCCAACTCTCAGCATTACTGGTACTTTCCTGAGGGGATGTATTTTGGGTATCACGGTTTAATCAACCTTGATGGTGTGTTCTCCCTTAAGGCAACCAATCGCCTTGAACACACTTTGAACTTACTCAGGGTGTCAGCAGACGTGGCAGTCATTATTCTCTTGATTGGCTTCAGATTTTCACCAGCTTTGATTCGAAGAATAATTTTTTACTACGATAAATGGAAGTGCTTGTGACCATTTTGTGTAGTTCACTTGAAGTGTGCATTCGGCTTCTGCAGCAACTTTTGCACCTGTGTAGGTAGACAACTTCACTTTTGTTTTAGTTAGCTGTTTTTTTTACTTATCTTACAATGAAAGCTTATGGTAATGGTACTTGCTTGTGCACCTGTGTCAAGCTTGAAATTCACCATCCTGTTGGGAGTCATGCAGTATAGAAGGGGCCCTTCAGCCCATCAACTTTGCACCAACGAAACTACACTAAATCTACACTAATCCCACTTTCCAGGGCTTGGCCCATAGCCTTGAATGTTATGACGTTTCAAGTGCTCATCCACATACTTTTTAAAGGTTATGAAGTTTCCCACCTCTCCTACCCTCCTAGGCTGTGCATTCCAAACTCCTACCACCCTCTGAGTGAAAAAGCTTTTTGCAAATTTCCTCTAAATCTCCTGCCCACACATTAAAATTATGCCCCTTTGTTATTGACCCTTCAACTATGAGGAGCAGCTGCTTCTATGTTAAATTTTTGACAATTTTTAAACCAACCTTCCATTTGTCTATAGAATTTGCTGTTACTGAACCAAAGGTTCAGTTTCAGTGTCTGTGACATCAGTTGCACTCGAGTGCACTTTCTTTGAGTTACACATCTTCGCAGAGTGATTTCGTTTATCACAGTTCTTGCACTGCTTTCCGGAGGCTGGACAACTATGTACATAATGGTCTGTTCCACATCAACTCCATTTAAATGTTTTAATCTCAGACGAGTGATTGTTCAAGCTCTCCAAATTCACAGGATTTAGCTAGTCTTCTCAACTCCGTTACGTACTGCCGTGCATGCACACAAAAAAATTGTATCTTTCACATCTGATGTTTTTCTTAGGACTGCAGTAAGCTTTAAATTTTTCCATTCCTTCTTTCAAGTAATTTCATTTTCTATTACTTTCAAATGTGAATGTGTTATAAACTTCTAGGGCTTCTTCCCTACGACATGAAGAAAGGAAAAAAACTGTACCTGCGAGTGTTTCATATTACTGCCTGTCGCTGTGAGGTACAGGTCGAAGCGCTGCTAGAATCTCCTCCAGTTGTCGGCAAGGTTACCCTCCAAACTGAGCTCTGTCTGTCTTTTCAGAGCGTCCATTTTGTCTTTAGTTCACTTCCAACACCATGGGGCGATTTTCCCAAAAGAAAACTACATGCCCGACGGGCGTAAAAACAGGAGATTTTCCCATCTGTTTTTTGGGCAAAGTTAGTTGTTTGAATTTCCAGCACTCCATGCTTCACAGAGTCTGCCTGGGGCGGGGGATTGCGGCCCGGTAGGGAGATTGGCACATGCGCACTGCCCCCCGAACTGCCAGCCTCCCATTAGCTTCCAGAACACCCCCAATAGCCGGCCCCGACACCTCCTCCCCAATGACCAGCCCTGATCGCAACCCCCCCCGGCCCCGCCCACCATGGCCAGCCCTGATCATCTCCCTCTCACCCCACTGATCACAGAGCAGCGGTTCTCCCCACCTCCCCCGCCTCCTGCCCCCACCCCCGATCGGTCTGCCTGCGGACTGGATCCGCCCTGAGCTTTAATCCCCACTGATGGGAACATCCCCCGGCAGAGTCAGAAACATGAGCAAGCCCAGACAATGCCGTCACGGGCTCACTAATGCGATTCAAATGTCAATTTCAATCGGGTAATCAGCTTCGCACCGTATCCTGGCGTGAGACTGATTGTGCCATACAAAACAGTCTTGGAAAGTCGTGACCGGCATCTTCTCGCCGGTTTTTCCCATCACACTGCGCTACTCGAGCAGCATAGCGGGCCGGGTAAATTACACCCCCGTCTTGTTTTTATGATGCAGGATGACCGACATCATTGCTGTAAACTAACTAATTTTCAAGACATGAACACACAACTGCAAAGCATCTGAAGCCTTGTTACAACTTTTCTTACATGTACTTTCTGACTTTCAAACCCCAGGTCAGGGAACCCTGTGAAGCAGAGTGTACCATATTGTACCTAATATTAGAGTCCACGACAACAATCACTCAATTATCATGACAGTTACCTTCTCAAAAATTTGCGAGGTTTGTTCAACATTTGCAGTTCCATGCTGGCCCTTCCTGATCAGATCGATATTTGTCCAGATGTTCTGTCATCTTACCCCATTAACAGATGGGGATGGCACAGCGGTTAGCATTGTTGCTTCACAGAGCCAAGGACCCGGGTTCAATTCCGGCCTCCACACTCTGTGTGGAGTTTGCACATTCTCCTCGTGTCTGTGTGGGTTTCCTCCGGGTGTAAGAACATCTGTGCACTGATTGCAGTTCCAAAGATTGCTTTGTCATATCTGTATCCACTTCATCTTTAGGTTCCAAGTTTGGATTGACTGGAAATGTTTCCATGCTATTTACACTGCCTTTACCATCTTTACAATTTGGTGAAGAAACTGTGCTTGCACATAACCTCTGTTTAGCAGATACATCTGTATCAATTTTGCTCAGTTCAGATCTATTCAGTGCTCTTGTACTTCCTTCTCCAGTCTGTACCAGTGGCATGAAATCCTTTACTGATGGAAAAGGAGTTATAAAGCTCTTAAATGAGGCCTGGATAATATTGGGAAGACCCTGTCTGTGATTTATGATCCAGTTGTTTGTATTTATTTCCAATGCTTCCTTAAATTCCTCACTTAGGAATATTAGCTCATTTACAGAAACAGCAATATCAATATCAAGATACTGGCTAAATTGGGACAGAACCAGTTTTGGAGGTGATGGAATGAACTTGTCTATTGATCTTTGGATATGCAATGGTATGCCCCAATGGGATTGAAATCTTTTTGCTGTGATGTGCCATTCCAGGATTTCAATGGTTTCAGTAGACTGAAAGGCTAATTCCATACCTATGTGCTCTATTTTAGCTTCACTTGGTTTGATTGCTGGAAGCAAAGATGGTGCTTTAGGAATCATCATTTCTACTGACTTGTCAAATGTAGTTGCAATGCCCCAAAGGTTATTAATCTGTTTGTGCTTTAAGTTTGTACCTAAGTGATGAATGATATCCTGTTCAGCAAACAGAATATATGGTAATCTTGTTCTCTTAAATCCTTCAACATGTGTTCTCAGCTTTGGTAATGATTTCTTCAATGCTGGAGGATAACTTTGTTTGTACAATTCCTTCACCAGTTCAGGAAGACAATCCAGTTTAATAGATAGACTTTGTTTTATCACACACATATTTAACTTATTACTACATTCTGGTACAAGTTCAGTAAGAGTAGACTTCCTCCTTTCTCTCTTTTTCATTTGGACACTTCCCTTCAAACTTCCATAGTATGAAGTATTATTTTGTTCTTTGTTCAGAAGAGATGTGCACGAAGAAGAAACTGTTTTATCAGCATTTGATAAGCCTTTCTTTCTGGACTTCATTCTATGCTGTTTTTTAATTTTAAATTGTTCTACAAAATCCCTTATAGGTGGAGGAGGTGCCATAAATTCATTTAAAGATGCCTCAACAAGCCTGGGAATACCCCATATGTGATTTACAATCCTTTTCTTTATATTAACTTCTAGTGCCTTTTTCAGCTGATCATTCATGAATTCTAACTCGATTGGAACAATAACTATTTCAACATGAAACCCTGGATTGAGCCGGGCTAAAGTCAGCTTCGGAGCTGGTGGAATAAATGCTTCTGCTGATCTTTGAACATGTGATGGGAAACCCCAAGGACACTGAAGCTTTTTCTGCAAAATATGCCATTCTAGAAAGTTGCTGGTTTCATCAGAAAAAGAAGTTTGTCCAGGTACAGATTTAATTTGAAATCTACTAGCCTTAATTGATGGAGGAATGGGTGGTCCCTTGGGAATCATCATTTCTACTGACTTTTCATACTGTGTTTCAAGTCCCCAGAGATATAAAAGTTGCCTGTGCTTCAAGTTCATTTCTATCTGATCAATATCATCTTGTTCAGTAAAAGGTATATACCTGATTCTTGATTTTTTAATTCCCTTCCCAGGTGCAATAAGCTTTGGTAAAGATTTCTTTGACACTGAAGGATAGGTACATTTGTAGAACTCTTCTACCAGATTAGGCAAGCATGCAGTTTTAATTTCCAGACACTGCCTGAGCACACTCATATCAAGGTTTTTGTCAGACTTTAATCTAAGGATAACACTGGCAGCTATCTCTTTCACTTTATTTATGTGCATTTCGTCTGTTCCAAATTGTGAACCTAATTTTCCTCCTTTCAGTCGCAAGGTTGTGCCCCGAGAAAATATTTCATAACTTCTACCCAAATTGGCACTATTGAATACTGTGCTGCTTTCTTTAACATTTTCTGATTGTTGGACGAAGCTTTCATCATATGGAGTAGGACCCATAAACTGCTTTAAAGATGAGTTAATAACTTTTGGAAGACCCCAATTTTGATTTATGATCCTTTTCTTTATATTTTGATTCAGGGTTTGCCTATGTTCGTCAGTAACAAATGCCGGTTCAAAAGGAGCAACAGCTATTGCACTATCAAGCTGGGAATTTAACTGGGTTAGAATAAGTTTTGGAGCAGGTGGAATTAACACTTCTAGCGATCTTTGAATGTGCAAAGGTAAGCCCCAATTGTACTGAAGTTTCTTCTGTGTTATGTGCAGTTCGAGCTTGTCTCTTATTTTCTTGTAAAGGAAGTTGTTTTCCATACCCACAGGCTCTATTTGAGCTCCACTGGCTTTGATTATTGGAGGCAATGCTGGTACCACTGGAATCATCATTTCCAATGATCCTTTATAGGGAGTTGGAAATCCCCACTGATGTGTAATCTGTTTGTGCATTAAATTCAATTCCAAACGATCAATTGCTTTTTGTTCAATAAAAGGCATATATGTTGATCTTTGTTTTTTAAAACCTATGCCAGGTAAAATAGCTTTAGGCAAAATCTTCTTTGATGTCTGAGCATTGAGAGCACTGTAGGTATTCATTACCAGTTCAGGTAGGTGCTCTGTTTTAATTTCTAAACACTGCTTTATTAAGCAGAAATCTATAGAACCTCTACATGTAACGCCGTGATTATCAGAAGAAAATACCTCGATATTTTTTTCCACTTCTGTGCTTTTTTGATACTTTGATAAAGGCAATTTTCTTAATTGGATAATACCGTCTGAAGTAGGCACAATGAAAATGGGCATTGCCGCATCTTGTGGCTGTAGAATTAAATCTTCTGTTTTTGGGACAACAGGTATAAAATTCTTTACAGATAACTGAATGATCTTCGGAATGTCGCATGTGCAACTTATAATTCTTTTTCTTGTATTCCTTTCTAGTATTTTCCGGTGTCCATTACTAAGGAAGGGCCGTTCAACCGGCACACAGATCTTCACCAAAAAAACCTCTTGTTTTAACTGTGATGGAATTAATTTTGGGGCAGGTGGAATAAAGTTTTCTTGTGATCTTCGAACATGGAGTGGAAAATCCCAGTTGTGCTGAAGTTTCTTCTGTGTTATGTGCCATTCTATTAAGTCCTTAGTTTTATTGTCAATGAAGGTTGTTTCCTGACCCACAAATTCTATTTGGACTCCATTTGCTTTGATCACTGGAGGCTCCGGTGGTACTTTTGGAATCATAATTGCCATCGATTGTTCATATTGGGTTGTATATCCCCAGAGATGGGTAAGCAATTTGTGCTTTAAGTTCAGTTCTAAATGATTAACAGCATCCTGTTCAATAAAAGATATGTATGACAATCTTGGCTTTCTAAATCTTTTGCCAGGGGCAACTGGTTTTGAAAAAGGCTTTTTTGACATTGAAGGGTAGGTGGCTTTATACATCTCATTCACTATTTCTGGAAGACCACTATTTTTAATTTCAAGGCACTGTTTTATCAAACATATTTCTACCTTGTTCTTACTTTCTTGGTTGAGTATAGGGGAAAGCCGTATCTCTTCTACATTGCAAGGTTTCAGATTACTGCTATATTTCTGACTCTGTTTTGAAGACAGTTTTATTTTCTTCGTCTGTAAAAATGTGTTAATTGAGGCATCTACTTGTACATCTTCCATTTGACTATTGCTGGAAGATATTTTGCTTTTTTCCAACACTTCAGATTGCAGCATAGGAGAAGCTAGGAAATTACTTAAAGACGATTGAATAGCACTGGGGAGGCCCCACTTGTAATTTAGGATTCTTTTTCTTGTATTCAGCTCAAGTCTTTTTCTATGTTCTGAGATTAAGAAAACCATTTCAGGTGAAACAAAAACCAAAGGAAAACCAGGCGGTGGTTTTAGCTCCGAAGGAATTCGCTTTGGAGCAGGTGGAATAAATGTTTCTTGTGATTTCTGAATAAGTAATGGTAATCCCCAATTACCATTTTGAAGTTTCTTCTGTGTAATGTGCCATTCCAGTCTGTCTCTAACTTTATCATCAACGAACCTTGTTTCTTTACCAACAGGGTATACTAGAGCTGTACTTCTCTTGATGATTAGAGGTTCAGATGGACCTTTAGACATCATTATTTCAATTGATTCTTGATAAAGATTTGGAAATTTACATAGATGGGTAATCAGTTTGTGCTTTAAATTCATCTCCAAGTGATTAACAGCATTCTGTTCAATAAATGGTAAACAATGCGGTCTTGGCTTTTTTAGTCCTTTACCAAGTGCTATGAGCTTTGCGAAGGATAGCTATTTTTATAAAATTCCTTTAACATTTTAGGTAAGCACCCGGTCTTAATCTCTAGAGACAGCTTTGTTAAACAAATTTCAAGTTTGTCTTTCAATTCTGGTTTGAAGTTCGCAAGTGAAAATTTCTCATCCATTTTTTTAGTTTTCTTGCTTTTGTTATTCTTTTCATATTGTAGCGCTGATGATTTCCCCCTTCTGATTGCTGTCAACGTGTTGTGAAGAAACATTTTGTTTTCTTTATTGCCCACATTAATGTTGCAGCATGCATCTGGAACAGTAGTTATAAACTTATTCAAAGAGGATTGGATAAGATTAGGAAGACCCCATCTGTAATTGACCATCTTTTTCTTTGTATTCATCTCCAATATTTTCTTATGCTCATTACGAAGAAATGGCAGCTCGGGTGAAATAACTACGACTGAAAAAGCAGGCTCTTGTTTTAACTGGGATGGGATTAGCTTTGGAGCAAGTGGAATAAATGCTTCTTCTGATATCTGAACATCTAATGGTAATCCCCAGGTTTTCTGGAGTTTTTTCTGCATAACATATCTTTCAAAGTTGTCTCTCACTTTGCGATCAATGAATGTTGTTTCCCTACCCACTTGTTCTATTTTAGCTCCACTTGACTCGATTGCTGGAGGCATAGGTGGCACTTCAGCGATCATCATTTCCAATGATTTATCATTTAGGGTTACAAGTCCCCAGAGATAGCAAATGCGTTTATGCTTTAGGTTCAGCTCCAAACGATCAACTGCACTCTGCTCAATAAACGCTATATATAATGAACGTGGCTTTTTATATACATCACCAGGTGCAATAATCTTCCTTAATAGCTTCTTTGACATGGAAGGATAATTTTTTTTATAAGATTCTTTTACTATTTCTGGTAAACAATGCATGTTAATTTCTAGACACATTTTTCCGAAGCACATATTAAGTTTATCTGTATACTCTTGTTTGAAGTTGAACAAAATGGCCACTTCAGCTGTTTTGCTCGGTGTTGTGTCTTTGCTACCATCTTTACTTTTGTGCATTTGCGAAGGAATTCTCATCCTACTTCTTCTATCAATATTGCTGGGTTCTGTTTTGTTGGCTTCGACTATTCCTGACTGTAACACTAAATCTTTTCTTGATGTAGAAAGGGCTATGAACTTTCTTAATGAAGACTGAATAAGTATTGGAAGACCCCATTTGTGATTTATTATCTTCTTCTTTGTATTAAGTTCTAATAATTTCCTAAGTCCTTTACTTAGAAATGTCATTTCAGTTGGAGCAACAATTACTTCAAAGCTAAACTGTAGATATAGATGGGATGGAATCAGTTTTGGAGCAGGGGGAATAAAGGTTTCTGCTGACAATTGAATATGCAACGGTAAGCCCCAGTTCTGTTGAAGTTTCTGCTGTGTAATGTGCCATTCTATTCTGCTCCTAACATCATATTCAATGAAAGTGCTTTCCATACCCACAGGTTCTACTTTAGTTTCACTTGCTTTGATTGCAGGAGGCATAGGTGGTCCTTTCGGAATCATCATTTTGATTGATTTATCATATACAGTTTCAAGTCTCCAAAGGTGGATAATCTGCTTGTGCTTTAAGTTCAGCTCTAAATGATCAATAACATCTTGTTCAATAAATGGTAGGCACCATGGTCTTTGTTTTTTGCAACCTTCATTGGAAACAATAAGTTTTGGTAATTCTTTTTTTGCTGCTGTAGGGTAAGTACGTTCATAAAATCCCTGTACAATGTCAGGTAAATTATGTGTTTTAATATCAAGAGTTTGCTTTAATAAACACATATTTAGTTTATCTTTACATTCTGATTTGAGATTGGAAGAATCTGGGAATGCACTTATCTTCTTAAACTTTGCTCTTTTATAAACTTTCTGGCAAAGCAGTGAAGGGAACTTTTCCTTCTTGTGCCCTGCAGTAATTTTTGAATTAAGATCTATGACATTGTGAGTGAATGTTTTACTTCCTTTTATGCTTCCTGACTGTAATGTGTCACTTTGTAGTGATGGCGTTGGAGTAATTAAGTCCTTCAAGGATGTCTGAATAAGATTTGGGAGACCCCATTTTTGATTTATGATCTTTTTCTTTGTATTCATTTCCAATCTATTTCCATCTTCAGCACTTATAATAAGTGGTTCAGTTGATGTCACAATTATATCATGAATACAATGTGGCTTTAGCTCAGAGGAAACCAATTTCGGAGCCGAGGGAATAAATGTATCCATTGATTTCTGAATATGTAATGGAAAGCCCCAATTATTCTCTAGTTTTTTTCTCGTAATATGCCATTCCATTTTGTCTCTAACATCATTGTTAATGAAAGATGTTTCCATACCTACAGTTACAATTTGAACTCCATTTGATTTACGTATTGGCGACACATTTGGTCCTTTAGCAACCAGCATTTTGACTGACTTTTCATACAGTGTGTCCTGTGCCCAGAGATGAATAATCTGTTTGTGCTTGAAGTTGAATTCTAAACGATCAACAGACTCCTGTTCGATAAAAGATATATACAACGATCTTGGCTTTTTGAATCCTTCACCAGGTGTAATTAGCCTTGGAAGACATTTCTTTAATTGCACAGGATAGGTATCTTTGTACAAACGTTTTACGAGTTCTGGAACACTGTGCATTTTGATTTGTAGGCTTTGCTTTGTTAAGCATGTACATAGTTTATCTTTCTGTGCTGGTTTCAGACCAGCAAAATCATCTATTTTGTTTGATGTCTTGTTATTACTACTTCTTTTAGATTGTGGCAACAAAATCTTTCTTCGAATGCGCAGTGGAAATATGCCTCGAGGAAACAGATCACTCTTTACCTTTTCAATGGGAGTGTTGCTCAATTTTTTCTTGTCTTTAATTATTTCAGTTTGTAGCATGAAGTCCTTCACTGATGGAGCAGGAGCCATAAAATTACTTAAAGATGACATAATGAGCTTGGGTAGGCCTAATTTCTGATTTACAGCTCTCTTCATTAGATTGAACTCCAGTCTTTTTTTATGTTCATTGTGAAGGAATGTTGGCTCAGGCGGGGCAAAGACAGTCACAAAATTAGGCTGGGGATTTAACTCAGATAATATTAGTTTTGGAGCAGGTGGAATTAAAGCTTCTTGTGATCTCTGAATATGTAGTGGTAAACCCCACTTTTGCTGAAGCTTTTTCTGTGTAATATGCCTTTCAAGGTCTTTTCGAACTTTATCATTGGAGAAATTAATTTCCACGCCCACAGGCTCTATTTGAGTTCCATTCATCTTGAAAGGTGGTGGCATAGGTGGTGCTTTAGGAATCATCATTTCCACTGATTCCTCATACAGAGTTGCAAGTCCCAAAGAATTGGTCATCTGTTTGTGTTTTAAATTAAGTTCTAAGCGATCGATAACATCCTGTTCCATAAAAGATATATACATTGCTCTTGGCTTTTTGAATCCATTTCTGGGTACAATTAGCTGTGGTAATGATGTCTTTGAGGTCGGATAATAGGTGACTTTATAAAACTGCTTCACTCTTTCTGGCAAGCAGTCCATGCGCATTTCTAGACATTGCTTCATCAAGCATACATCCAGTTTATTTTTAACTTTTTGTTTCAGATGAGCAAAGACAAACTGCTCACCTAATTTAGCTGTTTTTGAATTCCTTTTACCTGCTCTGTATTGTACTGAGAACGTCTTTTCTCTTTGTGGTTGTACAAACATTTTCTGTTGAAAGCTCATTTCATTATTCTCTATTTCAATGTTATTGGCTTTTGGTTTCTTTCTTGCCATGTTTTTTGACTCCATAATATCATTCATTGATGGTGCAGAAGCAACAAATTTTCTTAAAGATGACTGAAAAAAATTAGGAAGACCCCACCTTTGATTGATGGTTTTTTTTCTGGTGTTCAGCTCCAACATTTTATTAATTTCAACATCTACAAATGGCAACTCACATAGAGTAATGACCAAAACAGAATCAGCTTTTGGGCTCAGCCGAGATGGAACCAACTTTGGAGCAACTGGAATGAATGCTTCTACTGACTTCTGATAATATGATGGCTTGCCCCAATTGTGTTGAAGTTTCTTTCGAGTAACATGCCATTCAAATTTATCTCTGACTTCTTTGCTAATAAAAGTGGTTCCCATGGGCACAGGCAGTACTTGGCCTCGATTTGCTTTGAGTGCTGGAAGTGCAGATGGAGCTTCGGGAATCATCATTTCTATTGACTCTTCATGTGGAGTTTGAAATCCCCATAGGTAGGAAATGTGTTTCATCTTCAAATTCATTTCCAAGTGATCAACAGCATTCTGTTCAAAGAATGGTATATACCATGGCCTTGTTTTCTTACAACCTTCGCCAGGTGGAAAAGATTTTGTTAAAGTTTTTTTTGGTGTTGGGGGGTATGTATTTTTGTAGCATTCTTGTACAATTGCTGGTAAATTGTCCAGTTTTATTTCGAGACATTGTTTTATTAAACACATATCTAACTGATCTTTATGCTGCGATTCCAGGGTAGCAATCACAGATAACATTGGTTTTCTCTTCACTTTCATTAATTTGATAGCTTGGTCACAGAATGGTGCAGACGTTTTTTTTCTCTTGAGTTGTATCAACTTGCTTTGCAAACAACTTGTTTTAAACTTACTCTTTAACAAAACCTCACTTTCTTCTGATATTTCTGACTGTGACTTGATACCCTTTACTGATGGTGCATGAGACATAAAACTCTCTAAAGACAAATGAACAAGCTTCGGGAGACCCCAATGATGATTTATGATCCGTTTTTTTACATTCAGTTCCATTCGTTTCTTATTTTCAATGTCGAGAAATGCAGGATCAATTGTAACAACATTCACATCAAAATTAGGACATGGGTTGATCTGTGAATTAATTAGTTTTGGAGCAGGTGGAATGAATGCTTCTTGTGATCTTTGAATATGTAACGGAAAACTCCCGTTACTTCCAAGTTTTTTTTGTGTAACGTGCCACTCTAAAATCAACCTGGCTTTATTAGTAATAAAAGAAGTCTTTACAGCCGTAGGTAGTATTGTAGCGTCAGTTGCCTTGATTACTGGAGGAACAGGTAGTACCTTACAAACCTGGAGGAACTCCACCTATTACTTGTAATTCTTCTATTCACATTTCTTTCAATTTTTTTATGTTCTGGAGTTACGAATGGTAATTCGGTGGTAGTAACCGTATCAATTAGACTTAGCGGTGAAGAAATCAAATTAACTGAAGAAAGAGATGCTTCTGCTGGCTTCTGGAAATCTGTGGATAAATCCCAGTTGTGTTTGAGCTGTCCCTGTGTAACATGCCATTCAAGACTGTCCCTTGTTTTGTCATCAATGAAAACTGATTCCACACGAACTGGCTTTATTTGGGCATCATTTGCCTTGGTTGTGAATGTTCCTTTAGGAGTCACCTTTCTCACTGAATTTTCAAAGGAAATTGGATATTGCCAGAGATGGGAAATAAGTCTTTGCTTTAATTTCATCTCCAAGCAATCAACAGCATCTTGCTCAATAAATGATACACATCGCGGCCTTGGCCTCTGACTTCTTCTATCAAGAGGAGTAAAGTTAATTAAAGGTATTTCATTTGGGTGAACACTGCTGACTGATTCTTGAATATCAGATGGAATTTCAAACTGTTCCTCAGCAACGTACATTTCAGATTCATTTGTAATGTTCTGAACCTTCTCTATCGGCATGGCTATGTCAGTGCTGTAAGATTTACTAAACTGAATTGATGAATGGCTGTTACTTGCTTTTTGTTGTGTTCTAAATTCAGCTCTGTCTGTTTTGATCTCATCAAAACAATTAATTTGTTTAGTATCCATTGCTTGGGTCACAGATGGTGGAGCCTGTTTCTTATCAAGAGATTGAGGTTTTAAATTAACCAATGTCTTAGTGCTAAAAATGGAGACTGGTGGAATAATCAATACATGGCTTTCATTGAATGTTTCTGAAAGTGACTTCATTATGTTCACATTAACAGAATCTATGAGGTTAACCCCCTTGATTAATATTGGTCTCCACTGATGAATTCCAATCCTCCTTTGCAAATTAAATTCCAAGTCATAAATGTCAGGTTCCAGAAGGGCTGGCATTTTCAAATCCTTTCCAATGAGTTCAATACATGATTTCTTAGGTAAGGATAACAGTGGAAGCAGTATCAGTGAAAGTGACTTCTTATGCATAAATGGCAATCCCCACTGACCTTCTAATGCCATCTGAGCAACATTCAGCTCAAGAGTACCAACCCGGTTATTCGGTAAGCTTGGAGGAACTGAAGGTATTGGTTGATCATTCGCATTTTCCATTTGCTGAACTTCTCCATTCACTCCCTGAATTTTTTTGTCAATTTCCAACTCTTCAGTAACTGGTGTTGAAACAGAATGAAGTTTTCTTCTGAGCTGAAGTAACTCAAATTTTTCAACATTTTCTTTGGTCAGCAAAGCAACTTTCTGAATGCGTGGATAAACATGAAAATTAGTATTGCTTGCCAATGCATATTTTTCATGTTCTCCCAAATGGTAAATTTCAGGCAAAGGTAGCTGGTTCTTTAAGTTAGAAACTTTTAATGATTCCATCTGTTTTGTCTCTGAGTCTGGGAAGACTGTTACATGAAGACCATTAGTGTAATTATTGTTTATAAAATCATTCTGTACTGGCACGCTTTTTATTTTGTCAATTATTGCTGTGGAGGCAAGCAAGGTCTGGCCTGGTGGGGATGTTAGACAGGAGGATGGCATGCATCCTGATGTTTCTATTTCACTCAAGGTTTCATACACAGTAACATGTGCATTTCCTGTTTCAGTATTCATGCTAGTACTTGTAGACCTAGATGATTCAGAAGGCCACTGAATATCTGAACAACGGGCAAAAGAGAAACAACCGTCACGACTGCAGAATGGAACGGTTCCAAAACCAGCAGTTGGCACTGGAGAAAGTGGGTCGCAAACTTGGCTTTGTAATGTAAAGTAAGGTGCCAGATTATTTATATTGACGGATGGTATTTTTCTCATTGATGTTTCAGTATTGTAAGAACTTTTGATTGTTTGTGTACTGTAATTAAGAGATGACTCAGGACTTGATCATCGTGAACGTGCCATTTTGGCATCCTCACCACCTGTTATCTTTGACATAAGTGCTTCATCCTTTCTAAATTGTGACGGTGATACAGAATATTTCTCACTCTTGTAACTACTGGAATCAGCTTCCTTCAGTGCTGTCTTACTTCTTGGTCCTGAACAATATTTGTCCATTGTGTTACTAGTAACTGTGCACTGCTCATCAGTACTTCGCCATGTAATGCTCGGAGTCATCCTCCACATTTCTTCAGAAGAGAACTGGTCAGATGTGTTTGTTCCAATCGAGGTGTAGTTTTCGAACAAATTCTGTTCTGGGCATTTTTGTTTCAAGTCTGATGAGGCGATACAGCTCTTTCCACCACCGTTTAAAGCACTGTTAAGAGAAGAGGTATCAGAAACTGAGCTGGACTTTTTGTAACTTAATTTTTCAGATGTAACTGAGCCAAATGAATGAAGGGATGTATCCTTGCCGCAATGGCGATGATGATCACGTAAAGGTATCTCATTGGAGCTTTGATGTAATGCTTTTTCATTTAGTGCTCCTTCACCTTCTTCAAACTTTGACTTGTCAAATTCTTCTCTTGCATTACGTTGTTTTCTGTTTAGTTGCAATACATACAAGTCAACACATTAAAAATAATTCAAATGATCTCATCAATATATATTAACAGAACAATGTTATACAGGCAACTTCTCACAAATGTACATTTTAAAGAACAAGTACAAGATTTAGTAGATTGTCACTCTGTTTCATAGGGCTGAATTTTCTGGTCCTGCCTGTGGCGGGTTTCATGTTGGGCAGGAGCAGAAAATACAGAGAGAAGCCGAAAATCAGATTTCTGGCAGGAAATTAATTTGGAATTTTCCCCTCGCCGCATTCATGGTAGACAAATGGCGAGTTGGGTTTCCCACTGATCCATGACAGGAATGCCATTTGGGTACATTACCATGTCATGAATACTCAATATAAGTCTATTTGCTGGTTCCACCTTCTAATCTTGCATCACCTTAGTGAGAAATTAGATTGGTCGATACAAGGTCTGGAAATGAGTGGCATGCAGCTGCTGGGCCTCATATCGCTCGTGCTTTTGAGATGACTGCAACATTCATAATTTACTTGCAGCAGCACTACTCCAGATTCTTACCAATAACAGTGAGGCCAGAGTGGCGGGGGATGCAGGGTAACTCTGCTCACTGACACTCTCCGTACTGCAGGAGGGCATGTTCTGCAGGGCTAAGTCAGGGCTGCAGCACAAGACAGAGAACAGCATTGATACGTTTGGGAGTTGCGGGGAGGGGGAAGGATTATGGAGTCATGAGTGACAATGGGCAGTAGTGGAGTTGGTGGGTAGAAATGGCAGGCAGAGGGGAGACTGAGTGTGGGGAAGCTGGAGCCTGATGTGGAAGACTAGAATGCAGACACAAAGCTGGTGGATGAGATCGAAGTGTTTGAATGGGAGGGAATAGACACAGACACCAGAGAGGTGCGGTGGGAGTGGGGGGGGGGGGGGGGGGGGGGGGCGGGGGCTGGTGAGATAGATCGCACAGTGACAAATGGAGGTGGGGGCTGGGAGAGTATAAAGAGGAAGTGGAGAGCTCCTTGAAAGAAAGTCATAATCACTAGTCAGGGCTAGGGGATCAAGGTGAGAAATGAAAAACAGTTGTTGGGCTGAGTCGACCTCACATTCGGTGAGATGTTAAAGACAGTCTTGAGGCTTCCAGGACCAGGCTACAGCACTATGCAAGACATGTACATTACTGTACTATCCCAGGGAGGGACAAAGTTTAAGTGCTCAATTTGGATAAGGTACGGCTTAGTATGCAGGGCATGAACATGGTCTTACCATCAGTGGCCATAGGCTTGTCTGGCTCAGTACTGAGTTGCAGATGGTACCGTTAGGGGAGCTTGTAAATCAGGAAAACATGATAAAGAGGGGTAGTCAAAGTTTGTGTGCGTGTGTATGTGTGTGTGTGGGGGGCGTTGTCCTCGGTATATGATAGTGTACAGATCCTCAAGATTGGGAGGGGTGAGGTCTACATGGGACATATGGTATTGATGAGTTCAGGTGGCTGAAATGTTCATTACAATTACAATGGGATCTCGGGTTACTCGGAAGCTGGAGAATAAAGAACAGTACAGCACAGGAACAGGCCCTTTGGCTCTCGAAGCCTGGGCTGATCACGTTGTTCTATCTTGACCAACCGTCTGTATCCCTCTATTCCCCAGCTGTTCATATGTTTATCCAGATAAGTCTTAAATGTCGCTAACATGTCTGCCTCAACCATCTCACTTGGCAGTGCATTCCAGACCCCCACCACTCTGTGTAAAACATTTCCCCCGCACATCTCTACCGAACCTTTCCTTATAAGAATAACCAGAAGGACATTTTCCTACAATTGTGGAGTTGCAGGAAATTTGGAGGAACCCGAAAAGTGACAAGGAGAGGTTTGCAGCTCGTCTTTAAACAAAAAGGTTGCAGCACCATAGCCTGAAGTTGTTACAGTTTGAAATCAAAGCCTGCACAGCATGGGTCTGAGAAGTGTGGGAGGAGCCCAGGACTGGGTTGCTTTCAAGGGGCACCCTCGAACTGCATTGGTACTCAACATTGAAATGATGCTCGAGCTGGGAGAAAGATTTCCTTGAGAACCTGCAATTGGAGCCGTCCCCTTTTGATGTGTGTCAGAAAGAGACTGCAGGAGTCATCGAGTTCTTCAGGGTAATGTCCAAGACCCAACTATCAACAGCTGCTTCGTTAATGACCTTCCTTCATCATAAACTCTGAACTGGAGAGGTCTGGTGACGTTTACACAATGTTCAGCACCATTCATGATTCCTCAGATGAGAAAGCAATCCATGTCCATATGAACACCGCTCGACAATCACCAGGCAAGACTGTTCTCTTCCTGTTGGGGAGCATTTCAGCGGTCACGGGCATTCGGCCTCTGATATTCGGGTAAGCGTTCTCCAAGGCAGCCTTCACGACACACGACGGCGCAGAGTCGCTGAGCAGAAACTGATAGCCAAGTTCTGCACATGAGGACGGCCTCAACCGGGATATTGCGTTCTTATCACACGATTTGTAATCCCCACAGCTTGACTGGACCTGCAGAGTCTCACTGGCTGTCCTGTCTGGAGACAATACACGTCTCTTTAGCCTTTCTTGATGCTCTCTCCACTCATATTTGTATCTTAAAGACTTGATTAGCTGTAAGCATTCGCATTCCAACCATTATTCATGTAAATTGAGTTTGTGTCTTTATATGCCCTGTTTGTGAACAGAATTCCCACTCACCTGAAGAAGGGGCTTAAGGCTCCGAAAGCTTGTGTGGCTTTTGCTACCAAATAAACCTGTCGGACTTTAACCTGATGTTGTTAAACTTCTTACTGTGTTTACCCCAGTCCAACGCCGGCATCTCCACATCATGACTACCATCGACACCGCAAACTGCCACCTCCAAGTGGAGAGGATCTCCAAGAAGATCGCGCATATCGACACAGACATCAAGTTTCTACAAAGATGCAAGAAAGCAGACAAGATACCGAAAGGACTACAGATCACGAACCCACTCAGGTCAAACTAGAACAGACTACGCTGAGAGACTTTGCCATCGCACCTCTCTCACACTCCTCAAACACCTCGTACACCAGCTCAACAGCAAACGCCGCAGCCTGGAAACCAAGATAGAGTCCACATTCTCAACTTGCGCTCAGGATGCAGACCAGCTGCGAAACTCTGCCAAGCAGGCGAGACAAAGGAACTACACCATCTACATGCACACCAAGAACAGGAAACTTGAGAAACTCGGCATCACCACCAGCAGCAACCAAGCCTCCCCCGGTACCACAGTAGAAAACAGTACCACTGCAGGGAAGTCCATTGTCAACTTGTCTGACTACACACTTCAACCAGATGAAATCAAAGTTCTCAGCTGAAGGCTTAATTTTTGCCCCACCACCAAAATAGACCCCATCAGTCTCGCAGCAGACACAGAGGAATTCATCAGGCGAATGAGGCTGCGGGAGTTCTTCCACAAACCCCAAGAGGACAACAGCAAACACAATGAGACAGACAATGAACCGGAACAGCTGACAGAGAGATCCGCAGTGCATCCGAAGAGGAAAGAGTCGAATTGGACTACTCCGGAAGGCCACTGCCCTCGACTTGACATGTATGCCCAAGCCCTCAGGAGATGCGTCAACACCAAATTCATCAGCCGCACTCACAAGACAGCCCCGAACATCACCCAAGTACAACGCAACGCCATCCACGCTCTCAAGACCAACCGCAACATTGTCATCAAACCAGCAAAGGAGGGGCCATCATCATACTGAACAGAACGGATGACTGCAAAGAGGTGTACCGACAACTAAACAACGAGGAACACTACAGACAGTTACCCGCAGATCTGACCAAAGAACACACCCGTCAACTCAACACTCTGATCAAGACCTTTGATCCGGACCTTCAGAGCACCCTCCGTGCTCTCATCCCACGTACTCCCCGCATTGGAGATCTCTACTGCCTTCCGAACATACACAAGGCAAACACACCCGGCCGTCCCATCGTATCGGGCAATGGGATCCTGTGCGAGAACCTCTCCCGCTATGTCGAGGGCATCCCGAAACCCATTGTACAAAGAACCCCCAGCTTTTGTCGCGACACTACGGACTTCCTACAGAAACTCGGCACACATGGAGCAGTTGAACCAGGAGCGCTCCTCGTCACAATGGATGTCTCGGCACTCTACAACAGCATCCCCCACGACGATGGCATTGCTGCAACGGCCTCAGTGCTCAGCGCCGACAACTGCCAGTTTCCAGATGCAATTTTACAACTCATCCGCTTCATCCTGGACCACAATATCTTCACCTTCAACAACCAGTTCGTCATCCAGACACACGGAACAGCCATGGGGATCAAATTCGCACCTCAATATGCCAACATCTTCATGCACAGGTTCAAACAAGACTTCTTCACCGCACAGGACCTTCAACCGATGCCATACACTAGATACATCGATGACATTTTCTTCCTTGGGACTCATGGTGAACAATCACCGAAACAACGATAGAATGAAATTCAATAAGTTCCATCCCACCATCAGACTCACCATGGACTACTCTCCGGAATCGGTTGCATTCTTGGACACACGCATCTCCATTAAGGACGGTCACCTCAGCACCTCACTATACCGCAAGCCCACGGATAACCTCACGATGCTCCACTTCTCCAACTTCCACCCTAAACACGTTAAAGAAGCCATCCGTATACACAGGATCTGCTCAGATGAGGAGGATCGCAACAGACACCTCCAGACGCTGAATGATGCCCTCATAAGAACAGGATATGGAGCTCGACTCATCATTCGACAGTTCCGACGCGCCACAGCGAAAAACCGCACCGACCTCCTCAGAAAACAAACACGGGACACGGTGGACAGAGTACCCTTCGCCTTCCAGTACTTCCCCGGAGCAGAGAAGCTACGGCATCTCCTCTGGAGCCTTCAACATGTCATTGATGAAGACGAACATCTCGCCAAGGCCATCCCCACACCCCCACTTCTTGCCTTCAAACAACCGCACAACCTCAAACAGACCATTGTCCGCAGCAAACTACCCAGCCTTCAGGAGAACAGTGACCACGACACCACACAACCCTGCCACAGCAACCTCTGCAAGACGTGCCGGATCATCGACACAGGTGCCATCATCTCACGTGAGAACACCATCCACCAGGTACACGGTACATAGTCTTGCAACTCGGCCAACGTTGTCTACCTGATACGCTGCAGGAAAGGATGTCCCGAGGCATGGTACATTGGGGAAACCATGCAGACGCTGCGACAACGGATGAATGAACACCGCTCGACAATCACCAGGCAAGACTGTTCTCTTCCTGTTGGGGAGCACTTCAGCGGTCATGGGCATTCGGCCTCTGATATTCAGGTAAGCGTTCTCTAAGGCGGCCTTCACGACACACGATGGCGCAGAGTCGCTGAACAGAAACTGATAGCCAAGTTCCACACACATGAGGACGGCCTCAACCGAGATATTGGGTTCATGTCACACTATTTGTAACCCCCACAGCTTGCCTGGACCTACAGAGTCTCACTGGCTGTCCTGTCTGGAGGCAATACACATCTCTTTAGCCTCTCTTGATGCTCTCTCCACTCACATTGTTTGTATCTCAAAGACTTGATTAGCTGTAAGTATTTGCATTCCAACCATTATTCATGTAAATTGAGTTTGTGTCTTTATATGCCCTGTTTGTGAACAGAATTCCCACTCACCTGAAGAAGGGGCTTAAGGCTCCGAAAGCTTGTGTGGCTTTTGCTTCCAAATAAAACTGTTGGACTTTAACCTGCTGTTGTTAAACTTCTTGCATATGCAGCAAGACAATTGACAATATCCAGGCTTGGGCCGACAAGTGGCAAGTAACATTCATGCCAATACCATCTCCCCATGACATTCAATGGCACTACCATCGCTGAATCCCCCACCATCGACATCCAGGGATTTAACAATGATCAAAGCCTGAACTGGATTAGCCATATAAACATAATGACTATAAGAACAGGTCAGGAGCTGGGAATACTGTGGCAATTCACCTTTTGACTTCCTTCCCCAAGGCCTGTCCACAATCTACAAGGCATAAGTCAGGAGCGTTATAGAATATTCTCCCCTTATTTGGACTGCCAATACCTTCTTCAAGAAGCTCAACACCATCCAGGGCAAAACAGCCCTCTTCATTGACACTTCTTCCACAAACATTAATTCCCTTCATCAGTGAGGCACAACGGCAACAGTACATACCATATGAAAGGTGCATTGCTGGAACTCACCAAGGCTCCATTGACAGCACCTACCTAACCCACAACCACTATCATCTATAAAAAAAAAGGGCAGCAGATACATAAGAACACTAAAGTTTATCTCAAACTACCGCCACATCCTGACTTGAAAGTATACTTTGTTCATTCACATCTAACAGTCCCAGGGTGAAGGAGTATTGAATAATGGAACCTGGTGCTCATTGCTGCCTTCTTGATGGCAGTGATTCAATTGAGGGGAGAAGGGCCCCGCACCGTCTAGCCCATCTTCCAGAGGAGGCCTCGCCTGAGGTCCATGGTTCAGGGGAGCCCCAGTGCCACCCAGAGGATGAGGAGTTTAGACCCATCTAATGGAGGCCACCTGCACAACCAAGGGTATATCGAAAAGTCTCTCCTTTCTGGAGATGAGCAAAGACAATGTCACATATATCTGCATCTGTCAAGGTATGTAGTGGATCAGAATTGCCACATAGTGTGGGAGGATCAAACACCCCATGATCTGGGAGGACATCTCCTGCCAATCAAACTGAAGATCACTGGTGCACTCAATTTCTTTGTCTGAGGATCATTGCAAGCATCCAGAGGGAACCTATGCAGCATCTCAGTCCTTGGCACATAAATGTATCGAGCAGGTGACATATGCCCTCTACAGAAATTCACATGTGATGAAGCTATTCAGGCTGTTCGATTTCTGGGGTTTGCAGTGATCTCAGGATATGCTCGAGTTCAAGGTGCAGATTGCACACATATAGCTTTGAGAGCTCCATGGCAGCAGCTCTTGATGTTCATCAACAGGAAAAGGTTTCACTCACTGACCATTGGTGTGCAATCATCGGAAGGACATAGAACATGTTTGTAACAGGTACCCTGGGAGTTCCCATGATTCACATACATCCTGAGTCACTCCCAGATACTTTGCATCGAAGGGACTCAGTAATTACAGGGCTGGCTGCTTGGGGATAAGTGGTAACGAATCAAACGATGTCTCTAGACACCCACGTGTCGTCCTCAGAGTTCCTCAGTGGAGAAGTGTATCTGGCGCATAGATTGACACAATCCATCATCGAGCAGACCATTAGCACCTTAATCCAAAAACATCACTTTGAATGTTTGGACCGCTCAGGTGGGGATGGGGCTCTGCAAGAACCTGCAGAAGGTACCCCACATAATCATAGTCTACTGTGCTCTTCAAAACCTGGCGCTTCAAAGGGGGTCCCTGGCCAGAGGAAGATATGGAGAAAGTTGATAGCTTCTTAGATGATGAAGGACAGGAAGGGCTAAAATCTAAAGACAGAAATGAGAGTCAGCACCATGTGAAGATACAACCGAAGAAGTATGATGTGGAAGATGATGTAATTAAGTGGCTTGCGAGACCATTTCATGCATGGATGTCAGATTTCCTTCCCTAAAGTGGATATTAGGGAACTGGATAAATCTTTAAAACAATCAAGTGATCACCATTACATGACTATCTTTTTATTCCAGATTTACTAACTGAACTTGTTAGTAATTTCACCAGCTGTTGTGGTGGAAAATGGACTCGTGTTCTGGTATCTGGATTACTAATTCTGTGACATTACCACTATGCTAATTTACTTTGATTGGAGGATAAATACAGAACAAATTACATTCAAAATAATGTGATGGGATCTTTTACTTTCACTTGAGAGCAGACGGGACCTTGGTTTAACATCTTAGCCTGAATCTGACACCTCCGTCAATGTACTCATGCAATGCAGCATCCAGGAGTTTCAAACCAGATTTTAAGTCTAAAGTGGAATAATACGAGCTGAGTGACAGCCAAATCTATAGTCAAATCCACATAGATGTCAGTCAATCAGGCTTTGGCGAAACCATCACCTTTTCCTTGGACTTGGTTGATGGTGACTTCCTATATCGGAAGTTCAGTTATAGATTTCCAGCATCAGTCAGAATGCTGATTTAGACTCTCTCTATTACAGGGGTATAAGTATTACAGATGTGGTTGGCATATGCTGCTCTCTCTCTCAATAAAACAACGTGTTTGATCGTTCAAATACCCCTGATTGATGTACACAACATCTGGGCTGAAACACTGCAATCTGCAGTCGATCTCGGAGTTCTCAATTCCTCGAGATTACTAATCATGAACATATTTACAGCCTTCTTCTGAGCAGCAGCATTTTTACATTTTCCATGCTAAAACCACTGCAATACAACTTGTAGAAGCATAGCGTAGCCAGAAGTAAAATTTAGGAATATTATGAACTCGCACCGCTGAGAATATTACGTTCTGGCATCATAGTAAGCCATTAAAATGTGAAAGCATTTCCAATTATTAGCTGGTCTATGGAGCATTTTTATAGTGGCTGCTGATCCTGCAATGCCACATACCATTTATATTATTGTTAATTAATTAGCACAGCTTTATTGAAGTGGAAGGATTCTAAGAAGTGATTTTGGAATGGGAATGCATGGAAGTGGGGATCAGGAATAGCTCAGGTTAAGGGTTGTTCAATGAACCCAAGAACACAGGAGCAGGCAATTTGGCCCCTCCAGCCTGCTCTGCCATTTAACTGCATCATGGCTGACCGTCTACCTCAATCTCATCTTCCCACACTATCCCCATATTCCTTGATGTGATTGGTATCTAGAAATCTATAAACCTCAGTCTTGAACATACTCAAATGACTGAGCTTCCACAGCACTCTGAAGTACAGGGAACCAAAGGTTCACCACCCTCTGATTGAAGTAATTCCTTATTTCAACCCGAAATGGTCTACCCCTTATTCTGAGACAGTGCCGCCTGATACAGATACTAGATATCCCCTCAACCAGGAAATATATCCTTCCTGCATCTACCTTTCAAGCCCTGTAAGAATTTCATGCACTTCCATGAGATCAAGGGCCCTATTTTACCATTTTGATTCTAAGTGCTGAATCTGGGAGTGTTTCAGATCCGACTTTTAGACCTGTTCTCAAGCACTCCCATACACATACTGCCTGAAAAAATATCAGCGATTCCGAATCGCGCTGCACAAGCCTGTGAGCAGGGCTCAATGCGCCCACAACCCTGCAGCTCCGATCGGCACCTCCAACTACTGACAGAATGTAGCTTTTGAGCCACATCCCTCCAGGGCCCCCCCCACCACCCCACAGACAATGTCCCACCCCCCCCCCCCAACATTACTGACCCCCTTATCCCCCAACCCCCTGCCACCCAGACCAATCGTGGGCCCCTCTTCTCCCACTCTCCCCCCCATCGATCTCAAGCAGAGTGGCAGCGGACCCACTTTCCCCCCACCACCGATCTCAAGCAGAAGGGCAGCGAACCTCCACTTCCCCCCGACCAATCTCAGGCAGTGATCCACCCTCCCCCTTCGATCTCGGGCGGAGTGACAGCGGACCCCTCCTTACCCCCCGCCACTGATCTCAGGCAGAGTGGCAGCAGACCACCACCCCCCCCCACCACACCACCGATCTCAAGCAGATTGGCAGTGGACCCCCTCCCCCCCTCGCCTCGGATCTCAGGCAGAGTGGCAGCGGACCCCCCCGTTCCCCGTCACCACCGATCTCAAGCAGAGTGGCAGTGGACCCACCATCCCCCCGCCCCACCAATCTCAAGCAGAGAGCTGTCAGACGCCAAGCACTTATCTCCTCACGAACCCTCACTGATGGAGCGTCCAAATCGGACTTCCATAGAGCATGTCTATTTCACGCCAATTCCAGATGGACGAACGTAGTGGTAAAGGGAGAAATGCTGGTAAAGTTCGGCATGCAGCCCATTAAGTCAACTGAAATGCATGCAAACGCATTTAAATGGCCGTCGCGCCCGGTCCCAATCGTGGCCATTTTTGGGCCTTGGTAAAGGGGGAGGCGGGGCACGGATCGTACTACCTGCCTCACGCCCGACTTTACCAGGTTTTCACGCCCGGAAACGGGCGCAATGTGATGGTAAAATCAGGCTCTAACTCTCATTCTTCTAAACTCTAGAGTACAGGCCCAGTTTCTTCAATCTTTCCTCAAAACAATCCCACCATCTCAGGAATTTGCCTGGTCAGCCTTTGTTGCACTCTCTCTATGTTAGGTATATCCTTCCTTGATAAGGAGACCAAAGCTATACATAATACTCCAGGTTTCGTCCCACCAAGGCTGTGGAAGAATAGGCTTCACTAAACAACTTTCCAAAATTTATTCGACAGCTCCTCTCAAACTCCCAGAAGAACAAGAGCACAAGGCGCATGGGACCACCATCTTTGAACTACACACCAATCTGACTTGCAGCTATATTACTGATCCTTCATTCTTGCTACATCAAAAACTTTGGCCCTACCTAACAATACTGTGAAAGTATACGTTCATTGCATAGACTAGTCGTTTAAGGCAAGGTGAGGAAAGGGCTGGGACCTGAATATTCAAGGGTGACCTTTCTTTTGGGCAGCAAGTTAAGAAAATGTGGAGGAGTAGCTCTTAAGTATGACATGAGTACAATGTCATAGAGGGAAAGATGAGCTCAGATCAAGATGGAGAATCAGTCTGGCTTCAGGTAAGAAATAGTAAAAGGCAGAAATGAAGCTTGAGGGAGTAGTTTACAGGCCTCCTCTATGCCCTAAAAGTGAAAGGGAGAATTAATGGGGGCTTGAAAGAAGGCTGCAGCAATAGTCATGGATGATTTTAATCTACATATAGGTTGGGCGCATCAGATGGGCAGAGGTAGCAGAAGATGAGTCCATGAAGGTTTTTTTGAGAGAGTTTCTGAGAACCAACCAGGCAGCAGGCTATATAGATCTGGTAATATGAAATAAAGATGTGGAGATGCCGGCGTTGGACTGGGGTAAACACAGTAAGAAGTTTAACAACACCAGGGATCAAGTGGATCACTTGAAGAGCATAGAGGGTGTACAAGTGGAGTTAAGAATGAAATCAGGAGGGCAAAAAGGGGACATGATTGCTTTGGCAGATAAGGCACAGGAGAATCCAAATAGAGATTTTACAGATACATAAAGGGCAAAAGAGTAATAAGGGAGAGAGTAGGGCCTCTTAAGGATCAACAAGGTCATCTATGTGCGGATCTACAAGAGATGGGTGAGATCCGAAATGCATATTTCTCATCAGTATTTACTGTTGAGAAAGGCGTGGATGCTCGGGAACTTGGGGAAATAATGATGTCTTGAGGACTGTACATATAAAGAGAAGGAAGCGCTGGAAGTCTTAAAGAGCATCAAGGTAGATAAATCCCCGGGATCTGATGAAGTGTATCCCAGGACGTTGTGGGAGGCTCGGGAGGAAATTGCGGGTCCCCGAGCAGAGATATTTGAATCATTGACAGCCACAGGTGAGGTGCCTGAAGATTGCAGGGTGGTAAATGTCGTGCCTTTGTTTAAAAAGCGCTGCAGGGAAATGCCTGGGAACTACAGGCTGGTGAGCCTCACATCTGTAGTGAGTAAGTTGTTGGAAGGTATTCTGAGAGACAGGATCTATAGGCATTGAGAGATTAGGGACAGTCAGCATGGCTTTGTGAGTGGAAAATCATGTCTCACAAATTTGATTGAGTTTTTTGAAGAGGTAACCAAGGTGGATGAGGGGAGGGCAGTGCAGTTGATGTTGTCTACATGAACTTTAGCAAGGCCTTTGACAAGGTACCGCACGGTAGGTTGTTGCATAAGGTTAAACCTCATGGGATCCAGGGTGAGGTAGCTGTGATGACTTCAGCCAGGGTAATGAGGTTGGCTTGCTCGAGTATGAACTACCTGATGAGTCCTCGCCCCTTCGCTTTGGGAGAGGAGTACGGCAAGGCTGCCCCCTGTCCGACCAACTTTATTCTGTGTGCGTGGTGCCATTCCTGCGCCTCTTGCGGAGGAGGTTGTTGGGTTTGACTCTGCGCGGCCCGGACATAGGGGTGGTCCTGTCGGCCTACGCCGATGACGTGCTCCTCATGTTCACGGACCCGGCTGACCTGCGGAGGATGCGAGAATGCCAGGTGGTGTACTCCGCCGCGTCCTCTGCCAGGATCAACTGGGCCAAGTGCTCCGGACTCCTGGTTGGTCCGTGGGAGACGGACCCCCTTCCGGAGGAGCTCAGGCCTTTCACCTGGAGCAGGACCAACCTCCTCTACCTGGGGGTCCATCTCTGCCCAGCCGAGGAATCCTGGCCGGCGAACTGGCAGGAGCTGGAGGCCAAAGTCTCCGCCCGCCTGGGTCACTGGACAGGACTGCTCCGAGTGCTGTCCTACAGGGCACGAGTTCTCATCATAAACCAGCTGGTCGCCTCCATGCTGTGGCACTGGCTGGTCACTTTGACCCCTCCCCCTGGCTTTGTCACCGAAATGCAGTAAGCCGTCGTGCGGTTCTTCTGGGACAACCGACTGCACTGGGTCTCTGCCGAGCTTCTGCATCTCCCGCTTGAGGAGGGCGGACAAGGTCTGGTGTGCCTCCGCACATAGGTAGCGACCTTCCCCCTCCAGACCCTGCAGAGATACCTTTACGTCGAGCCTCCTCCACGATGGCGACGTATTTTTTCCGCCAGTTGCATGGCCTCAACTATGACGTGCAGCTCCTGCATATCAACCTGGGGCGTATTCCGACCTCCTTGCGGGAGTTGCCCGTCTTTTACCAGGACCTCCTTACGGTCTGGAACGCGGTCGCCTCGCGACACAGCTCTCCCCCGTCAGGAGTAGCGGCTCTCGTGCGAGAGCCGTTGCTCAGGAATCCGCACCTCCAGCCTTACAACTTCAGGTGGCTGGCGGAGAGGAGGGCCGCGGACGGCGGGGTGACCAGGATCGGGGACCTCTGCTGGATGGCGGAGGAGCGGGCTGGATGAGCCCCCACATGCTGGCTGAGCGCGCGGGGGTGGCCGTCTGGCGCGCGGCCAAAGCCATCCAAGACCTTAAGACGGTCGTGCTCGGCCCTGAGTGCGCACGCGGTCTGGAGGCGGCGCAGGCGTGCGGTGGGATCCTGCCCAAGCGTTTCCCTGCTCGGACGGAATTTCACATTGGTCCAAAGCCTAAACCTCCCCCCCTCCGGGTCAGGTGCCCCACTGCATGTGCTGCCTCGCGGAAATGTCCTCCGTGCCCTTTTCCACCGCGCGGAGGCGTTTCCTGTACGGGCTGCTGCTGCACACCTTTCATTACCGCGTCCTCGCCTGTCGCCCGGATACATCTTGGCGGGCCTTGTTGCCGCCAGGCGGCGGAGGTCCCCAGTGGAGGTCCCTCTACGGAGGGATCTCCCCCAATTATCTTGGGGACCTGGGGTGGAGGGTGCTGCACGCAGCAGTGCTGTACAACTGTAGGTTTTTCTGGTTCACGGGCTCCCAAGACTGCCCTTTTTGTGGCCTTGTGGAGTCCGTGGACCATGTCTATGTTCTGTGTTTGAGACTGCACACCCTTTTTGGTTTCCTCAAACACCTTTTACTGATGTTTTGTTTACACTTCAGTACCACGCTCCTGATCTACGGGCACCTGGTGCAGAGAGGGGCGGATCGGGATGCCGACCTCCTCGTGAACCTACTCCTGGGCCTGGCGAGATGCACCATCAATAGGTCCACGCAGCGAGCGATCAACGGGCCCGTCCATCCTGACTGTCTGCCCCTCTACCGCAGCTCATTCGCGGCCAGGTGTCTCTGGAGAGGGAGCATGCGGTGTCCACCGGCGCAGTTGACGCCTTCCGCGACCGCTGGGCACCGCAGGGGCTGGGGTGTATTATCGACCCTGATAATCACCTTTTGGGTTGATGTTTTAAGTTTCCTTTCGACTTTGTTTTTGGGGAGCTGCCCCTTTTAACTTGTCCCTAAGTTAGTTTGAGTTTGTTTATTTGGTTGGTATCGAAAGAAATACCTGATGAGTCCTCGCCCCTTCGTTTTGGGAGAGGAGTACGGCAGGGCTGCCCCTTGTCCGGCCAACTGTATTCGATTTGCGCCGAGCCATTCTTGCGCCTCTTGCAGAGGAGGTTGTCGGGTCTGACTCTACGCGGCCCGGACGTAGGGGTGGTCCTGTCGGCTTACGCCAATGACGTGCTCCTCATGTTCACGCACCCGGCTGACCTGCGGAGGATGCGAGAATGCCAGGCGGTGTACTCCGCCGCGTCCTCCGCCAGGATCAACTGGGCCAAGTGCTCCGGACTCCTGGTCGGTCCATGGGAGACGGACACCCTTCCAGAGGAGCTCAGGCCTTTCACCTGGAGCAGGACCCCGAGCGTTCCCCTAGTCTAAGTAATGGTGACCATGAAACGATAATTGATTGTTACAGAAATCCATCTGGTTCACTAACATCCTTTAGGGAAGGAAAGCTGCCTATAGGTGACTCCAGACCCACAGCATTGTTTTGGTCGCCACACTACCAGAAGGACGTGGAGGCATTAGAGAGAGTGCAGAGAAGGTTTACCAGGATGTTGCCTGGTATGGAGGGTCTTAGCTACGAGGAGAGATTGGGTAAACTGGGGTTGTTCTCCCTGGAAAGATGGAGAATATGGGGAGATCGAATAGAGGTGTACAAGATTATGAAGGGGATGGATAGGGTGAATGGTGGGCAGCTTTTTCCCAGATCAGAAGTGACGATCACGAGGGGTCACGGGCTCAAGGTGAGAGGGGCGAAGTATAACTCCGATATTAGAGGGATGTTTTTTACACATAGGGTGGTGGGGGCCTGGAATGCGCTGCCAAGTAGGGTGGTGGAGGCAGACATGCTGACATCGTTTAAGACTTACCTGGATAGTCACATGAGCAGCCTGGAAATGGAGGGATACAAACGATTGGTCTAGTTGGACCAATGAGCAGCTCAGGCTTTGAGGGCCAAAGGGCCTGTTTCCTGTGCTGTGCTGTTCTTTGTTCTTTGGAGGGATATGTCGCCATGTCACCAGCGCATTAGCCTGGGCCTCCGGATTACTACTATATCACCATCTTTGATAAGGTTTCCATTATCTTTCTTACTGCTGAAGTTAACCTATTTGGCCTATTGTTCCCTGAACTTGTTCTTAAACAAGTTTTCAAATCTAGGCATCACGTTAACTGTTAAACTTATGGCACTATTCCATCTTCTAATGATATTTAATAGTGCTTCTGCTAGCTCTTCCTTAACTCTGCCCCAACTTCTCTTAATGTGTGGGGATAGAATCCATCGGCCCAGGGGTTTTATCCTGTCTTGTGTCTGGTTCATCCATTATCGCACCAATTCCTATTTAACAGAGATCAGAGTGGCTGAAAACAAGTAGCTAAATTGCTGTCATTCTGAAATCTATATAGTTCCTCTTGCGATTTGTTACATCCTTTGTTTTTGTATCAACAAATTTCAAAATTATGTCCTTTTTGACCAAATCAAAATCATTTATCTACAACAAAAATACAAGTAGAGCCAGCACTGTTCCCTGTAACATCAATTCCAAATGTTCTCTCATCAAAGCAATATTCATTTGCCTTAAATTACTTGTCCATCAACTAACTTTCTCATTATTGGAGGACTTCAAATTATTCTGGGACTTAAAACACCAATAAAGACTATTAGAACAGAGTGGATTAACTTAAGATAAGAATCACAGACTGCTTCATATATATGTTACAGAGGTACTGTCTGCATAGTAACACATATAACCACAGTTAGATAATTCAAACATGTATTTTTGAAAGTATTATTGAACAGGCATGGATCTTGGCTAAAGGCACAGGGTTCGAAGGCATTGTGGGAAATAGGCCAGTAAAGTGAACCACATTCCTGATAACAATACACCCATAGGAGCATAGCCCTTATCAGCATGGGTACCAGACAGCTCAGTGAATGAGATATTCATTGAACAAGGACAGACTACTGATTCCAGACAGCTAATGAATAAGCCAGAGAAGAATCCAGAAAGGTGGCCATGGGAAAGTCAGGCAGAAACCGCTAGAACCTATTGTTTCCATGCTGTCAGAGAATAACTGTGATTGGCCAAGGTATATGGCATTTACTAATCATGACTGATCTGTATTAATGATGATGAGCCAGAAGGCGAGTAAAATGTCTTTTGGAAGTTGTATAATTGTACTGCCGCTGTGATGTAACTTCAGAGAAGAGTTGGACTGCCCAACCCTTCTTTTCCCAGCTTGCGTTGGTCAATAAAGAAACTTCCTTCGCCAGGATACTGTGTTGCGAGTCTTTGTATTAGCTAAAGTTAAGCTCAATACTTAGCCTCTGAAAAACCCCCGAAACTAATCACTTATTTTCTCTTGTATATAACATACTTATATTTTTCTGACAAGCTTCTTTTGAGATACTTGACTGAATACCTCTGAAAATCCATACACACTTCGTTTTTCAAAAAACTAGTAAAATTTGCCAATACAATGTGCCTTTAACAAACCATGCTAATTCCTGAACTAATAATACGTTCTAAATCCTCATTAATTTTCCCTTGAAGTAAGGAATCGAAAGGGAGAAAAGTTTGATAAATTTGCTTTCTTGTTCACATATTGCTAGTTTGGACAAAAACCTGGCTCCTGCCAGCAACAGAAACATTACACACAACGTGCACTTTATAATCATTTTTTCAACACTATTCCTTGAGGAAGGTACAATATATTTTTGATGCTCAACATATTGCTTTCCTGACAGCTACATATGCTTCATAGTGCTCTATGAAAGTTATTCATCATTGCTCTGCTACCATTATTACATGGACATCTGAAAGTGATTGTCCTTTGTCTGAAGTCACCAAAATAACTACTATAGTTTCATTGAGATGTCTGATTTTAGCAAATGAATAGGAAAAATGGCATGTACTTGTTGATGCTTTTCTGGAACATCTTTTGAAATTTAAAACTTACTTTTTCATGCGATGTAAACCTCGTTTATATTTACGTAAGGGCACGCATTTGTCAATTTCCAGCTCTTGCTCTATTTCAGTTGACTCTAAGTCAAAGAGTAGAGAAATGTTAAAATTATCAATAACTACACAATTAATATGTTTTAATCTCCAAAATTGGTTGCAAACTTTACAAATTTTCATTAATTCCAACATTACCATTAATTGGATTTTTCCACGTTTCAGCCTTCTTTAATCTCTTCTGCATTTTACGAAAATAACGCTAAAAATAAACAAACATTTCATTTTTATTCGGACAGAATAGTAAACTAAATTCGTAATTCAGTAGTATTAATTGCCAAAGAGTGCAATTTTCATTTTGGAAAACATATTTATGAAAATATGATGATGTAGTATAAGTACACAATTTACATCTGCTGTAAAAATGCCACAATGTACCTGCAGCTGTCGATTACACATGGAAGAGCATGAGGGCTGTTATGTTAAAATGCCATTTAGAATTAGCTGATGTGGCTCTTATATGTTGCCTCGGTTAATAACTTATCGTTGCTATACCCAATGTTACGACGTGGATACAGATCAGCATTATTCCAATGACATAACAATGACATATATATGAAGAAGATCTTGAAACCTTTGATGATATAACAAGGCAATTTATTATACCAAATAATTTTGCATGGATATTTTTTTAAAAAATCAGCTTCTTGCGTCCCATCAGATCTGAGTGCGTGTGTCTGAATTTGAAGAGCTCATATGCCAAAAGATCATTCGGTGCAGCCTTTCTGGTCACTGAAGAGTAACTCTCATTCTGCCATATGCTGTTCCTGGGCTGAATTTTCCCATTTCTTTTCCAGGTGTTGTCTCAGGCAGGAAAAACGGAGGATAGCCCACCAGCTGCCTCGCCAGGTCTTCCCACTGTATTTTCCAATAAATTAAGGGTTTTAAGAAAGTTAAGAGGCAGGATGTCATGCAAGGAGAGGTGAACCAGCAATCTCAGGTGCCGAGATCAGGGGGCCCTACACTGATCAAAAATTGGACGGTTCTCTGGCTTTCCCTTCCATCCCCTCCCTGGAAACCTTTGCCCCAGGCTTCCCTTCATATCCCTCTCTTCAGGCTTGCATTGAAGCACCGGCACCACAAAGCCGCCAAGAAAGCTGCCTGTGTCCCCACCACCCCAAAACGAAGATGTAGAGCCGATTCACAGGTGCCAGCTTGAATTCACTCAACTCCAAGTTGCCCTCGGAGGTCTGGTCTGCTTGTGTCTCTTGAAACCATTCTGAGTTTAATTTGACGTGGGGGCATGATTCCAACTTATGGGCCCGATAATGATATGCAAATATATTACATTGAGATTCTGCTGTTGAGCACAGGAAATGTGACCAGCCACCAATGGGAGGAGGGGCAATCGCGCCCTAAATCTATGTCATTTATCACGCCTAAAGACTTCTCGCAACTCTCACCACCAAACCTGCCCAATGCAAAAGGGAGCAGAAAATCTCAGCCATCATCTTTACTACAAGCCCCAAGGGTTTCTTGTTTATTCCTCTGTCCAGTGGTGCAACTATTGTTAGGAGGCCTATAAACTACTCCCACCAGTATTTACTCACCCTTGCTATTCCTAATTTCCACCCATACTGATTCTTCTTGATCTTCCGAGCCAAGATCCTTCCTCACAACTGTCCTTATATCATCCTTTACTGTCCAGGTTACTCCTCTTTATCCGTTCTGTCTGTCTTTTCGAAGGTTTCTGTTCTACTGGAATATTTATTTTCCCACTTAGCTCATCTTGACTCTGGGGTGAATTTTCCCGTTCCACCCACCACGGGAATCGCGAGGGGCGGACCATGGAAAGATCTGTTGACCTCGGGCAGGATTTTCCAGTTTTGGGGAGAGTGTGGCCAGAAAATCTCACCCTCTGTCTCTGTAACGGTGATTAGATCAAAATCATTTATCTCTGTTATGCCACAACTTCACCTATAGCAACTAGGCTTCACAGAACTTGAGCACTGCTGAAAGAAGAAATTTTGTCCAAGTTTTTTGTCTTGCCAGAGTCCACTTGCTAACCAATCCGCACTCTCTTCTCAAAGTATAACTTTTGTTTCCCCTGACATTGGTATTCTTGTGATTATCGCCAAGCATTGTTTGAAAACTTAAACCAGGCAGCTTAACTTTGATTGATAATGGCATTACTCCAAGGAATGAACCAGCAAACTTATTCTGTTTAGCTGCAACAAGCACAAATGTGTGCATATGTTTTTTCTCTCTGCAATGAACAGGGCCCCGTGTATTTCTATATGTAACTTCCAGTGCATGCAAAGGTGCTCCACTGTGAGCTTGACTGACACCATCAGTTTTACTTTTAGCATAATGAGGATTATTTCGCAAATGTTGTCAAATCGCAGAATCACATCTAATGCTGGATGCTGTTCTGAGGTTTTGCAAGCACCAGCTGGTTAAGTACAATCTATACCTGGCCTGTCACGAACAGCAGAAGCGACATGCCGGTTGATGCATTCTGCCAGTCTTTGGAACTATGGACTACTTCATTTATCTCACTGCAGATGTTTTGCACGTTCAGATCGAGCCTTTAATTTTTTTACTATCATTCTCTGCATAGATCTTACTGTCCGATGTACTATGACAGTTAAACTCTGCAAACCTTCTTGTTCCACTCCATCATTACTGAAAATCATTACACTGTTTTAAGTGAGCAAGCATGAAAACAGCAGCTGATCACTGATTGCAGCAGCATGGTAGCACAGTGGTTAGCACTGCTGCTTCACAGCTCCAGGGTCCCGGGTTTGGTTCCCGGCTCGGGTCACTGTCTGTGTGGAGTTTGTACATTCTCCTCGTGTCTGCGTGGGTTTCCTCCGGGTGCTCTGGTTTCCTCCCACAGTCCAAAGATGTACGGGTTAGGTTGATTGGCCAGGTTAAAAATTGCCCCTTAGAGTCCTGAGATGCATAGGTTAGAGGGATTAGTGAGCAAAATATGTGGGGATAGGGCCTGGTGGGATTGTGGTCGGTGCAGACTCGATGGGCAGCAGCTATGAGATCGAGAACTCATGGATAGCACATTTAAGGTGGTGATCGATCACACTACAGGTGAAAAGAGTACAGAGACGCAATAGTCAATCTAGAAGCATCAGGTAGAAGCATCAGGCAGATAGCCTAATGCAGGAGTCCCCCGAGTCCATCCCATAAACAATTGAGTTCTCTGTTCTGGACATTGGTGAGGGTGATAGTTCCTCAAGAGGCTTGCAGCTCGAGTCAAGGCCAAGATCCTGGTTGAGGCCGTTCTCATGTGTGCGGAACTTGGCTATCAGTTTTTGGGCTCGGCAATTCTGCATTGTCGTGTGTCGTGAAGGCCACCTTGGAGAACGCTTACCCGAAGATCAGAGGCTGAATGCCCGTGACTGCTGAAGTGTTCCCCGACAGGAAGAGAACACTCCTGCCTGGCGATTGTCGAGCAGTCTTCATTCATCCATTGAGGATGGCCTCAACCGGGATCTTGGGTTCATATCACACTACCTGTAACCCCCACAACTTGCCTGGGCTTGCAAAATATCACTGACTGTCCTGGCTGAGACAGTTCGCACCTCTTTAACCTGTGCTTAACCCTCTCTCCACTCACATTGTCGGAACCTGTAAAGACTCGCATTCCAACCATTATCTTGTAAATTGAATCTGTGTCTATGCATGCCCTGTTTGTGAACACAACTCTTCACTCACCTGAAGAAGGAGCGACACTCTGAAAGCTTGTGCTACCAAATAAATCTGTTGGACTTTAACCTGATGTTGTAAGTGGGCCAATCCATGGCTTATGAAGGAAATTAGAGAGCATATCTGCTCTAAGGAAGAAGCATACAGATTGGCCAAGAAAAATAATAGGTCTGAGGATTGGGAGCAGTTTAGATTTCAGCAAAGAAGGACCAAGGGATTGATTAAGATGGGGAAAATACAGTACGGAAGTAAGTTTGCAGGGAACATAAAGATAGACACTAAGAGTTTCTATAGATATGTAAAGAGAAAGAGGTTGGTGAAGACAAATGTAGGTCCTCTGCAGACAAAAACGGGGAAATGTATAAGAGGGGACAAAGAAATGGCCGAGCAACTGAATATATACTTTGGTTCTGTCTTTACAAAAGAGGACACAAATCAGATACCAGAAATGTTGGCGTATGCAAGATTGAGTGAGAGGGAAGAACTGAGGGAGATCAATATTAGTAGAGCAGTGGTACTGGGAAAGCTGATGAGATTGAAGGCAGATAAATCCCCAGGGCCTGATAATCTACATCCCAGAGTACGGAAGGAAGTGGCTCTAGAAATAGTAGATGCATTGGTGATCATCTTCCAGGATTCTATAGACTCTGGAACAGTCCCTGCAGATTGGAGGGGAGCGAATGTCACTCCAATATTCAAAAAGGGAGGAAGAGAGAAAACAGGGAATTATAGACCAGTAAGCTTAACACTGGTAGTGGGGAAAAGTCTCGAATCCACGATCAAGGATTTTATAGCATTTAGAAAGCAGTGGCAGGATCAGACAGTCAGCGTGGATTTGACAAATCTGTTGGAATTCTTTGAAGATGTAACGAGTAGAGTTGACAAGGGGGAACCAGTAGATGTGGTATATTTGGACTTTCAGAATGCGTTTGACAAACATCCGCGCAAGAGATTATTGTGCAAGATTAAAGTGCATGGGATTGGAGGAAGTGTATTGAGATGGATAGAAAACTGATTGGCAGAGAGGAAACAACGAATAGGAGTTAATGGGTGCTTTTCAAATTGGCAGGCAGTAACTAGTAGGGTGCCACAGGGATCAGTGCTGGGACCCCAGTTATTCACAATATAAAATCATGATTTGGATGAGGGAACAAAATGTAACATCTCAAAGTGTGCAGACGATACCAAGTTGGGTGGGAGGGTGAACTGCGACCAGGATGCAGAGATCCTTCAGAATGATCTGGACAGGTTGGGTGAGTGGGCGAATCAATGGCAGATGTAGTATAATTAGGATAAGTGTGAGGTTATTCACTTTGGAAGCAGAAACAAGGCGGAGATTACTACCTGAATGGCTGTAAATTGGGAGAGGGGAGTGTGCAGCTGGGTTTCCTTGTGCACCAGTCACTTCAGGTAAGCATGCAGGTGTAGCAGGCGGTAAAGGCGGCAAATGGCATGATGGCCTTCATCGCGAGAGTTTTTGAGTACAGCAGCAGGGATGTGTTGTAGCAACTATACAGGGCCTCGGTGAGGCCACACCTAAAGTATTGTGTGCAGTTTTGGTCTCCTTTTCTGAGGAAGGACGTTCTTGCTCTCGAGGGAGTGCAGCGAAGGTTAACCCGGCGGATTCCAGGGATGGCGGGATTGATGTATGAGGAGAGATTGACTCGGTTAGGATTGTTTTCGCTGGAGTTCAGATGAATGAGGGGGGATTTCATAGAGAATTATAAAATTCTAACAGGCCTAGACAGGATAGATGCAGGGCGGATGTTCCCGACGGTGGGGGAGTCCAGAACCAGGGATCACAATCTGAGGATTCAAGATAGACCATTTAGGACGGAGATGAGGAGACATTTCTTCACCCAAAGAGTGGTAAACCTGTGAAATTCATTACCACAGAAAGCAGTTGATGCCAAAACATTGAATGCATTCAAGAGGCGGCTGGATATAGCACTTGGGGCAAATAGGATCAAAGGCTATGGGGAAAAAGCAGGATTAAGCTATTGAGTTGGATGACCAGCCATGATCTTAGTGAATGGCGGAGCAGGCTCGAAGAGCCAAATGGCCTCCTCTTGCTCCGATCTTCCATGTTTCTATGTGGGCAGCATGGTGGCACAGTGGTTAGCACTGCTGCCTCACAGCACCAGGGACCTGGGTTTAATTCCAGCCTTGGGTAACTGTCTTTGTGGAGTTTGCGCATTCTTCCTGTGTCCGTGCAATTTCCTCCCACGGTCCAAAGATGTGCAGGTTACATGCGCAATTGTCCCTTGAGTGTCAAGGAATTTGGCAATGGGGCTGACAGGAATAGGGCCTGGGTGGGATGTTGCCAGTGCAAGCTCAATGGGCTGAATTACCTCTTTCTGCACTGTATGGATTCTATGATTCCATGAACCATGTGTACTGGCTATAGTCTGGAATCTGCAGAATCTGTGCAGGAACTCAGGCTAAAATATATTGATTTTTAAAAAGAACACAAGAACTCAGAGCAGGAGTAGGCCATTTGGCCCTTCAACCCTGCTCCGCCATTCAATTAGATCATGGCTGATCTTTTCACGGACTCAGCTCCACTTACCCACCAGCTCACCACAGCCCTTAATTCCTTTACTGTTCAAAAATCCATCTATCTTTGCCTTAAAAACTCTCAATCAGGTAGTCCCAACTGCTTCACTGGACAGGGAATTCCACAAAGTCACAACCCTTTGGGTGAAGAGGTTCCTCCTCAACTCAATCCTGAATCTGCTCCCCCTTATTTTCAGGTTTCGCCCCCCAGTGGAAACAACCTCCCTACTTCTATCTTATCTATTCCCTTCATAATTTTATTTGTTTCCATAACACCCCCCTCATTCTTCTAAATTCCAAAGAGTATAATCTCAGTCTACTCAGTCTCTTCTCATAAGCCAACCTTCTCAACTCGGAATCAACCGAGTGAATCTCCTCTGCACCTCCTCCAGCGCCAGGACATCCTTTCTCAAGTAAGGAGACCAACACTGTACACAGTACTCCAGGTGTGGCCTCCCCAGCATCTTATATAGCTGCAACATAACCTCCCTGTTTTTAAACTCCATCCCACTAGCTTTCGAGGACAAAATTCCATTTGCCTTCTTAATTACCTGCTGCAGCTGCAAACCAACTTTTTGTGATTCATGTACAAGGACACCCAGGTCCCTCTGCAAGCTGCAATTTTTTACCATTTAAATAATAGTCCACTTTGCTGTTATTCCTATCAAAATGGATGGCCTCACATTTACCAACATTGTATTCTATCTGCCAGACCCTTGCCTACTCACTTAAACTCTCTGTATCTCTTTGCAGACTTTTATAGTGTCCTCTGCACACTTTGCTCTACCACTCATCTTAGTGTCATCTGCGAACTTTGACACACTACACTTTGTCCCCAATCATCTATGTAAATTGTTAACAATTGCGGTCCCAACACTGATCCCCGAGGCATACCACTAGTCACTGATCGCCAACCAGGAAAACACACACTTATTCCCACTCTTCGCTTTCTGTTAGTTAACCAATCCTCTATCCATGCTAATACATTACCCGTAATGCCGTGCATCTTTATCTGATGCAAAAGCCTTTTGTGCTGCACTTCGTCAAATGCCTTCTGTGCGGCACCTCGTCAAATGCCTTCTGGAAATCCAGATACACCACATCTACCAGTTCCCCATTGTCCACTATGCTCGTAATGTCCTCAAAGAATTTTATTCAATTAGTTAAGTGTGACCTGCCTTTCATGAACCCATCGTGTGTTTTCCCAATGGGACAATTTCTATTCAGCTGTCTCATTATTTCTTCCTTGATGATAGCTTCAAGCATTTTCCCCACTACAGAAGTTAAGCTAACTGGCCTATAGTTACCCACCATTTTTCTATCTCCTCTTTTAAACAGTGGCGTCACATTTGCTGCCTTCCAATCTACTGGAACCGCCCCAGAGTCCAGCGAATTTTGATAAATTACCACGAGTGCATTTGCTATTTCCCCCACCGTCTCTTTTAGTATCCTGGGATGCATTCCTTCAAGGCCAGGAGACTTGTCTACTGTGACGCTAGTGTACCTTAAAGAAAGTTTTTTTTTAAAACATGACTTCTGCAGCTTTCACAGCTTCAGTGGTTTCTGAGCTCACAGCTTCAGTGACGTCATTGTTGCTGGCTTGACTGGAAATGTCCTTTTATTGCTCAAGTGTCTTAAATGGGGTTGTTTGTGGTGTTTGCTTTGGAATTAGCTTTGCAATCCTGCATTGTTATGAGGATGGTCATGTGTTTTTGGACGGTTTTTTACTTTTCAGTTCAGAGCTGCAGGTTTGAGTTTTAGTTTTAGAAGAGACAGCAAGATAAAAGGAATTGTTTTCTCTCTCTCTCCCGGTTTTGTTTTCTTTGGAAATTCTCCTGTTTTCCTGAAGGGTGAATATCTGCTGTTGATGGGGCTGGACCAGAGTCTCTCTGGTGCGTTGGGAAGCTGCCTTGTCTTCAAACTGTGCAGAATAAATCCAGAGAGCTGCAGACTTCAACCAAAGGACTCAATCTCCCTTATCACGTGAGCAGTAGACTTTGCTGAACATGTTTAAAGGGTTTTCTCTATGGCAAGGGTTTTGGTTTGATTGGAACACATTAGATATCTTTGTTAAGGGTTTTATACATTATAGCGGTTGTTTTGTTTCTTGTTTGCAATTGAAAAAATTCTTGCTAATTTTCTTACTATACATGTTAACTATGTTCTTAAATAAACTTTGTTCCACAAAAGCTTCCTTGGGTCTTTTGAATCACACCTGAAGTGGAATATATCATGTTTATCCTAGCCAAATTCAAGATACAAAATTTATGATTCAGATGGGCTTCATAAAATACATTAGAGTTTCTAACCTCAACCATAACACTACCTTTAGCCCCATTAACTTACCTAACACTGCTTCTTTAGTGATAATGATCGTTTCTAGATTCTCACCTGTCATTGCCTTCTCATCATCAATTTGGGGCATGTTATTTGTGTTTTCCACTGTGAAGTCCGACACAAAATACCTGTTCAATGCCTCGGCCACTTCCTCATTTCCCATTATTAAATCCCCCTGCTTAGCTTCAATGTTTACCTTCGCCGCTCTTTTTCTTTTTATATATCTGTAGAAACCTTTGCTGTCTGTTTTTGTATTCTGAACTAGTTTACTCTCATAGTCTATCTCACTTTTCTTTATAGTTTTTTTGCAGCTCTCTGTTGGCCTTTAAAGGTTTCCCAACCCTCTCGTTTTCCACTAATCTTTGCGATTTTGTATGCAAGGCCAGAATTTATTACCCATGACAATTAAAGAATGGTGATATAGTGCGAAGGCCTGATTTTGCTTGACGAAGTTGAACTTGTAGATTGTAGTGTTCCCCTGCATCTTCTGCCCTTGTTATTCTTGGTGCTGGAGGTTGAGAATTTGGAAGGTGCTGACTAAGAAACCTTGATGAGTTCTGCAGTGCATTTTGTAGATGGTACACATTGTGCATGTAGTGGTGCGAATAAAGTTTAATGTGCTGAATGGGATATAGAAATTTACCAGGAGGATACAAGCTGGTAGACTGAAAAATGTTCCAAATAATTACGTTGTTTGCCACCTCCCTAAATCAAGAAAATTACGACCTGTTAAAAGGTAGAGGTAAATTTGGACAAATTGTACGTTGCAGTGATTAAGCACATGAACAAAATATTTTCCAACAGCAGATGATGGTGATAATGGGAGGTAGAACATAGAACATAGAACATTACAGCGCAGAACAGGCCCTTCGGCCCACGATGTTGCACCGACCAGTTAAAAAAAAAAAAACTGTGACCCTCCAACCTAAACCAATTTCTTTTCGTCCATGAACCTATCAACGGATCTCTTCAACGCCCCCAAACTAGGCGCATTTACTACTGATGCTGGCAGGGCATTCCAATCCCTCACCACCCTCTGGGTAAAGAACCTACCCCTGACATCGGTTCTATAACTACCCCCCCTCAATTTAAAGCCATGCCCCCTCGTGCTGGATTTCTCCATCAGAGGAAAAAGGCTATCACTATCCACCCTATCTAAACCTCTAATCATCTTATATGTTTCAATAAGATCCCCTCTTAGCCGCCGCCTTTCCAGCGAAAACAATCCCAAATCCCTCAGCCTCTCCTCATAGGATCTCCCCTCCATACCAGGCAACATCCTGGTAAACCTCCTCTGCACCCTCTCCAAAGCCTCCACATCCTTCCTGTAATGTGGGGACCAGAACTGCACACAGTACTCCAAGTGCGGCCGCACCAGAGTTGTGTACAGTTGCAACATAACGCTACGACTCCTAAATTCAATCCCCCTACCAATAAACGCCAAGACACCATATGCCTTCTTAACAACCTTATCTACTTGATTCCCAACTTTCAGGGATCTATGCACACATACACCTAGATCCCTCTGCTCCTCCACACTATTCAAAGTCCTCCCGTTAGCCCTATACTCAACACATCTGTTATTCCTACCAAAGTGAATTACCTCACACTTCTCCGCATTAAACTCCATCCGCCACCTCTCGGCCCAACTTTGCAACCTGTCTAAGTCTTCCTGCAAACTACGACACCCTTCCTCACTGTCTACCACACCACCGACTTTGGTGTCATCAGCAAATTTGCTAATCCACCCAACTATACCCTCATCCAGATCATTAATAAATATTACAAACAGCAGTGGCCCCAAAACAGATCCCTGAGGTACACCACTTGTAACCGCACTCCATGATGAATATTTACTATCAACCACCACCCTCTGTTTCCTATCCGCTAGCCAATTCCTGATCCAATTTCCTAGATCACCCCCAATCCCATACATCTGCATTTTCTGCAGAAGCCTACCATGGTGAACCTTATCAAACGCCTTACTAAAATCCATATATACCACGTCCACTGCCTTGCCCCCATCCACCTCCTTGGTCACTTTCTCAAAAAACTCAATAAGGTTAGTAAGGCACGACCTACCTGCCACAAAACCATGCTGACTATCACCTATCAATTCATTACTCTCCAAATAACTATAAATCCTATCCCTTATAATTTTTTCCAACATCTTGCCGACAACAGAAGTGAGACTCACCGGTCTATAATTCCCGGGGAAGTCTCTGTTCCCCTTCTTAAACAATGGGACAACATTCGCTAACCTCCAATCTTCTGGTACTATACCAGAGGCCAACGACGACCTGAAGATCAGAGCCAGAGGCTCTGCAATCACTTCTCTTGCCTCCCAGAGAATCCTTGGATAAATCCCATCCGGACCAGGGGATTTATCTATTTTCAGACCCTCCAGAATATCCTGCACATCCTCCTTATCAACTGTAATACTGTCTATTCTACTCCCTTGCAACCCAGTGTCCTCCTCAGCTATATTCATGTCCCCTTGCGTGAACACCGAAGAGAAATATTGGTTCAATGCTTCACCAATCTCCTCCGGTTCCACACATAACTTCCCTCTGCCATCTATAACTGGCCCTAAACTTGCCCTAACCAACCTTCTGTTCTTGACATACCTATAGAACGCCTTAGGATTCTCTTTAACCCTATCCGCCAAAGTCTTCTCATGTCCCCTTTTAGCCCTTCTAAGCTCGCTCTTCAACTCCCTCTTAGCCAATCTAAAGCTTTCTAGTGCACTACCCGAGTGCTCACGTCTCATCCGAACATAAGCCTCCTTTTTCTTTTTAACCAACAAAGAAACTTTTTTGGTGCACCACGGTTCCCTAGCCCTACCAATTCCTCCTTGCCTGACAGGGACATACCTATCACAGACTCGCAGTAGCTGCTCCTTGAAAAAACTCCACATGTCGGACGTTCCCAGTCCCTGTAATCTCCTAGTCCAACCTATGTTTCCTAATTCTCTCCTAATAGCCTCATAATTACCCTTCCCCCAGCTAAAACCACTGGCCCGACGTTCATGCCTATCCCTTTCCATCACTAAGGTGAACGTAACCGAATTGTGGTCACTATCACCAAAATGCACACCAACTTCCAAGTCTAGCACCTGGTCTGGCTCATTTCCCAGCACCAGATCCAATATAGCCTCACCTCTAGTTGGCCTGTCTACATACTGAGTCAAAAAACCTTCCTGCACGCTTTGAACAAAAACTGACCCCTCTAACGAGCTAGAGCTATAACAATTCCAGTCAATATTAGTCAAGTTAAAATCCCCCATAACAATTGCCCTATTACTTTCACTCCTAAGCAGGATTGACTCCGCAATCCTTTCCTCAACCTCTCTAGAACTTTTAGGAGGTCTATAAAAGACTCCCAACAGGGTGACCTCTCCTCTCCTATTTCTAATCTCCGCCCATACTACCTCAACAGATAAGTCCTCATCAAACCTCCTCTCTGACACTGTGATACAATCTCTGACCAATAATGCTACCCCTCCCCCTCTTCTACCTCCTTCCCTACTTCGACTAAAACATTTGAACCCCGGGACCTGCAGCATCCATTCCTGCCCCTGCTCTATCCATGTCTCTGAAATAGCCACAACATCGAAGTCCCAGGTACTGATCCACGCTGCAAGTTCACCCACTTTATTGCGAATACTCCTGGCATTGAAGTATACACATTTCAAACCCTGCTCCACCCCACCTCTGCAATGCCGTGCATTGCAGTCTCCATCCATGCATCCCTCACTTTCAGCCCCACTACTCAGGATCCCTCCCCCCCCCCCGAATCAGTTTAAACCTCCCTGCATGGCCTTAGCAAATTTACCCCCCAGGATATTGGTCCCCTTCTGATTAAGGTGTAGACCATCCTTCTCATAGAGGTCACACCTTCCCCAGTACGAGCCCCAATTGCTTAAGTACCTGAACCCCTCCCTCCTGCACCATCCCCTCAGCCATGAATTCAAACCTTCCCTCTCCCTATTCCTCTCTAAACTATCCCGTGGTACAGGCAAGAGTCCAGAGATAACCACTCTGTCAGTCTTGGCCTTTAGTTTCCACCCCAACTCCATAAATCCCTGCCTAATATCCCCTTCCCCTATCCTCCCTATGTCGTGTGTCCCCACATGTACAATAACTTGTGGTTTATCTCCCTCCCCCCTAAGAGTCCTGAATACCCTGTCAGACACATCCCGGACCCCAGCCCCTGGTAGGCAACACACCAACCCTGAGTCCCTACCTTTAGTTCCGACCCTCCTATCTGTCCCCTTAATTGTGGAGTCCCCAATCACAAGGCCCAGTCTTTTACAGCCCCTAACCACCTGAGCTTTCTCACTCGGCTCACCCCCAGAGATCTGCTCTCTATGCTCAGTTGATTCCTCCTCAACTGTAGCCTCCAGCACCGAAAACCTATTATGGAGGGGAACCGCCCCAGGGGATTGTCTTCCCGATTGCTTCTTACCCCTCCTCCTGGCATTGACCCAAGCCTCATTTCTAGGAGTTACTATTTCTCTATAACTCCTATCAACTTCCACCTCCGCCTCCCGAATTATGCGGAGTTCCTCTACCTCCCCCTCCAGCTCCTTTACACGCTCCTCCAGAAGCTGCAATCTAATGCACTTCTTACAACTAAAATCTCCTGAAACACTACTGGATTTCCTCACCACATACATCCCACAGGAGATGCAGCATACTGCCTGAACTGCCTTCCCTGAAGCCATTACCAGCAAGAAAAAAAGAAAACAAAAAACTTCCCCACACTTATAATTAGGTTAGAGGAGGATGGAAGGGTGGGATCCTCTACCAGTGTAGAGGATCGGGTATCTCCTCTGCACCAATTTGGACAATACAAGACTCCCAAACACCCAATTAACTCCCTGTCACACACAAACACGGGGTATTCCAATACTCAGTAACAGGACAACCCCGGGCACGTACTTTGCAGCGCGGATAGTGTGCAGTCGTCGATTTTACTGACTTCAGTAAGCTCTTCTTCTTCTCCTTCTCCTTCTTCCGTTGGATGAACTTGCCCACGAATTTCATGATCAAGACCACGAGGCCCCAGACTATTAGCAAAATCGCGATCACCAAGATGACGATGCCCAGGTTCGTGGTCCACAGGAACGACAGCAAGTTGTACATGAAATCGTAGAGGATGGCGAACCGAGACCGGGGGGTCAGTTTGTAGCCGCACCATATCGCCAAAGTTTCAATCACCGTTTTCAGCCCCGACCTCTCGAACAGAGTCTGCAACATGGCGGCTCGGCAGGTCGGCCAACGCGACTGCGCGCGCCCGCACACACGCGAAGCTCACGATTCAACCTCGATGTCACCGAGAAACTGGAGCCGAGAAACGGAGAGTCAGGATGAGGAACACGAACCGATTCCTCGAAACTGTTTTTCTTTCTTTTAAAAAAATACAGTGCAAAAAATTAATCAGCCACAACGTGTCAGGTCAGCGCCGACACTGAACGGGATGGTCCCGGCTCCCCGTCACCGCCTGCCCAGCGCCATTGCTCGGTCACAATGGCTCAGCCCATCACCCACACTTGTGGGGGGGGGGGCGGTGTGGGAGGGAGACCAGAAAATATAACAGTATTCACACACAGGCGGAAATAAGTAAACATTTCAAATACAATTACTATTACTTATTTTGTACTTCAGACGTGCTGGTGTTTCTGCTTCTACTTTTGCCCTCACTTTTAAAGAATAAAGTAAAATCTCCCCCCCCCCCCATCCATTGGATAGGCGACGCTATTGTGTGACGCTCGTTGCCAGGTGACACGCCGCGGGAAAGAGGCACGTGCCGGTAGGCTGGCTCCTGGGGACCAGCTGCTGCCTGTGAGCAGAGTGCACACACATTACCGTCAAACCTGGGCATTGCAGTGGTGTTTGCAATGGATAGCGGGTTTGCAGCTGAGGAAGATCGACCAAATGTTTGCTGGCAATTTATTTTTCCTTGTGGGTAACAAAAACTACAGACTTTGGCACAGAATTCGTGTCAGAACTTTAGAGCAGTGGTATCAAACAGAATTCACATTTTGATTTATTATTGGTATAGAGTGAAAAGCATTGTTTCCCGTGCGCAAAACAAACAATGGAGAATTGGAGGTGAGCAAGTATACATACATGACTAACAAGAGGCAAGTTGCACAAGCCTAAAGCAAATGTCTCACTGGAACCTTGCACTGACACCCTTTCTGAATCGTTCATGGAGTACATAGAGTAGAAGGAAAGGAGAGGCTGCAGAATATGGTGTTGCAGATTCCAGACAGGGTGAAGAGAAAGATCAGCAAAGAGAACACTATTAGACAATTTAAAGGTGTTAGAGTTAAGTTTTAAGAGCATAGAACGAGAGTAAAAGATTGAATTAGAGAGTATGCTGGGGACAGCTTGTACAAAGTCACCTCACTCAGCTGCCATCATTTTTTCACATTGTGGGCTTGGTGCAACATTCTGGTACTTGGCATGACCCACTTACAGTAAAAATATTTGCTAGAAGAGAAATTGGTATGTGTCTTCCCCATTTTTGCACATACAAGTATCGTAATTTATCCCAATTTCTGGGTGCAAGGTATTACACCTAAACCGTGTCAACAGCATAGCCACCTCTTTAGTCCTTGCTGTTGTCCTTTTTCAAGCCACCAGAAATCAGCACTGGATCACTTTTAATGTGCCAGGGAACACTCTGTGCCTGTTTAAAGACCCTTGCACAAAATGGGTACACAGGTTTAGCCTGTTCCGTGCAAGCCCTCACTCGAATCTTCAATCCTGCAGCAGAACCTCGAGGATAGTGGATGCCACTGAAGAAGACATGTAGAATGGCAACACGACAGCATTACAGTAGGTCCTTTCCAGCTTTCCTCAACTCTCTTGTGTCTGTGATACTTCCTCAGCACATTTGGAAACCTCAGTCTCCATCGCCTTGTTTCCTATTGCTCACCAGTGGGACTCTGGGGATCTGTTGATGTATTTGTAGAAAATAGTTCTTACATTTTTATTAGTGTGCAGTTAATAATACCTTTGCATACCAGGATTCATGGAATTCTGGAATTCTCTCTTGCAAAAGACTGCAGGGGCTAGGTCAATTGAAAATTTCAGAACTGCAATTAATACATTTTGTTGGGTCATGGAGGTGGATTTTTCTGTTCCGCCCATCACAGAAATCGTAGCGGGCAAGAGGCAGACCATGGAAAGATCCGTTGACCTCATGCAGGATTTTCCAGTTTCAGGGTGAGCGTGGCCAGAAAACCCTGTCCCAAGTATCAAAAAATATGGAGAAAAGGCAAGCAAATGGAGTTCAGGTTTGAGGTGCTGAATATCCTCTTCCTATCGCTATGTTCTGATGCATTTTAATTAACAAGACAACTGAGCAACCAGTCAGAAAGAATGGTGCTGAATTAGACATTAACTTGAAAAGCCTGCAAGCATTATTAATGAAACTCAGTTTATCAAAGCACCGATGGCTCTAATTCTGAAGAGAGTAAGGGAACTTTTCTGTGTAATGTCCAACCTCACACTGTCAAGATCAGGAAAGAAAGTTGAGGCAGATCTGTAGGGTATGATATAATAGCAGCGTTGTTAAGTTTCTGGCAGGACATGCCACAGTTAATCAGAAAGAGGAAACCCAGGAGTTAATCTTAATTTAAGTGCCTGTAACTTTCAGACAGGACGTCAGTACAAGATTCCAGGTGAGGCACATGCCTCAGACTCCTCGCATCTTGTTAGTAATGTATGTATACTTGCCCAGTTCCAATTCTCCATTGTTCGTCACCTTTCTAAATACGTTTTAAAATCCCTCTTTATCTCCCTCCCTGGAGATGTACTCCTGCTCCTATTTCTTGTGTTCAAAAGTCCTCCACTATTCAATACACTCATGTCTTATTTTGGGCTTTAATTCAATTTTCCTGCTCGCTCCCCACTCTTGAAAACAAGAAAATTAATTTTGAAATAAAGGCATTACCAGACTGGGAGCTGATGCAGGTCAGTGTTCAAAGGAGAAATAGATGTGACACTTAACATGCATTAGTAAACGGGCAGTAAAATTTTGGATGAATTCAAGTTCACAGAATTCAAATCGGCCATGGAGACAGCAGAGGCAGCAGTGCCACAGTGGTTAGCACTGCTGCCTCACAGCGCCATGGACCCGGGTTCGATTCCCACCTTGGGTGACCATGTGGAGTCTGCACATTCTCCTCGTGTCTCTGTGGGTTTCCTCCAGTTGCTCCAGTTTCCTCCCACAGTCCGAAAGACATGCTGGTTAGGTACATTGGCCATGCTAAATTCTCCCTCAGCGTACCTGAGTGTGGGTACGAGGGAATTTTCATAGTAACTTCATTGCAGTGTTAATGTAAGCCCACCTGTGACACTAATAAATAAACTTTAACCTTTAGCATTTTAAGCAATAATCTCAAAAGATCTAAAAAGATCTGTGTGAAATGTATGCACTGCATGTTTCAAGCAAGCACTGAAGTTTATGATACACATGCCCAATCCTCAGGACTCTCCAACAGTGGTCTCCAACCTATTGAAGCACAAGATCACTTTCAGAATCTAAATGCAGCACAAGATCTGCTCTTAAAAATTCGACTTTACGAAAACCCCCTAAAATGTATGCCGTGCATAACACTCATCTTTTCTGACTTTCTGGGAGTGCTGTGATGTTTGTGTTGTAGATTGAAATGGCCAGTCTCATACAGCCTATCAGATGGCATCAGTGACATTTTCATCTGGGAAAAAGCCATCTCACAGGTGAACCAAAGTATGCCTTCACCTTGAGTGCACAGAATGTCAGAAAAGGGTACTTGTCTCTGTTCACAAATCCCCAAAAGTCTTTGCCCCTTGACCTAATTTTCAGTTCTATGTCATCTTGCATGGTGATGATTTCTACGTCAAGGCCACTGCTCTGTTCAAACACCTGCCGAAATGTTGCTGTCGGTTCTCCAATGTCCACTTGAAGAAAATGATGTGAGACAAGCATAGTGATTTGTTTAATCTTGTCTAACTCCTGACATTGTCTATTGAATTTGTTTTCCAATTTGTTCAGGGGGACAAAGATGTTTGGATGGAACCTTGTCTCCAGATTTGGGAAGTGCTCAGTAATTCCCTCGTCACCACACTCCAGTGGCTGTGTCTTTATTTGGGAGGACCACAGGCCCACTTTCAACTTGAACACATTCTCTGTACTGATCATGTGTGACAAGTCTCTGTCCCTCCTAAAAGTCAGTGATTCAGTTCATTCAGTTTTGTACTTATATCCGTAAGAAATATCAAGTCTAGCAACCCATGCATTATCTGACAGCTCGCTGTACACCTCAAATTTAAGAAAGGTGACAATTTCAGGGAGCAGATCCAAAACTCTCTGGAGGACTTTTCCTCAAATTAACCACCTTACCTCTGCATGAAGGATGAGCTCACCATTGGTGGCATGAAGCTCGAGTAACAATTTGAACAAACAAATTTGCAGATGTTTGGCATGAATTGAGTTGACAATCTTGACAACAACTGTCATTACATGAGAAAAGTCAATAACCCAGCTCGCTCCCACTTGTTGATAGATAACACAGTTCTAATTGACAAAGGAGAACTCAGGATCATATGTGCAAAGTGCCACAAAGCCTGCATTGCTACCTCGCTTTCACGGTGTGAAAGAAACCAATTTCTTGATCGGAATGTTTTTCTCAGTCATATGAGTTTTGAATTTGTTGTAAATATCCTCGCTTCTTGTCCTCCCTTTGAGTGGAGTGGCAAAAGAGTGAGAAAGTCCTCTTTTGTTGTTGAGTCTTTGTTTTTGGTCACATTGCATTCAATCAGCTGGACCATATCTGTCATAACTACTGATTCATCAAACTGCAGTGAGAAACATTCACAGCATGATAAGTCTACATTAATTTGCCTCGGACAACAATTCCACCCTTCGCTCTTGATTGCTGTCATAATTTCATCTTTATTTTTAAAGTCTTTGGCCAAGGTGTCAGCAGCAACTGTCGAAGCGTCCTTGATAACTTCACCATCGATGAATGGTTTATTATGTTTCACCATCTGCTGGCAAATGTGTAAAGTGTATTTTTGCCAGCCTTGTCTTCAGACACAGGAGAAGTCATCAATGACTGCAATAAACAGTTGGAGAGATGGGTAGAACACTACCTTGAGTTGGTACTCTCAGGAGAACATTGTTATATAGGAAGTTGCAGAATCTATAGAAAGCCTACCTGTCATGGGCAGAGCTGGATATTGAGCTATTGACTCGCTTGCCACGGATTAGGCTCCAAGTGCTAATGGCATACTCATCAAGCATGGGAAACCAGTACTCTGCAGCATCTGTATGAGATTCTGTGTCAGCTGAAGGGAGACTGCAGTGCCCCAGGGTATGTGTGATGCAAAGATTGTGACTCTGTACAAGAACAAGGGCAACCACAGCGAATTCATCAACTATTGAGACATTGTGGGAAAAGTATTTTCTCATTTTGTCCGTGTCAGCCTGCAGATCCTGGCTGAACACTATCCTAAATCCCAGTGTGGTTTCAGAACTAGAATGTCGACAATTGACATGATTTTCTCAGTGTGGCAGCTGCAGGACAATTGCCATGAACAAAGGAGACCACTATACCTTACCTTCATCAATCTCATAAAGGCACTCGGCTATGTGAGCAGAAGCAGCCTAATTTAATCTGCTGGAGAAAATTGGCTGTTGAGTGAAGCTGCTCAAAGTGATCTCCTCTTTCCATGATCACATGTTCGGCAAGGTCAGCTCTGATGTTGAAACATCAGAACCGTTGGAGAGCCACAGTGGATTCAAACAAAGTTGCGTTCTGGAACCAATACTCTGGCATATTCTTCTCTTTGTTGCTGACATTTGTCTTCATGTCCTCTGCAGATAGTGTCTCCCCATATACCAGAACCGATGGAAAGCTGTTGAGCCTTATTCACCTGAGGTCCAGGACAAAGGTGCATCAAGGCTCATCAGAGAGTTGCTCCATGCTGATGATGCCGCAATAATATTCCATACCAAGGAACATGTCAGCAGCAAATGAACAGACTCTCTGACATCTGAAAGGGGTTTGGTTTGACCATTGGCATCAGGAAGACAAATGTCAGAGTCCAGGATGTTGCCATCCAAAGATCCTCCACTGTAGATTCAGTATGTAGCTCTCTCCACGACAAGTAGGCTTTCTATGGATTCTGCAACTTCCTATATAACAGCGTTCTCCCGAGAGCCAGTGTTCCACCCATCTCTCCAACTGTTTACTGTAGTCACCGATGACTTCTCCTGCCTTTTCAATTGAGCTGTTTTCTTTATTGATAGACCTTTTTTTAATCCCTTCATACATGCCGCCACTATGACCTGTGTCAAAAGGTATCTGGTTATTGATAGTTTCATATTTCTAGGCTCCACAACCACCTGGAGCATACCAATTCCATTAACATCTGCACATTGGTAAACTAGCAACAATTGCACTGGCTGTTTTATCAGATGGATGACAGTTGTATAGCCAAGGACCATTTGTACCATGAATTGGCCACTGGGTCACGGCCTGTTAGGTGTCCATACCTCCAGTACAAGGACACTCGCACGGAAGATATGATGATGGTGGATATTGTCGCCGATAACTGGGAGACACTCGCTGACCGCCATGACCTCTGGAAGCTGATTGTTTGGAAGGGCATTGAAAAAGATGAACAGAACCAAAAAGCTCAGCTGGATAAGAGGAGGATCCAGAGAAAACAGAGGCCAGTGAATCGTACAACTTCTCAACCTTCTCGGTCTTCCACTACAGCAATTGCAGCAGAGATTACCACGTCAAATGGGGTTTCGAAGCCACACCAGGAAATACTTAACACAGAGTTGACCATCACGGCTCAAACAATCATCTTACGAGACAGAAAGCTCCTGTAGAGACATTGTCAAAATATTTGAAGTCTACACTTCGTTCTCTGTAATTCCCCATCGACCAAACCTGGAACCTACTCAACAAATTCTGTGAAGTTTGTCAAGCACAATCATTCCTTTTGAAATCAATCCTGGCCCATTCTATTTTCCCTTTATCTGCATTGCTAGTAATTTAATTCTTAATTAGACACTCTAAAAATGTCCCTCTCACAGATGTGATGCTAGCTGGGCTGTAATTACCTGAATTAGTTCTGTTTCCCCTTTAAAAATGAGCTCTACATTAGCCAATCTTCAGTCCTGCAAGTACTTGAGGATTTCAGTTCCCTTTTCTTTATCTCCTTGTCTCAATTAATAAGTGGGTAATGAAGATCTCCCAGAACAATAATTGTTTTTCCTCTTCATCTCTCTAATCTGACTTCTGATTTTCTCTTCCATTTCCCTCCCACAATTTGGTTGCCAGTGTTCTATCCTACTAATTTAACACGGTTTTTTAAATCTTTGAGCTCCAGCCACTCCAAGAACTGTCTGTGCCCCTTCTTTGTCCACATCACCCATCTCTAAACTCTCTTTTATAAATATTGCCAGTTCCATTCTTATAGGGTTGGATATTACCGGCTGTGTTGCAAAACTGATATTGGAATAATTCCTGGGTCCCAACTTCACTCAAGGTTGTTGCATGGCATTCAGCAAAACTTTGCATGAGGCAACCAATTAGTGACTTGTCCTTGTTGATTGCCATCCAATTAGGGGGGGCAGGTATATTCGGGAGGTGGTAGCGAGACATGGCAAGGCTAATTTAAAGGGCATTTGTTAGCCATTAATGTGACTGTAGGCAGACTATCATTACCGAGTATGTAAGAGTAAAGAGCAGCAATACGGAATTCTGTTACGGAAGCGTGGACTCACAATTCATCAAAGCCTTGCTGGATCTTCTGGGGTGCGGTAAGAGTTTGCAGAAATAATTTGATTTCTTCGGAGTGGCAGGTGGCGTCCTGTCTGTCAGACTAAGCGGGACCAGAGTACAATTCAGGAAGGTCTTTAACTAGCACATTGCGATGGGAGAATCGGACCCATTATGTTTGCTGCTATCTAGGGGGCCTTCACTGAGGCCATTAATTAATCTTGTCTCATAACACAATATCCAGTCTAGTGTGGACTGCTTTCTGGTTGGATCTTCAATGTCTGCTCTAAGAAACTCCCAAAAACATTTGCTGAACTCCTCATCTGGGCTACCTTTGTCCACATGATTTTTCCAGTCAGTGTGTGAATTAAAATCCTCCATGATTATTGTCATAACTCCCATTATTTCTTCCTTTATATGCCACTCAAGCATGTGATTACTGTTAAGGGACATGTACACATTTATTAGCTTTCCTAATTACTTGCTGTACCTGCATATTAATCTTTTGTGATTCATGCATTATGTCACCCAGATCCCTCAGCTCCTCAGAGCTCTGAAATCTCTCACCATTTAGATAATGTGCTTTTTTTATTGTTCCTTCCAAAATATGTAATTTTACATTTTCCCACATTGTACTCCATATGCCAGATTTGTGCTCACTCCTTATGTTCTCTTCACAGCTTCCTTTCCTATCTATCTTTGTGTCATCTGCAAATTAAGGACAGTAGAAATACTCACGAGGTCTTACTTACCAATGCTGCCTGCTGTTCTTCTTTCTGAGGAAAGGTAGAAAAGGAAAGGAGCACATCCTGTCATCTTCACCAAATTCCCTCCATCCTGTGAGAGAAAAACAACGAATCATCTCCATTTAAAATGAGAAATCTCTTTATTTTAAACTGTGTCCCAGTTTTAGGATATTCTTTGAGAGGAACCATCCCAGTATCCGCCCTGTCAATTTCCCTTGGAAATTATTCATTTCAATAAAATCATCCCACATTCTTCTAAACTCTAATGCATACGGGCCCAACCTGTCTAATCTTTCCTCATAAAATTTTCTATTCTTCCTGCCAAAATGGACAGCCTCATATTTCCTACATTACACTCCATTTGTAATTTTTTGCCCACTCACTTAACCTATTAATATCCCTTTATAAACGCTTTGTATCCTCCTCACAACTGTTTTCCTACCTACCTTTGTATCATCAGCAAATTTGGCTACAATGCAGTTGAACTTTCCTTTTAAGTCCGAAGTAGTTGAGTCCCAGGACTGACCCCTGCAACACTTCACGAGCCACAGTTTGCCAATCTGAAAATGGCACATTTATTCTGACTTTCTTGTTAATTAGCCAGTCCTCTATCGACACTAAATCAGTCGGAACACCATATACTCTCGTCTTGTCACGTCATAACGTCATCAGCAGGAGCAGATGATAGAGGCAATGTCTGATCTGGCAGTGCCTATCAAAGGACAGAGGAACGCTCCAGCCAAGCTCAACCCCTGGCTGGAGATGCCGAGCCTCGAGGGCCACAAATAAACAGTGCTTGTGGACCAGCAAAGGAAATGTGTGACTGTGTGTCAGAGTTCCCTGAGGCAGTGCTGACCCTCGCATGGGAATGGACTGCCCATGGAATGCTGAGATGAATGTGGCACTCATTGCAGCTCAGAATAAATCCCACTATAAATCCCATTCCCTCCCTCTCTCAGCACTCCCAATCTGAGAGATCTGCTAAAAGTATGGTAGGTCATTGACCATGCTTGACTTCCTCTTTTCTGATTCCCTTTTTAATGTCTGTTGCTATAGACAATAGCTCATCCGCTTCCATGAGGTGCTGACCCTGTGTATGACCCATGGGCTTCTGACAAATTGCAATAGATTTCTCTGTACCTGCTTAATCACCCTTATTGACTGCCCACCACTACTAGGTGGGTGGCTGTCATCCCTGAGAAGCCACCTTTGGAAAAATTGTGCAGAGGTGGCAAATTTTCTCTCTCGTCTGCATGTATTGTATCTGATTCTTATCTAGTTTATAATCAGACTTTTTAAATGCTAGAGTCTAGAATTTCATGTAAAATTAATTCCCTTGGTTTATTGCTCACATTTTGCAATATACCTTGGAACTATTTTTTTGATTTTTGATCAGAGCTCCTTCTTTAATTATGAACCTTTTGTCTAAGTTTCCCCCTTTCTTTTTCCCTTTATAAATGGTCCATTTTAGATTATCCCTCTGCTATACACAGCTCCAGCATTTGTTTGTGTAAATATTATCCAAATTCATCACTTCACTATCAGCTGATCCTGGTTGGCTTTATTTTCCTAATAAGGCTTCAGAACCCATTAGCAATTGCACTGGACATCAGTCTTGTACCTGTAATAAAAATTCTGGATCTGGCATTCATGTCCCCTTTGTCACGTTAATTTCTGGCATATCTGGGTGCTATTTTCAACTAAGGTGTCATTATAGTTGCCTGTCACGGGATGGCGCTATTGCTTCTCTGAGCTTTGTCTATTTGCTCCATTATCTAATGTTGCGATTTATTTATTGGCTTTTTAACCTGAATTTATGCCAGCCAGTCTTCCTCCTCAGGGTTTTGTTTTAACTGTCACTTTCATTTCTCATTGCTACCATCTGAGTTTTATTGGACAGATCATTGTCTCTCCCCCTTCCTATCGGCTTCCCTTTCCCAAGGCCTGTCAAATCTCGCAGGGCTCACTCACTAGCCTGGGACTGTGGCCACTTTCTCCCCATTTCCCATGCTAGCCCATTGTGCCATTCCGGTCAAGCTATTTGCCACGAGTCCATGCCTGCAACAATCCTCACATCCTATCTTTCTTCCTCATATTCCCTGTCACCACACTCTGCCTCCAGCCAGCAATTTGTTTTTTAAAATATTTTTGGAACAGTGGGCCCGATTTTACCATTTTGATTCTTAGTGCTGAATCTGGGCATGATTCAGATCCGACTTGGAAACCTGTTCACAGGCACCTCCATCCGCACTCGGCCTGAAAAAAAAGTTGCGAGTCTGAATTGCACTGTGGGCGGGGCTTATCACACCTGAAACGCTGCTGCTCCAATGGGAGTCTTCAACTGCGCATGCGCAGTAAAATCAATTTGAAAAACGCTGCCCTGCCACATCGCTCCCAGGCCGCATAAAATGGGAGATATGGACCCCACAACATAACCGTCCCCCTTATCCACCCACCCCTCCCCCTGCTACCCAGACCGAATGAGACCCCCTGCCTCCCTTCCCCCCTGCCCCCCCCCCACCGATCGCCTGCAGAGTGGCAGCGGACCCCCTCTTCGCAACCCCTCACCGATCACCTGCAGAGTGGCAGTGGACCCCCCCCACCAGAGATCCATCTGGCCCTCCTCCTCACCCACCTCTCCCCCACCAGAGAACAATTTGGCCTCCATCCTCACCTACACCCTCCCCAATCTCGCCCACCAGAGAATGATCTGGCCTCCCTGCTCCACGACCCCCCCCACCACCGATCTGAGTCAGAGAGCAGCCGGAAGCTCTGAACTTACCTCTTCAAAAGCTGGAGCGCCTGAAACAGACTTTTGCCAAGCAGGTCTTTTTCAGCCATATCTGGACAGGCGAACGCGATGGTAAAGGGGGAAATGCTGGTACGTTTGAGCGTGCAGCCCATTAAGTCAATTTAAATGTATGCAAATGCATTTAAATTGACGTCGCGCCCATTTTGGGCGCTGTCCCAATTGCATCCATTTTCGGGCCTTGGTAAAGGGGGAATTGGCGTTGGCGCAGATCGTGCTATTCGCCTTACGCCCAACTTTATCAAGTTTTCGTGCCTGAAAATGGGTGCAACGCAATGGTAAAATCGGGCCCAATGAATGGAACATAGTGCTATAAACATCTTAAAAACAAATTGCTTGATTCCCAACTTATTGTTGGAAAGCTGGCTAGGTGCTTCGGCTGCAAATGAAAATTAAAGAGGACAGGAAGTGTTAGGTTGCTGGGACACATGGTAGCAAGGAAAGGGATACAGGATTGAGGAAGGAGGAGAGGGAAGGGACAAGGAGGCCTCTTGTTACCTTCAGAGGGGAGTGTATTAAGGGATAAGAGAAGTGGAAGAATAGAAGCTAATTGTATACTTTAAAGGTGAAAGGGAGGCAATAGGAGTGAGTGTTCTCTTCAAGATAACCAGGTGGTGAGAGATATAACCGAAGCCTACAGGATATTCCAAACACAAACTATGTGGTTGACTCTTAACTGCCCTCTGAAATAGCTGAGCAAGGCATACAGTTATACCAAACCATTGCAGAAATGTAAGAAACGGGATGAGCATCAACCTAGGCACCTGGAATGACAATGGCACACCATACTCTGTAAAGTCCTCCTCACAAATATTGAGGGGTTTGCGCCAAAATTGGGAGGGATGTTTCACAGACTGATCAAGCCAACAGCCTGACATATGGCTCACTGAACCATACCTATAATGAGTAACTCAGACTCCACCATTACCATCCTTGGGTATACCTGCTCTGCATGAGAGGCAGGGACACAGTGCTATACCGCCAGGAAGAAATTGCCCTGGGAGTCAACATTGACTTCGGAGCCCCTGAAATCTCATGCCATCAGGCCAAACAGGAGCAAAGAAACTTCCTGCTGATGACCATCACTCCTCCATGTTGAACAATAGTTGAAAGAGGCACTGAGGGCAGCAAGGGCAGAGAATGTATTCAGGGTGGGGAACTTCAAAGACCATCACCAAGAGTTGCTTGGTAACACCACTGAATGAACAGGCTGTGTCATGAAGGATGTATCTTCCAAACTGCAGCAGGTGGTGGTGAGGGAACCAACAGGAGGGAAAAACATACGTGACTCCCCTGCCCCCACCCCCCATTTGTCACACGTGCATCGGTCCACAAGAGTACTGATGGGAGAATATTGCACAGTCTTTATGGATACAAAGTCCCAGATTCATATGAGGATACTGTCCCTCATGTGGTGTGCCACTACCACCATGCTAAATGGGATAGAGTCAAAACAATCTAACATCAAAATTGGGCATCCATAAGTGGTGCCTCCATTCAATCCCTCCACCACCGACGCTCAGTAGCAGCGGTGTGTACCTTCTACAAGATGCACTGCAGCAATTCACTAAAGATACTTAGACAGCACCTTGCAAGCCCACAACCTCTTCCATCTAGTACAATTATCTGTTCCCAGATAATTGGGAATACGACACCTGCAAGTTCCCCTCCAAGTCACTCACCATCCTGACTTGGAAATATATTGCTGTTTCTTCGCAGTCGCTGGGTCAAAATCCTGGAATTTCCTCCCTAACGGCATTTTGGGTCAATCCACAGAACATGGACTGCAGCGATTCAGGAAGGCAGCTCACCACCACCTTTTCAAGGGCAACTCGAGATGGGCAATAAATGCTGGCCAGCCAGCAACGCCCATGTCCCATGAATGAATTTTTAAAAAAAGTATTCGTGCACCTTCAGTAGCAGCAGTGGAATTCAACCAAAGTCTGAGTACTCATGACTTTGTATATCTTTCACTACACTGTCACCATCAAGCCAAGGTGGCAACTCTAGTTCAATGAGGAGTGCAGGAGAGCATACCAGGAACAGCATCAGCCATGCTTAAAATGAGCTGTCAACCTGGTGAAGCTACAAGTTATGCAAGTGCCAGGCAATGCACATCTCCAACAAGAGAGAATTTAACCATCTCCCCTGGACATTCAACGGCATTACCATCCCCACCAAAAACATCCTGGGGTTACTATTGACCGGAAACTGAACTGGACCAGCCATATAAATACTGTGGCCACAAAAGCAGGTTAAAGGCTGGGAATCCTGTAGTGAATAACACCTCTGCATTCCTAGAGCTTGTCCACCACCTGTAAGGTACAAGTTAGGAGCGTGATGAAATACTCTCCACTTGTTTGAATGAGTGCAATTCCAAAAATACTCTCGAAGTTCAACACTATCTGGGATAAAGTAAGCCTCAACTTAAAGCCATTTGCTCTTTCTGCTTCAAACACTCCATATGACAGTGAATTCCACTCTTACACCACTCTCACTGTGTAAAGAAATCCCTTTAAACTTCTTTCTATGATTTATTAACGGCGATCTTATGTTTATAACCCTTGATCTGGGCTCACTCACAAATGGAAACCATTGCTCGATAGCTAATAAATAATTTATCCCTTTTTTCAGTTCTCTGTTCTATGTCACAAGTTGGAAAGTGGACCAAAAGGTTTGAATTTCCCTGAGTTTCAAGGGTTGAGGTAACTCTTAGCTTGATTTCCAAATCAAAGGTGCGAGGCCTGGAAATGCACTATCTATACTCCTGGCCTGTGAAATATTGCATCATGGGTGACAATCTAAATCTACTCGATACTACTTAATTGGAAGTGGGTTCTCGAATGAAGATGAAATCATGTGGAGATGAGTGTGAAATTTATTATATGTTGGGCTGAACAGGAAAATTGTTTCCAAGTGTGCTGAGAATTTTCTAAACCTATCATTTGTATTCGTGATTGTCGAGTACTCTTCTAATATGAAGCTGAAAGTGGAACAATTGCAGTTAAAATTGTAGCTAAACATTGCCTTAAGTTGAAAGTTCATCGGCAAAGTTAAATTTTCAGCAGTCATGTTCATGTTGTCCATTAAGAAATTTAGAGTTCAAGTGAAATCAGATGCATAGGATATTATGCTAATCACTTTTTACATGGGTAATGAGAATTGCATGCAAAATGTTCAGCGAATTGAATGCCACAAATTCAGTATTCTATAAACATTCAGGCACTACCACCTGCTGGGATATCTACTATATGAATTACAGGCTCTAATCAAACATATCATCAATTGCAAGTGCATTCAAATAGAATGCATTTGACAATAATATTGGATGAGATGTGTCAGTAAATTCAAGATACTATTTATCAGAGACAGGACCTATTTGGAAATCTTCATCCAAGTCCAAACCTTGAAAGCAGAGAAGTTTGTTCCATATGTAAATACTCTCTGTTCATTCAGCGACTATTCCACAGAATTGAAACTGAACCCTGCTAATTTAAAATGTTGTGCCCAAAATAAAATCATGCAGATTGTCCTCATTCAGTAATTTCATTAGCCCTGGCATTTAAATATATTCTTATTGACAGACCCCAGGAAATAATTGGTTACGGAGAAAATACCCCATGAAAAGAACTGTCTCCATTAACTTGTGTCAGCTAAATTGAAAGGATGCCCAAAGGTACTTTGATGCAGATATTAGTGTGATGTTATAGTGAGGATAAGAATTAAATTGGAAATCAGGGGACTTTAATGAAGTTAAAAACATTTTAATCCCTTATTTTAATACATTAGTATATCAATGTTTTTAAAGGGACACAGGTGAAACCGCAAAAAACGATTTCATTTTAACCATGGTAACATTGGGCCCTATTTTACCATTGCCTCACGCCCGATTTCGGGCACGAAAACGTGGTAAAGTCGGGTGAGAGGCCATCATCACGATCCGCACCTGCATCTGCACAGATCGCCACTTTACCGAAACCCGGGAATGATGGCGATCCGCTTCATGCCCAAAACGGGCGCAACGGGGATTTAAATGCATTTGCATGCATTTAAATTGAATTAATGAACTGCCCGCCCAACTTTATCAGCATTTCCCCCTTTACCACCGCGTTTGCCAATCCGGAACCGCGCCGTAATGGACCTGCTGAATAAAAGTCTGAATCAGGCGCTTCATCAGTGAGGGTCGGCTGATTCGGAATCGCTGATATTTTTGCAGGCAGAGTGCGTATGGGGGCGCCTGAGAACAGGACTAAAAGTCGGATCTGAAACACTCAGTTTCAAGTCTGCCCAGCTCTTGGAATCAAAATGGTAAAATAGGGCCCTAAAAGTTAAAAGTAAGCATGTAAGTTCACAAAGAAAAGTTATCTAAAATTTAAAAGATAATCAATGAGAAGTAATTGGCCAGATAAATTATCACGTAGATTACCAATTAATTTGGAACATGGGAACATGACTAAGTTATTCAACCATTGAATTAATCTGGCCAGGGGATGTGTATCCAGCAGAGGGAGAAAGAGGGATGAGATCCTGCAGGCGGAATGTAGCGAACTCGGTAGGTTGGCCATTCTTCTGGTTTTGTGCCAGGCAGTCCAACTTTCAGTGGGTCCATGTCTATTCGAGCACTGGATCATCTTATGTCCAATGTTTTGAATTTAGTAATGCCAAGCCTCAGGCAATCAATAGGATATTTATTTGTGGGCACAGAATGGCCAAAAATGTTATTTTAAATTAACCTGATATTAAACAATGAAGATTAGCGGCTGGGCGGTTCCAAACAGCCACCTTACCAGCTGGTCCTTCCAGAGAGAAGCTGCCCATTCCTTTAAGAACAACAAAAAAAAGTTTGATCTTTCTGTCAGGATGCTCACCAAACATCACTCTTGTTGTTGTTTGAGTGACAATTAGATTTCCAGGTCAGCCTTAGGGCTTTGTCTGTACCTGTTGTAGCAAAGTAGGTTAATAGTTGTGCTCATGAGATGTTGATGTGTATCATGACGTAACAGTGACATCAGAGTCATGTGCTGGAGATCCTAAGGAGACGATGGAATAGCGCACACACGAGAGATGCACTTAACGAGTAGGTTATCATGCAAATAAAATAATTTTGAAGAAATCTACCCCAGTCAAACATAAGGCCCTATGCATAGAGGGAACCCCTCCCAGTATAAATTAGGCCATGAAGTAAGCCACAAAACATGGTAGCAGAGGTAGAGACATCAATCTAACACTGATTTGGTGCCATTGGTAACACATCTACAAGGAGAAATTGGAAGAGAAATTCTTTGATTTGATTTTTGATTTATTACTGTCACATGTATTTACAGTGAAAGGTATTGTTTCTTGCGCCTATGCAGACAAAGCATACCGTTCATAGAGAAGGAAACGAGAGAGTGCAGAATATAGTCTTACAGTCATAGCTGGGGTGTAGAGAAAGATCAACTTAATGCAAGGTTCATTCAAAAGCCTGACAGCACAACAGGGAAGAAGCTGTTCTTGAGTCTTTACCTCTACCTCTGAGTCGGTTGGTACGTGACCTCAGACTTTTGTATCTTTTTCCCGAAGGAAAAAGGTGGAAAAAAGATTTGAAAGGAAGAATAAGAATACTTCCCTTGATGAGAGCAAACTGATAATCAGTAGCAATCCAACTGCCAGTCGAGCAGTCACTGACCTTTCCGCAGACGTTCAAAAATCTTCAAGGTCCACAGAGGAGCCAACGTTGGGAGTTGTGGAATGAACACTTCCAACACTATTGAGAAGTGTTGGGTTTGCATGCCAGGTTAGTTCGCCTATTTCTGATGTCTTCCTGACACAGGGCAGAGAGGAGCTCTTTTCAGACTTGGAAAATGTTCTAAAAGCATTCATTGCATTCCTCAACCCAAAGTGGTTCTATATACGTGACAGGTCAAAGTTAGGGAGCACATTCGGGCAATAATCTGTCAAAATACCAAGGCTTTGGATAACTCTGGTGGTTAGGCCCAAAAGTGGCATCCACACCCAAAATAAAACCTGCCAAAATGAGCAAAAGGGCTGGAAACGCTACAAAAGCCATCTTGAGGTGCTTATGCTGCAGCAAGATTGCCTGGCAGGAGGTACAGAGTATTTCCAATGTGGAAAGACAAGACACTTGATGCAGTTCTGTAAATCTAAAAAAGAATTGAAGGAAGAAGGCAAGAGAATGTCTATGAAATGCTGACAATTCAAGAAATTGTGAATAAAGCAAGAAATGAGAATATAGATTTCCTAAGGGATCACAAACAAGACTTTTGGGTCAGTCACTATGGAAGTTAAAGGCTTTAAAACTGACTTCAAACTTGACACTCCAACGCCGGCATCTCCACTTCAAACTTGACACCAGACTTGGCGCTACAATACTGGCTGATCATCTGGAATGGCTCAAAACCGTATGCATCCAGGCAGTTTAACCTCAGTGGTGGGAAAACTTCTAAAAATGATGATCTGGGACAGAATTAAATGTGGATTAATTAAAGAAAACCAGCACTGATTTCTTTAGGGAAAATCATGGTTAACGAATTTGATTTGAGTTTTTTGAAGCAACGTGGATGGTTAATGAGGATAATGTGGTGTACTGGGATTTTCAAAAGGCATTTTATAAAGCATCACATGACAGGTTTCTCAGCAAAGTTTAGCTTGAGCTGCTAATCACTCAAAACCAGCTGCACTGGGCCAGAAATGTCGCTTGTATATCTGAGACCAGACTCCGGAGCAATTGCTCAACTCATTCATAGCAACAGACTCCCAGGAGGATGGCAGAAATTCTTTGGAGAGGTCATCGATGCATCACTGATGAACTTAAGCCCCACAGACTCATGGGAAACTTTAGTTTGTGAGCGACCAAAATGGCAAAGGCTCATTTGGGAATGCACCAAACACATTGAGCTACTTAATTGGAAACCTGCAGAAGCAAAGTTGAGGCATTGGAGGGAGTATACAAACTTCCAAACAAGCCATCTGCCCAACCTTTCAAGCACCAGCTGCCCCATATGCAGTAGAGGCTGCAGATAATGCACTGAATTTATCAGCCATCTTAGAATTTATCAAGCCAGTGTCAAAGCAGATCATCCTCGAACCTAAGGGACTGCCTAAAAAGGAGAAGCCCATGGAATAAAAAGGACCACAGCAAACGAATTTCTCTGAGAGACGAGAAACAATTGTTTTTCAGACAGGAGGAGGTATCCAAAGGTTCACCATTGGATTGCTGCGCTTCTTGATCTATAATAATGACGTGCCGGAATTTTATCGACATACAGGAACAGCATTCTCTATTGGCCTCAGGTGGGATCTTATGAGCCTCGGGCAGGCGAGGTGGTAAAATTCTGGCAATAGATTTGGGTGTGCAGGGCACAATTTCAAACTTCATAATAGCAAGCAAGAAGAAAGGCAATATAAAATAAAGGTTACCATTTTAAAGGAGGTGCAGGAGCAGAGATACCTGGGGATATGTGTGCACAAATTGTTGAAGATGGTACGGAGAGTTATGAAAACAGTTAATAAGGCATTTGAGATCCTGGGTTTTCTCGAGACATTTTCTGCCGCTGATAAAGCTAATGTCTCTAAAGTTGATAAATCCAATGCATTATCTGCAGACTCTCTCCAAGGTTGGAAAATCCCACCTGAGGTCAATGGACCTTTGTATGGTCCATGTCCCGCCTGTTTTAATTCCTGTGGTGGGCGAGATGGTAAAATTCCACCCATTGAGTACAAAAGCAAGGAAATTATAGAACCTTTATAAGAGACTCACTCTGACAAAGGGTCATCCAGACTCTAAATGTTGGCTCTGTTCTCTCCTCACAGATGCTGTCAGACCTGTTGAGATTTTCATAGAAACCCTACAGTACAGAAAGAGGCCATTTGGCCCATCGAGTCTGCACCAACCACAATCCCACTCAGGCCCTACCCCCATATATTTACCCACTAATCCCTCTAACCTACACATCCCAGGACACTAAGGGCAATTTTTAGCATGGCCAATCAACCTAACCCACACATCTTTGGACTGTGGGAGGAAACCGGAGCACCCGGAGGAAACCCACGCAGACACGAGGAGAATGTGCAAACTCCACACAGACAGTGACCCAAGCCGGGAATCGAACCCAGGTCCCTGGAGCTGTGAAGCAGCAGTGCTAACCACTGTGCTACCGTGCCGCCCCATTTTACAGCATTTTCTGTTTTTGTTTCAGATTCCAACATCTGCAGTATTTTGCTTTTATCTTTAAGATAAGGGTTTATCCTGAACTGGGACATTGCGTCCAAATCTGGACACTGCACTTAAGGAAGGATGGGAAGGTATTGAAGAGCGTGCAGAAAACATTTACAAGAATGGGCTGAGAAACTTCAGTTACATGGATAAATTGACAAACCCGGAGGGTCCTTTTGGAGGGAAGGGGGAGGAGTGACTTGATAATGGTGTTGAAAATCATGGAGTGTCTGGACAGAGTAGGTAGGGTACTGTTCCCTTTGGTGGAAAGATGAAGAACCAAAGGGCAAAGATTTAAGTGATTTGCAAAATAAGCAATAATATGAGGAAAAACTGTAATCACTCAATAAGTGATTAGGATCTGCCATGCACTGCTGAGAATGTGATGGTGGCAAATTCAATCATGGCTTTCAAAGAAAGAATTGGATCATTTTTAAGAGAAAATAATTTGCAAGGCTATGGGGAAAAGGCAGAGTGAGATTCGATGAGTTCTTACTGAGAGCTGGCGTGGACATGACAAGCCAATAGTCTCCTTCTCAGCTGTAACTCATCTCTGATTCTATGTCTGATTTGTCCCTCAATTACATTTACCCACCTTAACGCCATAACCCTAACAAACATGTATCTCTGTCACCCTTAAATTCTCGTTGTCCGAGAATCCATAACCTTTTGGGAAGATTTTTTAAAAATTATTTTATAGGATGTGGGCATCACTGGCTAGATCAATATTTATTGCACACCCCTACTTCCTCTTAAGGTGGTGGTGAACTGCCTTCTTGAACTGCCAAGTGGTGTAGGTAAACCCACAGTGCTGTACATAGGGTATTCCAGGATTTTGACCCAGTGACAGTGAAGGAACGGTGATATAGTTCCAAGACAGGATGGTATGTGGCTTGGAGGAGAACTTGAAGGTGGTCAGTAGTGCGAATGATACATGTCACATATCAGCCCAAGCATCAACATTGTCCAGGTCTTGCTGCTTTTGGACAAAGACCACTTTAGTATCTGAGGAGTTGCAAATGTGCAATTTGCATTGTGCAATCGTCAGCGAATATCCTGACTTAATGATGGAGAGAAGGTCATTGATGAAGCAGCTGAAGATGGTTGGGCCTAGGACATTACCCTGAGGAATTTCTGCAGAGATGTCCTGGAAATGAGATGATTGACCTCTCGTAATACAACCATCTTCCTTTGTGCCAAGTATGACTCCAACCAGTGGAGAATTTTCTCCATGAATCCCATTCACTTTAGTTTTGCTAAGGCTCCTTGATACCACACTCTGTCAAATACTGACTTGATGTCAAAGACATTCACTGTCATCTCACCTCTTGAGTTCAGCTTTTCTGTCCATGTTCTTGGATCAAAACTGTAATGAGTTCAGGAGATGAGTAGTCCTAGCAGAACATCAGTGAGCATGTACTGGCTGTGTCAGTGCTATTTAATAGCTCTTCAAATGACTCCTTCCATCACTTCACTGACACTCAAGGTTAGACCTGATGGGGAGGTAATTGGTAGGATTGAATTTGTCATGCTTTTTGTGAACAAGACATACATGGACAATTTTCCACCTGTTCCGGCAGATGCCAGTGTTGTAGCTGTACTGGAGCATCTTGGCTAGTGACAAAGATTGTTTTGGAGATCATCTCTAGCACTGCTGCTGGAATGTTGTCAAGGCCCAGAGCCTTTGCAATATCTTTAGTTACTACTTATATCAGGTGGCGTGAACTGAATTGGCTGAAGACTGGCATGTGAGATACTGGACATCTCTGGAGGAAGCCAAAATTGGAATCTTCACCGCACTTTAGGCCAAAGATGGTTGTAAATGCAGCTTTACAAAGATTGTATTGTAAATGCAATCCCCCATCCTTTAGGGTAAGGATATTTAATATTTGTTTAAAATTGTCTACCACCATTCATAGAACATAGAACAGTACAGCACAGAACAGGCCCTTCGGCCCACGATGTTGTGCCGAGCTTTGTCTGAAACCCAGATCAAGCTATTTCCTCCCTATCATCCCGAAGTACTCCATGTGCCTATCCAATAGCTTCTTAAATGTTCCTAAAGTTTCTGACTCCACTATACCTGCAGGCAGTCCATTCCACACCCCAACCACTCTCTGAGTAAAAAACCTACCTCGGACATCCTTCCTATATCTCCCACCATGAACCCTATAGTTATGCCCCCTAGTTACCGCTCCATTCACCCGAGGAAATAGTCTTTGAACGTTCACTCTATCTATTCCCCTCATCATCTTATAAACCTCTATCAAGTCTCCTCTCAACCTCCTCCGCTCCAAAGAGAAAAGCCCAAGTTCTCTCAACCTTTCCTCATAAGACCTACCCTCCAAACCAGGCAGCATCCTGGTAAATCTCCTTTGCACTCTTTCCAGTGTCTCCACATCCTTCTTGTAGTGTGGTGACCAGAACTGCACACAATATTCCAAATGTGGTCTCAGCAAGGTCCTGTACAGTTGCAGCATAACCCCACGGCTCTTAAACTCCAACCCCCTGTTAATGAATGCCAACACACTATAGGCCTTCTTCACGGCTCTATCCACTTGAGTGGCAACCTTCAGAGACCTATGGATATGAACCCCAAGATCTCTCTGTTCCACCACATTCTTCAGAACCCTACCTTTGACCCTGTAATCCACATTTAAATTTGTCCTACCAAAATGAATCACCTCGCATTTGTCAGGGTTAAACTCCATTTGCCATTTCTTGAGTGTCACAACTGGTGTTGTGACCAGTATCAGAGATTATGGAGGGGAAACGGTGTTAGGGGAGGCTGAACAGTGATGTGAGTGGTTGAGGAAGAAACCTAACAAAGACAAGAGATTTAAAATCTCTTCAGGTCAATGAACTTAAGGGATATGTATTCATAAAATCAGAAGAATTAGGAGAAGTTGTAGACTATTCTGCCAATCAAACTCAGCCATTTGATAAGATCGTGGCTCATCTGACTGGCTTTACCTTCACTTTCCTGCCTGCTCCCATAACCTTTGACTCCCTTTTTAATCAGAAATCTGTCTTACTCAGCCTTGAATATATTCAATGACCCAGTCTCCACTGTTCTCTATGGAAGAACATTCCAAGGAGAGTTCCTCTCAGGATCTACTCTCAGCACCTCCCTTGTTGAGCCCCTTCAGAACCTCACATGTTTCAATAGCATCACCTCCCATTCCTCCAAACTGCACAAAGTATAGGCCCAACCTGCTGAACCTTTCCTCATTAGACATGATAAAGGGCATCAGTGCAATTAGGTTTTGCCACAAGGCCTCCCCAGATTGCTCGGTGCAGGATTCAAGCTGGAGCTGGGACAGGAATATCCAAAGGCTTGAGCACTGGATAAGCAGTGAGAAAGCACTGCTCAGTAGCTGATTGGAAACCTGGGCCAATATTTCAGATAGGGTCTGGTCAAGTTTAAGGAGAACTTTCTCCCTGTGGAATTGGGTTGATAACTCTAATTTATCCTGTCGAGCTGAACATGTGACATCTGCCAGCAGTGTGAACATTGTGAGGGAACCCAGAGTTATAAGATTAAAAAGCGTGATTTCCCCTGTGAAGTCGGGATAAAAATCAAAAGCTGGATTCGTCTGCTGCACAAAGGTTCAGAGGTTTATAAGCATTCCTTGGCATAATTGTGTGCTCAAGGACACTAACATCATGGTGCATACGATATGATATATCCTTCTTCATCAGGCAGTTTGTGAATAACAGGAACTGGCGTCTACATCACCACAGCAAGGCATTGATAAATTGTAAGATACCATAGTCTAACAATGATGTGGAGATGCCGGCATTGGACTGCTGAAGGAAGCTCATCCCTCTGAATTACTCCTGGCATTGTTCACTCCCCCAACCCTCCTGATGATGCTCATTCCCTGCACCACATAACAATGATCATCACTCTGCAACCTCCCCCCGCCCCCCCACCTTGTAAATGTTCACCCACTGCGCAGTCCCCACCTGCTGAAGGAGCAGCGCTCTGAAAGCTCGTGATTCCAGATAAACCTGTTGGACTTTAACCTGGTGTTGTGGGACGTCTTACTATAATCTAACAATGGATAACATTAAGGATGGCCTTAAATCACTTGTCAATGAATTCTGGAAGCAGAGTGAAACAAGAAAGTGTTCACCTCACAGTATCATGTTTACTCGAAGAATGTTGACGAAAACAAAAGATGTTGGGGACAATTTTCTGCGCATGCGCTGATCTGTCAGTGGGGAGATTGAGCACGCAAACTGCACACCCTCCCCCCACCCCACCAAATTGCTGGCCTCCCGATCGCCATCTTCCCCGACCAAACCCCATGATCGTCGGCCCCCATGACTTCTCCAATGGCTGGCTTACCCAACCGACACCCCCCCATGACCAGCCCCAATTGCCCTCCTCCTGCTTAACCCCACCGATCCCTAATGTAGAGTGCGCAGCAGGGTCCCCCACCACTACCGATCAGCCTCGTCCTCAGAAGGCCCCACTCCCTTGGCACTGCTGGGTGTCCGGTGAGCAATGCCAGGGTGCCCAGTGGAACCCCACCCCTTGACCTCCCGGAGTGCATGGGGGTGCCTCAATGGTCTCCGTCCCCACCAACGGAGTGATCATGCCTGGTCCTTGTTGATGGAAACCAGCTTCAGTCCCTGCTGGTGGGAACCTCAGCTGGCTGGGGGGTGGGTGGAGAGGGAGCATGAACGAGCCTCAATGGTATCATCCAGGCTCACTCATGATATGGAAATTGGAATTTCCACATGGTAATCAGTCTCACACTAATTGCCGGCGTGAGGCTGATGACGTTCTAAAAAAAGGGCAATTTCTCAGCCTGCTGGCTACTTCAGTGCAGCAGGCCAGGAAAATTGCACCTGTTGCCCAGCATGTGTGCTTTTTGCTGGTTCAGCTTCTTTATGGGTTTTTAGATTCACTCCAGCATCTTTCATGGTAAAAGTGTAACTACTGTAGTGTGACAGTGATAGTTCTCCCCTTAATTGGGATCGTGCCATCTTACTGTCCTCTGTAAATTTCTACTGAGGGATTTAAAATATATACTCTCCAAATATTGATAGGTAGCTTAAATATCTACCTGGAACATTATTTAAATTGACAAGGTACTTGCTCCCTGTGTGGATGAGGAAAAGGACTGTAGGGAGGATAAGCTAACTGACCACTGCACTGTGGCACAGGCAGCCATTCAAGAGGGGGGAGTAAAAAGAAAAGTGGTAGTGGGAAGCGATTCTATAATTAGGGAGACAGATAGCATCCTTTGTAAGCAGGATAAAGAGTCCCGCATGGTATGTTGCCGACCTGGTGCCAGGGTAAGGGACATATCTAACCGGTTTGAAAGGATATTGAAGTGGGAGGGGGAGGGGGTGGATGGATCCAGTTGCTGTGGTCCATGTAGTGACAAACATGGGCAGGAATAGACAGGAGGACCTGTTTGGGGAATATCAGGAACTAGGAACCAAATTAAAGAACAGGTCCTCAAGGATTATAATCTCTGGATTATTACCCGAGCCACATGCGAATTGGCAAAGAGAGAAGGAGATTAGTGAGGTAAACACGTGGCTAAAGGAGTGGTGTGGGGAAGAGGGGTTCCATTTTTTGGGGAACTGGCATCAGTATTGCAACAAGAGAGAACTGTACTGATGGGATGGGCTCCACCTGAACTGATCTGGGACCAGGACCCTAGCGGAAAGGCTAAATAGGGAAGTCACAAGGACTTTAAACTAGTAAATGGGGGGTGGGGGGCAGGGGCAGAGCTCAGTAGAAGTTAGTAAAGTTTCCAGAACTAGTCGTAGAGTAGAGAGTATGGAAATTGGCAGGAATAAAACTTCAGGCACAACAGATAAAGGGACAACTATGGGAAGAAGGGCAGTCAACACAGCACTGAGGGTGCTGTACCTAAATGCGCGCAGTATCTGGAACAAGGTAAATGAGCTGGAAGCACACATTGTAATTGAAGGGTACGATGTTGTGGGCATCACAGAGACGTGGCTGCAAGGGGATCAGAGGCGGGATCTGAATATCCAAGAATATGTGTCCTATCAAAAGGACAGGCAGATGGGTAGAAGAGGCGGTGTTGCCTTGTTGGTAAGAAACAAAATTAATCATTAGTAATGGGGAAGGGATGGGTAGAATTGTGTGGGTAGAGCTGAGGAATCGCAAAGGGAAAAAGATCTCGATTGGAGTTATGTACTAGCAGTACTCAGGATCCTTGTTGGACCGAAAATAAATCAGGATATAGAAAAGGCAATATTACAGTAATCTGGGGGGATTTCAACATGCAAGATGGACTGGGAAAATCAAGTTGGTAGCAGACCCCAAGATAAAGAATTTGTGGAATGTCTATGGGATGTTGTTTTGGAGCAGCTTGTGCTGGAACCCACTGGGGAACAGGCACTTCTGGATTTGGTGATGTGTAATGAGGCAGACTTGATCAGGGAACTTAAGTTTAACCTTTGCTGTGCGTTTTCTTCACTACAGTAATAATAAAATGTAGGTGATTTGGACTCAGGTTTTAAATTGATCGAAAGCATCCGAGTCTGGAAATTAGAATATTGATTGCGAATAAGCATATTAAAAGCAAGAAGTGAAAATGCCAATCTGAGGCTGATTTATAGGCTCTTTAAATATTGGTGCTTAATTGTTGTTTACTGAAAGGGCTCTGATGTGTGCCACCATGAGGTTATAAGGCGAAACCTCAGGAATGCTAATTTTCAATGACCTTCTGCAAACGACAAAGACAAAATAAACACGCAGCTGAAACACAAGGACCTCAACTTGACAAGGTCAAGGTCACCGTAGCTCTATAAAGAGCTTATATATTGATACTGGAAGGAAACAACTCAGTGCTCCAGTAGGATTGTCCCATTGCTTTGTAATCAAAGTTCAATAGCCAAATGGCTTTCACAATGGCCCTGTTTTAGTTTTTGTTCAATTTATTAATACACAGGGTAATAGAATTTTGGCTATGGGAGAAGTAGTGACATTGGATTATTAGCTAGTGACATTACCGCAGAGGCCGAGGCTACTATTTTGGGACACTGTTCAAATCCTACCAGGGCAGCTGGTGGAATTTAAATTCAATGAATAAAAATTAAAGCCATTCTCAGAAATGATGATTATGAAACTATTGTCAATTGTTGTCAGAGTATCTTATGAAGGTTCTATAATTTCCTTGCTTTTGTACTCAATGGGTGGAATTTTACCATCTCGCCCACCACAGGAATTAAAACAGGCGGGACATGGACCATACAAAGGTCCATTGACCTCAGGTGGGATTTTCCGACCTTGGAGAGAGTCTGCAGATAATGCATTGGATTTATCAACTTTAGAGACATTAGCTTTATCAGCGGCAGAAAATGTCTCTCTAAAACCCAGGATCTCAAATGCCTAATTAACTGTTTTCTTAACTCTCCGTACCATCTTCAACAATTTGTGCACACATATCCCCAGGTATCTCTGCTCCTGCACCTCCTTTAAAATGGTAACCTTTATTTTATATTGCCTTTCTTCTTGCTTGCTATTGTGAAGCTTGAAATTGTGCCCTGCACACCCAAATCTATTGCCAGAATTTTACCACTGATGCGCGATTAAATCACTCGGGAGGTTAGATCGTACCCGGGAAATAAAGGCTTTTATTAGTAACAAGAATGGAGCATACTATATAACAATACAATCCCAGACTAAAGGGTCACCAGGCAGTGCAGTGACCTTTATACTCCTCCAGGTAGGCGGAGCCAACTGGAGTGTACCACAGAACAATATCAACAGGTAGAACACCCCAACCCTAACCCCAACAGTGACAACAGTAACATATCTACAAATACCCACAGTGCTGACCATCTATGGTTCAGTACCCATAGTGGTAACGATCTATGGTTCACCACAACCACTTCGCCTGCCCGAGGCTCATAAGATCCCGTCTGAGGCCAATAGAGAATGCTGTTCCTGTATTTCGATAAAATTCCGGCACGTCATTATTATAGATCAAGAAGCGCAGCAATCCAATGGTGAACCTTTGGATACCTCCTCCTGTCTGAAAAACAATTGTTTCTCGTCTCTCAGAGAAATTTGTTTGCTGTGGTCCTTTTTATTCCATGGGCTTCTCCTTTTTAGGCAGTCCCTTAGGTTCGAGGATGATCTGCTTTGACACTGGCTTGATAAATTCTAAGATGGCTGATAAATTCAGTGCATTATCTGCAGCCTCTACTGCATATGGTGCAGCTGGTGCTTGAAAGGTTGGGCAGATGGCTTGTTTGGAAGTTTGTATACTCCCTCCAATGCCTCAACTTTGCTTCTGCAGGTTTCCAATTAAGTAGCTCAATGTGTTTGGTGCATTCCCAAATGAGCCTTTGCCATTTTGGTCACTCACAAACTAAAGTTTCCCATGAGTCTGTGGGGCTTAAGTTCATCAGTGATGCATCGATGACCTCTCCAAAGAATTTCTGCCATCCTCCTGGGAGTCTGTTGCTATGAATGAGTTGAGCAATTGCTCCGGAGTCCGGTCTCAGATATACAAGCGACATTTCTGGCCCAGTGCAGCTGGTTTTGAGTGATTCGCAGCTCAAGCTAAACTTTGCTGAGAAACCTGTCATGTGGTGCTTTATAAAATGCCTTTTGAAAATCCCGGTACACCACATTATCCTCATTAACCATCCACGTTGCTTCAAAAAACTCAAATCAAATTCGTTAACCATGATTTTCCCTAAAGAAATCAGTGCTGGTTTTCTTTAATTAATCCACATTTAATTCTGTCCCAGATCATCATTTTTAGAAGTTTTCCCACCACTGAGGTTAAACTGCCTGGATGCATACGGTTTTGAGCCATTCCAGATGATCAGCCAGTATTGTAGCGCCAAGTCTGGTGTCAAGTTTGAAGTGGAGATGCCGGCGTTGGAGCGTCAAGTTTGAAGTCAGTTTTAAAGCCTTTAACTTCCATAGTGACTGACCCAAAAGTCTTGTTTGTGATCCCTTAGGAAATCTATATTCTCATTTCTTGCTTTATTCACAATTTCTTGAATTGTCAGCTTTTCATAGACATTCTCTTGCCTTCTTCCTTCAATTCTTTTTTAGATTTACAGAACTGCATCAAGTGTCCTGTCTTTCCACATTGGAAATACTCTGTACCTCCTGCCAGGCGATCTTGCTGCAGCATAAGCACCTCAAGATGTCTTTTGTAGTGTTTCCAGCCCTTTTGCTCATTTTGGCAGGTTTTAGTGTGGGTGTGGATGCCACTTTTGGGCCTAACCACCAGAGTTATCCAAAGCCTTGGTATTTTGACAGATTATTGCCCGAATGTGCTCCCTAACTTTGACCTGTCACGTATATAGAACCACTTTGGGTTGAGGAATGCAATGAATGAAAAGTGGAATTTTTTCAAGGAACAAATACTGGATGTCCTTGATAGGTATGTTCCTGTCAGGCAGGGAGGAAATGGCCGAGTGAGGGAACCATGGTTCACAAAAGAGGTGGAATGTCTTGTGAAAAGGAAGAGGGAAGCTTATGTAGGGATGAGGAAACAAGGTTCAGATGGCTCGATTGAGGGTTACAAGTTAGCAAGGAATGAGCTGAAAAAGGGGCTTAGGAGAGCTAGGAGGGGACATGAGAAGTCCTTGGCGGGTCGGATCAAGGAAAACCCCAAGGCTTTTTACTCTTATGTGAGGAATAAAAGAATGACCAGGGTGAGGTTAGGGCCGGTCAAGGACAGTAGTGGGAACTTGTGTATGGAGTCAGTAGAGATAGGCGAGGTGATGAATGAATACTTTTCTTCAGTGTTCACCAAGGAGAGGGGCCATGTTTTTGAGGAAGAGAAGGTGTTACAGGCTAATAGGCTGGAGGAAATAGATGTTCGGAGGGAGGATGTCTTGGCAGTTTTGAATAAACTGAAGGTCGATAAGTCCCCTGGGCCTGATGAAATGTATCCTAGGATTCTTTGGGAGGCAAGGGATGAGATTGCAGAGCCTTTGGCGTTGATCTTTGGGTCCTCGCTGTCCACGGGGATGGTGCCAGAGGACTGGAGAATGGCGAATGTTGTTCCTCTGTTTAAGAAAGGGAATAGAAATGACCCTGGTAATTATAGACCGGTTAGTCTTACTTCGGTGGTTGGTAAATTGATGGAAAGGGTCCTTAGGGATGGGATTTACGACCATTTAGAAAGATGCGGATTAATCCGAGATAGTCAGCACGGATTCGTGAAGGGCAAGTCGTGCCTCACAAATTTGATAGAATTTTTTGAGGAGGTAACTAAGTGTGTTGATGAAGGTAGGGCAGTTGATGTCATATACATGGATTTTAGTAAGGCGTTTGATAAGGTCCCCCATGGTCGGCTTATGATGAAAGTGAGGAGGTGTGGGATAGAGGGAAAGTTGGCCGATTGGATAGGCAACTGGCTGTCTGACCGAAGACAGAGGGTGGTGGTCGATGGAAAATTTTCGGATTGGAGGCAGGTTGCTAGCGGTGTGCCGCAGGGATCAGTGCTTGGTCCTCTGCTCTTTGTGATTTTTATTAATGACTTAGAGGAGGGGGCTGAAGGGTGGATCAGTAAATTTGCTGATGACACCAAGATTGGTGGAGTAGTGGATGAGGTGGAGGGCTGTTGTAGGCTGCAAAGAGACATAGATAGGATGCAAAGCTGGGCTGAAAAATGGCAAATGGAGTTTAACCCTGATAAATGCGAGGTGATTCATTTTGGTAGGACAAATTTAAATGTGGATTACAGGGTCAAAGGTAGGGTTCTGAAGACTGTGGAGGAACAGAGAGATCTTGGGGTCCATATCCACAGATCTCTAAAGGTTGCCACTCAAGTGGATAGAGCTGTGAAGAAGGCCTGTAGTGTGTTAGCTTTTATTAACAGGGGGTTGGAGTTTAAGAGCCGTGGGGTTATGCTGCAACTGTACAGGACCTTGGTGAGACCACATTTGGAATATTGTGTGCAGTTCTGGTCACCTCACTATAGGAAGGATGTGGAAGCGCTGGAAGGAGTGCAGAGGAGATTTACCAGGATGCTGCCTGGTTTGGAGGGTAGGTCATATGAGGAAAGGTTGAGGGAGCTAGGGCTATTCTCTCTGGAGCGGAGGAGGCTGAGGGGAGACTTAATAGAGGTGTATAAAATGATGAAGGGGATAGATAGAGTGAACGTTCAAAGACTATTTCCTCGGGTGGATGGAGCTATTACAAGGGGGCATAACTATAGGGTTCGTGGTGGGAGATACAGGACGGATATCAGAGGTAGGTTCTTTACGCAGAGAGTGGTTGGGGTGTGGAATGGACTGCCTGCAGTGATAGTGGAGTCAGACACTTTAGAAACATTTAAGCGGTTATTGGACAGGCACATGGAGCACACCAGGATGATAGGGAGTGGGATAGCTTGATCTTGGTTTCAGATAAAGCTCGGCACAACAAGGGCCTGTTCTGTGCTGTACTGTTCTATGTTCTATGTTCTATGAATGCTTTTAGAACATTTTCAAAGTCTGAAAAGAGCTCCTCTCTGCCCTGTGTCAGGAGGACATCAGAAATAGGCGAACTAACCTGGCATGCAAACCCAACACTTCTCAATAGTGTTGGAAGTGTTTATTCCACAACTCCCAACGTTGGCTCCTCTGTGGACCTTGAAGATTTTTGAACGTCTGCGGAAAGGTCAGTGACTGCTCGACTGGCAGTTGGATTGCTACTGATTATCAGTTTGCTCTCATCAAGGGAAGTATTCTTATTCTTCCTTTCAAATCTTTCTTCCACCTTTTTCCTTCGGGAAAAAGATACAAAAGTCTGAGGTCACATACCAACCGACTCAGAGGTAGAGGTAAAGACTCAAGAACAGCTTCTTCCCTGTTGTGCTGTCAGACTTTTGAATGAACCTTGCATTAAGTTGATCTTTCTCTACACCCTAGCTATGACTGTAAGACTATATTCTGCACTCTCTCGTTTCCTTCTCTATGAATGGTATGCTTTGTCTGCATAGGCGCAAGAAACAATACCTTTCACTGAAAATACATGTGACAATAATAAATCAATAATCAAATCAAAGAATTTCTCTTCCAATTCCTCCTTGTAGATTTGTTATCAATGGCACCAAATCAGTGTTAGATTGATGTCTCTACCTCTGCTACCATGTTTTGTGGCTTACTTCATGGCCTAATTTATACTGGGAGGGGTTCCCTCTATGCATGAGGCCTTATGTTTGACTCGGGTAGATTTCTTCAAAATTATTGTATTTGCATGATAACCTCCTAGTAAAGTGCATCTCTCTTGTGTGTGGGCTATTCCATCGTCTCTTTAGGATCTCCAGCACATGACTCTGATGTCACTGTTACGTCATGATACACATCAACATCTCATGAGCACAACTATTAACCTACTAAGCTACAACAGGTACAGACAAAGCCCTAAGGCTGACCTGGAAATCTAATTGTCACTCAAACAACAACAAGAGTGATGTTCGGTGAGCATCCTGACAGAAATATCAAACTTTTTTTTGTTGTTCTCAAAGGAACGGGCAGCTTCTCTCTGGAAGGACCAGTTGGTAAGGTGGCTGTTTGGAACCCCCCAGCCGCTAATCTTCATTGTTTAATATCAGGTTAATTTAAAATAACATTTTTGGCCAGTCTGTGCCCACAAATAAATATCCTATTGGTTGCCTGAGGCTTGGCATTACCAAATTCAAAACATTGGACATAAGATGATCCAGTGCTGGAATAGACATGGACCCACTGAAAGTTGGACTGCCTGGCACAAAACCAGACGAATGGCCAACCTACCGAGTTCGCTACATTCCGCCTGCAGGATCTCATCCCCCTTTCTCCCTCTGCTGGCTACACATCCCCTGACCAGATTAATTCAATGGTTGAATAACTTTGTCATGTTCCCATGTTCCAAATTAATTGGTAATCTGCGTGATAATTTATCTGGGCCAATTACTTCTCATTGATTATCTTTTAAATTTTAGATAACTTTTCTTTGTGAACTTACATGCTTACTTTTAACATTTAGGGCCCTATTTTACCATTTTGATTCTAAGTGCTGGGCAGACTTGAAACTGAGTGTTTCAGATCCAACTTTTAGACCTCAGGTGCCCCCATACGCACTCTGCCTGCAAAAATATCAGCGATTCCGAATTGCGCTGTGGAAGACTGTGGGCGGGGCTTAACGCGCCAAAAACCCTGCAGCTCCGATCGGAGCCTCCAACTTCGCATGCGCAGAATAAAAATGACAGAATGCGGCTCCACTGCCACAGCGCTCCCGGGCCGGATAATGCCTCCCCCTGGCCCCCCCAGACATTGCCCCACCCCCACAATATTACTGACCCCCTTATATCCCCCTCCGCCACCCAAAACAATTGCGGGCCCCTCCCCCCCTTCCCCGTCACTGATCACAGGCAGAGTGGCAGTGGACTCCCCCTCCCCCTCACTGATCTCAGGCAGAGTGGCAGTGGACTCCCCCTCCCCCTCACTGATCTCAGGCAGAGTGGCAGTGGATCCCCCCTATCTCAAGCAGAGAGCTGTTGGACCCACCTTCTCCCCCCCCCAACTGATCTCAAGCCAGAGAGCCATTGGATGCTCGGTACTTACCTCCTCAACTGGAACGCCCGAATCGGACTTTTGTGGAGCATGTCTGTTTCGCGCCGATTCTGGATGGGTGAATGTGATGGTAAAAGAGGGAAGTGGCGGTAAGGTTGGGCGTGCAGCCCATTAAGTCAATTTAAATGCACGCAAATGCATTTAAATGGCCATCACATCCATTTCGGGTGCAGTTCCTGATCGTGCCATTAATCGGGCGGATCGCGCTACTTGCCTCACGCCTGACTTTACCAAGTTTCCGCACCCGAAAAGGAGCACAACCCGATGGTAAACTATCAGCTATCAGCTCATGGAACAGGCCAAGTGCAGAATGAAGTTCTCACTTCTCCAGCTGAGGAATACACCTTACCCCTTGTTACACCAAAGTTCTTTATTCCATTGACCATGTGAATGGTTTCAGATTGAAGTTGAAATTTTCATGCAGTTTGCATAAAACTTTATTGTTGTGGAATTCTGCCCAAAGATACTGGGCTGAGACTGTTAAACTCATTTTATATTGAGCTGTTACTGTTGGCAAAGAGGTAGAATTATCACCCTTTCAGCCCGGGCCTCATTCACATCTTGGTCACAGATGATCAGGCTGTGTGCTAACACCCATCATCTGGTCAACATTCTAACCTCTTTACATTTAGTTGATATACGTTTTAGGGGACAGTTACCCCCTGGTTCATTCGCCAAGGCAATGCTTCGACTAATCGGAGTCGACCTGCCTCGTTTGAATTTGAACAAAGCTCAGTAGCTAACTGTCCCATGCTGCATTCCTCATGGCAACACCTCCACCAATCAGAGTTCACTTGCCAACCAATCGGCACTCTCTTCTTTTGCAGTAAAAACTGTTATTCTCCCATTAGGGTTGGAAAATTCTTGCAAGCTATCCTGATGAGTGCAAAGTGAAAATGTTTTGGTAGCATGTCTCTTTTTTCAGCAATATAGGTTTTGTGTCTATCGCATCATAATAACCAGTCATCATTAAAACTTTAGACAATAATATAGCTGAGGAGGACACTACATGAATATAGCTGAGGACAGGACACTACATGAATATAGCTGAGGAGGACACTGGGTTGCAAGGGAGTAGAATAGACAGTATTACAGTTGATAAGGAGGATGTGCAGGATATTCTGGAGGGTCTGAAAATAGATAAATCCCCTGGTCCGGATGGGATTTATCCAAGGATTCTCTGGGAGGCAAGAGAAGTGATTGCAGAGCCTCTGGCTCTGATCTTCAGGTCGTCGTTGGCCTCTGGTATAGTACCAGAAGATTGGAGGTTAGCGAATGTTGTCCCATTGTTTAAGAAGGGGAACAGAGACTTCCCCGGGAATTATAGACCGGTGAGTCTCACTTCTGTTGTCGGCAAGATGTTGGAAAAAATTATAAGGGATAGGATTTATAGTTATTTGGAGAGTAATGAATTGATAGGTGATAGTCAGCATGGTTTTGTGGCAGGTAGGTCGTGCCTTACTAACCTTATTGAGTTTTTTGAGAAAGTGACCAAGGAGGTGGATGGGGGCAAGGCAGTGGACGTGGTATATATGGATTTTAGTAAGGCGTTTGATAAGGTTCACCATGGTAGGCTTCTGCAGAAAATGCAGATGTATGGGATTGGGGGTGATCTAGGAAATTGGATCAGGAATTGGCTAGCGGATAGGAAACAGAGGGTGGTGGTTGATAGTAAATATTCATCATGGAGTGCGGTTACAAGTGGTGTACCTCAGGGATCTGTTTTGGGGCCACTGCTGTTTGTAATATTTATTAATGATCTGGATGAGGGTATAGTTGGGTGGATTAGCAAATTTGCTGATGACACCAAAGTCGGTGGTGTGGTAGACAGTGAGGAAGGGTGTCGTAGTTTGCAGGAAGACTTAGACAGGTTGCAAAGTTGGGCCGAGAGGTGGCGGATGGAGTTTAATGCGGAGAAGTGTGAGGTAATTCACTTTGGTAGGAATAACAGATGTGTTGAGTATAGGGCTAACGGGAGGACTTTGAATAGTGTGGAGGAGCAGAGGGATCTAGGTGTATGTGTGCATAGATCCCTGAAAGTTGGGAATCAAGTAGATAAGGTTGTTAAGAAGGCATATGGTGTCTTGGCGTTTATTGGTAGGGGGATTGAATTTAGGAGTCGTAGCGTTATGTTGCAACTGTACACAACTCTGGTGCGGCCGCACTTGGAGTACTGTGTGCAGTTCTGGTCCCCACATTACAGGAAGGATGTGGAGGCTTTGGAGAGGGTGCAGAGGAGGTTTACCAGGATGTTGCCTGGTATGGAGGGGAGATCCTATGAGGAGAGGCTGAGGGATTTGGGATTGTTTTCGCTGGAAAGGCGGCGGCTAAGAGGGGATCTTATTGAAACATATAAGATGATTAGAGGTTTAGATAGGGTGGATAGTGATAGCCTTTTTCCTCTGATGGAGAAATCCAGCACGAGGGGGCATGGCTTTAAATTGAGGGGGGGTAGTTATAGAACCGATGTCACGGGTAGGTTCTTTACCCAGAGGGTGGTGAGGGATTGGAATGCCCTGCCAGCATCAGTAGTAAATGCGCCTAGTTTGGGGGCGTTTAAGAGATCCGTAGATAGGTTCATGGACGAAAAGAAATTGGTTTAGGTTGGAGGGTCACAGTTTTTTTTTTTTTTTTAACTGGTCGGTGCAACATCGTGGGCCGAAGGGCCTGTTCTGCGCTGTAATGTTCTATGTTCTAATATTAAAACATAAAACAATGCAGAAGCAAAGTTTTCTTTGATTTTATGGAACTTGCAATCTCATATGGAGCTCCTTGGAAGTATATAGCTGGAATTCACACACTCGAGATAATTCCAACCAGTAGAATGGGAGACATACAAGCAAATTCTCAATCCATTCACCCAGAAGGTGAAGATCTGCACTGGTGGGCAGGGGGAAAGGCAGGAGGGTGGCTGTAGTGGTGAACTTGTAAGGCAACCTCTATTTAGAAACATACATATAAAATAGAAGTAGGAGTAGGCCATTCAGCCCTTAAAAACTGCTCTGCCATTCATTATGATCATTAAATTCAATACCCTGATCTCGCCGTCCCCCCATATCCCTTGGTCTCTTTTGCTCCAAGAGCTCTATCTAATTCATTCTTTAAATCATACAACATTTTGGCCTCAACTACTTGGTGGTTGTGAATTCCACAGATTCACCAGTCTCTGGGTGAAGAAATTTCTCCTCACCCCAGCCCTGAAAGGTTTACCCTTATCCTCAAATTATTTCCCCTACTTCTGGACTCCTCCACCATTGGGAAGATTTTTTCTGAATCTACCCTGTCTAACACTGTTAGAATTTTATAAGTTTCTATGAGATCCCTTCTCACTCTTCTAAACTCCAATGAATATAATCCTAACCGACTTAGTCTCTCTTCATATGACAGACGTGCCATCCTAGGAATCAGCCTGGTAAACCTTTGCTGCATTCCCTCTATAGCAGGGGCATCCTTCCTCAGATAAGACCAAAACGGCACACAATGCTCCAGGTATGGTCTCACTAATGCCCTATACAATTGCAGTCAAACATCCCTATTCCTATATTCAAATGCTCTCGCTATGAAGGCCAACATACCATTTACCTTCTTGACTCCTGCTGTACCTGTGCACTTACTTTCAGTGACTGATACACGAGACACCAATGCCTCACTGAGTATCCACCTGTCTCAATTCACACCCATTCAAATAATAACCTGCTTTCTTATTTTTGCTACGGAAGTGGATAGCATCACATATATTCACATTATACTGTATCTGCCATGCATATGCCCAGTCACTGATTCTGTCCAAATCATGCTGAAGCATCTCTGCATCCTGCTCACAGCTCACCCTACCACCCAACGTTGTATCATAAATTTAATGACTTATCATAATACATAATTAGTACATCTGGTGAAATATTGAGTATCTCTCATTACATCATTGACAACTGTAAATTCAAAGTAGTTTGATTCTGTCCATGGACCTAATGAGGCTCATTGGCTCACCATTGCTGGGAAGATGGACAGCTTTGCTAATATTTGACCAGCTGTCAGAAAGATGTTTTCAATTTATCTGCTAGCTTCTCTAGATGCACCCGAGCTGTGCATTGCTCAACGCAGGGATATAAGTCACAACGTTGTACACAACGGGCCTGATTTTACCATTTTCATCCCAAGTGCTGAATCTGGGCGTAATGCAGATCCGACTGAGGAATCTGCTTTCAGGCGCCCCCATACGCTCTCAGCCATCTCCAGTCCCATTCGCGCTGTGGGCGGGGCTTAGCGCGGCCGAAACGATCGGAGCTCTGAACTGCGCATGCACAGTTGGAAAAAAAGTTGAAAATGCGCACCTGTCACATCACTCCCGGGCCAGATAATGCCTCCCCCTTGCCCCCACAGACATTGCCCCACCCCCACAGCATTACAGACCCACCTATCTCCCCACCACCCAGAACAATTGCGAATCCCTCCCCCCTTCCCCCTACCGATCCCAGGCAGTGTGGCAGTGGACCCTCCCCCTTCCCTCACTGATCTCAGGCAGAGAGATCCCCCCTCCACCTGACAGATATCAGGCAGAGTGATCCCCCTCACTCCCAGCCCAGACTCTCCCGCACAAGGCCCCATCCCACCTACACTCCGATGGCTGTGTGACACCTCCCTCTCTCTCCCATCGCTAATCATTGAGGCACTCATCCACCAGCACCGCCCCCCTCCCCCGCCCCCTCCCCCCAGCAGCACACCTGCAAGTGCTCACTTGCTTTCCCCCAGTGCTAACAAGCAAACTGCATAGAACCTGCTGGAATGCTCGGTCAAACTGCCTGCAGCTGATCTGCCCTAACGAAGGGCAGCTCCATAAAAAATTCCAGAATGGACAGGCAGGCAGTACAGGACAATGTGCGCACGACCAGCCCCCCGATTTTCTGAGGACGACTTGGGGAGGTTGCTGGATGCAGCTGAGGTGAAGCGGGCCACCCCTCTTCCTCCCAGGAGGACGCAGACCCAGGGGGGCTGATGGCCATGCGACCTGGGAGGCAGTCACCGCCTCAGTCAGTACCAGGGCACTGGCCCCCCCAAACCGCGAGGCAGTGCTGGAAAAAGAATGAGTGACCTCATCCGTGCAGCAAGGGTGAGTGCTGCACCCCATTCAGCATGCTCCCCCATATCTCCCCCAGATCCTCCTATTCCCAGCACCCTGCATGCTTCCAGCTCCTGACCCCCAAGCACCTCCTTCCTTTCCCCCCAATGAGCCCCACTGCGTTTGCCCGCTGAGGGTCACCACCTGATTCTCTGCATGAGTCACACCACCATTTATTTCATGGTTCCTTCTGTCTCCACAGAAGACGACCGAGCACAACACTCATGAGCGGGCGAAGACAGGGGGTGGTGAGCCAGACCTCCAGGTCCTCACCCCGTCCGAGGAGCGGGCGCTGGAGCTCACCAGAGCGGGCTGTCAGCGACAGCATGGTTGGTCTGCCGTCCAGTCATTTCTACACTCACTTTGAGGCAACTTCTTGGGGGCATGAGGTTCGGGAGCAAGGGGCAAGATCTAAAGGAGATGTATGAGGCATTTAATTTTCATTGAGAGGATCGTGGGTGCCTGGAACTCACTGCCCAGGGGAGGTGGTGGAAGCGGAAACTATAGGGACATTTAAGGGGCATCTCTACAGCTATCTGAATGGGATGGGAACAGAAGCATATTGGGGCAAACAAATCAGATGGGCAGCCTGGTCGCTACAGGGTTGGAGGGCCGAAGGGCCTGTTCCTGTGATGTAATTGTCTGGGTTCAGTGTTCTATGTTCAAGGGAGCCATGTGATTCATGTCATAGAATCATAGAAAACCTACAGTATAGAAAGAGGCCATTTGGCCCATAGAGTCTGCACCGACCACAAACCCACCCAGGCCCTACCCCATATCCACCCACTAATCCCTCTAACCTACGCATTTCAGGACACTGAGGGCAATTTTTAGCATGGCCAATCAATCTAACCCGCACATCTTTGGACTGTGGGAGGAAACCGGAGCACCCGGAGGAAACCCACGCAGACACAAGGAGAATGTGCAAACTCCACACAAGCCGGGAATTGAACCCGGGTCCCTGGAGTTGTGAAGCAGCAGTGCTAACCACTGTGCTACCGTGCCGCCCCAATGCACCCTGATGCACTACAATGTTCCCAATGCTCCGCCGGGCAGCGTTGTCGGGGGTGCTTCCCCAGGCTGCAGAAGTAGCACTTCGGGCCTCGAGACTGCCGCAGCGGTTGGGTCATTGGTGGGACGTGGCATGGCGTAGGCCTGTGGCCCTCCCGAGTACAGAGGTGGCGGCGACTGCGGCGTCCACGATGCCCTCCCGTGGTCGGGGGTGTAGGCCTTGAGATTACGGAAGGCCACCTCTAACGAGTCAGCAAGTGCTACAGTCTTTTGTAGGTCCAGGCCACCCTGTTCCAGCAGTCGTTGTCTGATATAGTTTGACCTGATACCCGTGACATAGGCATCTCTGATTAAGTCCTCCATGTTTTGGGCGGCTGTTACGGCCTTGCAGTTGCAGGCCCTGCCAAGCGCTCGCAACGCACGCAGGAATTGGTCGCCCGATACTCCTGGCTGTTGTCTGCAAGTAGCCAGAAGATGTCTGGCGTAGATTACATTAGTCTGTCTTTTAAAAGTTCGATCGCATCCTCGTAAGTTTCAGTGTCTCTGATCATCGAGAATACCTGATCGCTGACCTGGGCGTGGAGCTTGTCGGTTTTGGTCCGGACGACGGAGGTGGAGGCGGAGGCAGAGAGGAAGGTTTTGAAACATCGCAGCCAGTGATCGAAGCTGTTCGAGGCTCCTACAGCTTGAGGATCCAATTCTAATTTAATCGGGTTTTAATATCTGCTCCATCCCAAAACCTTTTTTTTTCAGGGAGTGGAACCCCTTCCTATTAACAAATCGTCGTGGATTCTGTAGGGGGGCCCTGAGGGCGACATGGGTGAAGTCGACCACCCCCTGCACATTCGGCATCTCCGCAATTGCAACAAACCCCGCAACCCAGGCTTCCTGATGGGCCTGGTCCAGGTAGAATTTGATGTACTGCCCAGCCCGGGCATAGAGGGCTTCAGTAACTTGCTTGACACAGGTGTGGACTGAAGACTGGGAGATGCCACAGACATCTCCGCTCGGGCTCTGGAAGGAGCCAGTTACATAGAAGTTCAGAGCAGCCGTCAATCTGACAGCCACTGAGAGTGGCTGCCCCCCCTCGCCCCAAGGCGCCAGGTCCTGCAACAGGTTGCACAGGTGTCGCATGGTATCCTTTCGGAGTCGGAGACGTCGGCAGCATACAGTGTCCAACATCTCCTCGAAGGACGAGGAACTGCCGGGGTCTCTGCTCCCTCCTTCTCCTATGGCCCCGCTCTGGGTGAATGGCAGCCGCCTCCTGCCTCGGATGGTCGTCTCCCTCCGGTCCTGCAGGGTTCAGTTTCAATTCTGTGGAATAGTCGCTGAATGAATAGAGAGTATTGACATATGGAACAAACTTCTCTGCTTTCAAGGTTTGGACTTGGATGAAGATTTCCAAATAGGTCCTGTCTCTGATAAATAGTATCTTGAATTTACTGACACATCTCATCCAATATTATTGTCAAATGCATTCTATTTGAATGCATTTGCAACTGATGATATGTTTGATTAGAGCCTGTAATTCATATAGTAGATATCCCAGCAGGTGGTAGTGCCTGAATGTTTATAGAATACTGAATTTGTGGCATTCACGAATACAAATGATAAGTTTAGAAAATTTTCAGCACACTTGGAAACAATTTTCCTGTTCAGCCCAACATATAATAAATTTCACACTCATCTCCACATGATTTCATCTTCATTCGAGAACCCACTTCCAATTAAATCGTATCGAGTAGATTTAGAATGTCACCCATGATGCAATATTTCACAGGCCACGAGTATAGATAGCGCATTTCCAGGCCTCGCACCTTTGATTTGGAAATCAAGCTAAAAGTTACCTCAACCCTTGAAACTCAGGGAAACTCAACCCTTTTGGTCCACTTTCCAACTTGTGACATAGAACAGAGAACTGAAAAAGGGATAAATTATTTATTAGCTATCGAGCAATGGTTTCCATTTGTGGGTGAGCCCAGATCAAGGGTTATAAACATAAGATCGCCATTAATAAATCATAGAAAGAAGTTTAAAGTGATTTCTTTACACAGTGAGAGTGGTGTAAGAGTGGAATTCACTGTCATATGGAGTGTTTGAAGCAGAAAGAGCCAATGGCTTTAAGTTGAGGCTTACTTTATCCCAGATAGTGTTGAACTTCGAGAGTGTTTTTGGAGTTGCACTCATTCAAACAAGTGGAGAGTATTTCATCACGCTCCGAACTTGTACCTTATAGGTGGTGGACAAGCTCTAGGAATGCAGAGGTGTTATTCACTACAGAATTCCCAGCCTTTAACCTGCTTTTGTGGCCACAATATTTATATGGCTGGTCCAGTTCAGTTTCTGGTCAATAGTAACCCCAGGATGTTTTTGGTGGGGATGGTAATGTCGTTGAATGTCCAGGGGAGATGGTTAAATTCTCTCTTGTTGGAGATGTGCATTGCCTGGCACTTGCATAACTTGTAGCTTCACCAGGTTGACAGCTCATTTTAAGCATGGCTGATGCTGTTCCTGGTATGCTCTCCTGCACTCCTCATTGAGCTAGAGTTGCCACCTTGGCTTGATGGTGACAGTGTAGTGAAAGATATACGAAGTCATGAGTACTCAGACTTTGGTTGAATTCCACTGCTGCTGCTGAAGGTGCACAAATACTTTTTAAAAAATTCATTCATGGGACATGGGCGTTGCTGGCTGGCCAGCATTTATTGCCCATCTCGAGTTGCCCTTGAAAAGGTGGTGGTGAGCTGCCTTCTTGAATCGCTGGAGTCCATGTTCTGTGGATTGACCCAAAATGCCGTTAGGGAGGGAATTCCAGGATTTTGACCCAGCGACTGCGAAGGAATAGCAATATATTTCCAAGTCAGGATGGTGAGTGGCTTGGAGGGGAACTTGCAGGTGTCGTGTTCCCAATTATCTGGGAACAGATCATTGTCCTTCTGGATAGAAGTGGTTGTGGGTTTGGAAGGTGCTGTCTAAGTATCTTTAGTGAATTGCTGCAGTGCATCTTGTAGAAGGTACACACCGCTGCTACTGAGCGTCGGTGGTGGAGGGATTGAATGGAGGCACCACTTATGGATGCTCAATTTTGATGTTAGATTGTTTTGACTCTATCCCATTTAGCATGGTGGTAGTGGCACACCACATGAGGGACAGTATCCTCATATGAATCTGGGACTTTGTATCCATAAAGACTGTGCAATATTCTCCCGTCAGTACTCTCATGGACCGATGCACCTGTGACAAGTAGGGGGGGGCGGGGGTGTCAAGTATGTTTTTCCCTCCTGTTGGTTCCCTCACCACCACCTGCTGCAGTTTGGAAGATACATCCTTCATGACACAGCCTGCTCATTCAGTGGTGTTACCAAGCAACGCTGAAGTTCCTCACCCTGAATACATTCTCTGCCCTTGCTACCCTCAGTGCCTCTTTCAACTATTGTTCAACATGGAGGAGTGATGGTAATCAGCAGGAGGTTTCTTTGCTCCTGTTTGGCCTGATGGCATGAGATTTCAGGGGCTCCGAAGTCAATGTTGACTCCCAGGGCAATTTCTTCCTGGCGGTATAGCACTGTGTCCCTGCCTCTCATGCAGAGCAGGTATACCCAAGGATGATAATGGTGGAGTCTGAGTTACTCATTATAGGTATGGTTCAGTGAGCATGTCTATGTCAGGCTGTTGGCTTGATCAGTCTGTGAAACATCTCTCCCAATTTTGGTACAAATCCCTCAATATTTGTGAGGAGGACTTTCCAGAGTATGGTGTGCCATTGTCATTCCAGGTGCCTAGGTTGATGCTCATCCCGTTTCTTACATTTCTGCAATGGTTTGGTATAACTGTATGCCTTGCTCAGCTATTTCAGAGGGCAGTTAAGAGTCAACCACAGTTTGTGTTTGGAATATCCTGTAGGCTTCGGTTATATCTCTCACCACCTAGTTATCTTGAAGAGAACACTCACTCCTATTGCCTCCCTTTCACCTTTAAAGTACACAATTAGCTTCTATTCTTCCACTTCTCTTATCCCTTAATACACTCCCCTCTGAAGGTAACAAGAGGCCTCCTTGTCCCTTTTCTCCTTCTTCCTCAATCCTGCATCCCTTTCCTTGCCACCATGTGTCCCAGCAACCGAACACTTCCTGTCCTCTTTAATTTTCATTTGCAACCTAACAACGAGCCAGCTTTCCAACAATAAGTTGGGAATCAAGCAATTTGTTTTTAAGATGTTTATAGCACTATGTTCCATTCATTGGGCCCGATTTTACCATTGCGTTGCGCCCATTTTCAGGTGCGAATACCTGATAAAAAGTTGGGCGTAAGGCGAATAGCATGATCTGTGCCCACGCCGATTCCCCCTTTACCAAGGCCCGAAAATGGACGCAATTGGGACAGCACCCAAAACGGACGCGACGTCAATTTAAATGCATTTGCATACATTTAAATTGACTTAATGGGCTGCACGCCCAAACGTACCAGCATTTCCCCCTTTACCATCACGTTCGCCCGTCCAGATGTGGCTGAAACAGACCTGCTTGGCAAAAGTCTGTTTCAGGCGCTCCAGCTTTTGAAGAGGTAAGTTCAGAGCTTCCGGCTGCTCTCTAACTCAGATCGGTGGTGGGGCGGGGGTGGAGGATGGCCAGATGTATCTCTTGTGGGGGGGGATCAGGGAGCAGGGAGGCCAGATCGGTCTCTGGAGGGTGGCATTGGGGAGGGGAGAGGTGAGGATGGAGGCCAAATCATTCTCTGGTGGGGGAGAGTGGGTGAGGAGGAGGGCCAGATGGATTTCTGGTGGGGGGGTCTGCTGCCACTCTGCGGGCGATCGGTCGGGGGGGGAGAGAAAGGGGGCAGGGGGTCGCATTCGGTCTGGATAGCAGTGGGAGGGGTGGGTGGATAAGGGGGATGGTTATGTTGTGGGGGTGGGACAATGTGTGTGGGGTCCATATCTCCCATTTTATGCGGCCTGAGAGCGATGTGGCAGGGCAGCGCTTTTCAAATTGATTTTACTGCGCATGCGCAGTTGAAGACTCCCATTGGAGCAGCAGCGTTTCAGGTGTGATAAGCCCCGCCCACAGTGCAATTCAGACTCGCAACTTTTTTTTCGGGCTGAGTGCGGATGGAGGTGCCTGAGAACAGGTTTCCAAGTCGGATCTGAATCATGCCCAGATTCAGCACTAAGAATCAAAATGGTAAAATCAGACCCACAGTTCCAAAAATATTTTTAAAAACAAATTGCTGGCTGGAGGCAGAGTGTGGTGACAGGGAATATGAGGAAGAAAGATAGGATGTGAGGATTGTTTCAGGCATGGACTGGTGGCAAACAGCTTGACCGGAATGGCACAATGGGCTAGCATGGGAAATGGGGAGAAAGTGGCCACAGTCCCAGGCTAGTGAGTGAGCCCTGCGAGATTTGACAGGCCTTGGGAAAGGGAAGCCGATAGGAAGGGGGAGAGACAATGATCTGTCCAATAAAACTCAGATGGTAGCAATGAGAAATGAAAGTGACAATTAAAACAAAACCCTGAGGAGGAAGACTGGCTGGCATAAATTCAGGTTAAAAAACCAATAAATAAATCGCAACATTAGATAATGGAGCAAATAGACAAAGCTCAGAGAAGCAATAGCGCCATCTTGTGACAGGCAACTATAATGACACCTTAGTTGAAAATAGCACCCAGATATGCCAGAAATTAACGTGACAAAGGGGACATGAATGCCAGATCCAGAATTTTTATTACAGGTACAATACTGATGTCCAGTGCAATTGCTAATGGGTTCTGAAGCCTTATTAGGAAAATAAAGCCAACCAGGATCAGCTGATAATGAAGTGATGAATTTGGATAATATTTACACAAAAAAATGCTGGAGCTGTGTAGAGCAGAAGGATAATCTAAAATGGACCATTTATAAAGGGAAAAAGAAAGGGGGAAACTTAGACAAAAGGTTCATAATTAAAGAAGGAGCTCTGATCAAAAACCAAAAAATAGTTACAAGGTATATTGCAAAATGTGAGCAATAAACCAAGGGAATTAATTTTACATGAAATTCTAGACTCTAGCATTTAAAAAGTCTGATTATAAACTAGATAAGAATCAGATACAATACATGCAGACGAGAGAGAAAATTTGCCACCTCTGCACAACTTTTCCAAAGGTGGCTTCTCAGGGATGACAGCCACCCACCTAGTAGTGGTGGGCAGTCAATAAGGGTGATTCAGCAGGTACAGAGAAATCTATTGCAATTTGTCAGAAGCCCATGGGCCATACACAGGGTCAGCACCTCATGGAAGCTGATGAGCTATTGTCTATAGCAACAGACATTAAAAAGGGAATCAGAAAAGAGGAAGTCAAGCATGGTCAATGACCTACCATACTTTTAGCAGATCTCTCAGATTGGGGGTGCTGAGAGAGGGAGGGAATGGGATTTATAGTGGGGTTCATTCTGAGCTGCAATGAGTGCCACATTCATCTCAGCATTCCATGGGCAGTCCATTCCCATGCGAGGGTCAGCACTGCCTCAGGGAACTCTGACACACAGTCACACATTTCCTTTGCTGGTCCACAAGCACCTGTTTATTTGTGGCCCTCGAGGTTCGGCATCTCCAGCCAGGGGGTGAGCTTGGCTGGAGCGTTCCTCTGTCCTTTGATAGGCACTGCCAGATCAGACATTGCCTCTATCATCTGCTCCTGCTGATGACGTTATGACGTGACAAGACAAGAGTATATGGTGTTCCGACTGATATAGTGTCGATAGAGGACTGGCTAATTAACAAGAAAGTCAGAATAAATGTGCCATTTTCAGATTGGCAAACTGTGACTAGTGAAGTGTTGCGGGGTCAGTCCTGGGACTCAACTACTTAGGACTTAAAAGGAAAGTTCAACTGTATTGGAGCCAAATTTGCTGATGATACAAAGGTAGGTAGGAAAACAGTTGTGAGGAGGATACAAAGAGTTTATAAAGGGATATCAAGAGGTTAAGTGAGTGGACAAAAAATGACAAATGGAGTGTAATGTAGGAAATATGAGGCTGTCCATTTTGGCAGGAAGAATAGAAAATTTTATGAGGAAAGATTAGACAGGTTGGGCCCGTATGCATTAGAGTTAAGAAGAATGTGGGATGATTTTATTGAAAATGAATAATTTCCAAGGGAAATTGACAGGGCGGATACTGGGATGGTTCCTCTCAAAGAATATCCTAGAACTGGGACAGTTTAAAATTAAGAGATTTCTCATTTAAAACGGAGATGAGGAGTTGTTTTTCTCTCACAGGATGGAGGGAATTTGGTGAAGATGACAGGATGTGCTCCTTCCTTTTCTACCTTTCCTCAGAAAGAAGAACAGCAGGCAGCGTTGGTAAGTAAGACCTCCTGAGTATTTCTACTGTCCTTAATTTGCAGATGACACAAAGATAGATAGGAAAGGAAGCTGTGAAGAGAACATAAGGAGTGAGCACAAATCTGGCATATGGAGTACAATGTGGGAAAATGTAAAATTACATATTTTGGAAGGAACAATAAAAAAAGCACATTATCTGAATGGTGAGAGATTTCAGAGCTCTGAGGTGCTGAGGGATCTGGGTGACATAATGCATGAATCACAAGAGATTAATATGCAGGTACAGCAAGTAATTAGGAAAGCTAATAAATGTGTACATGTCCCTTAACGGTAATCACATGCTTGAGTGGCATATAAAGGAAGAAATAATGGGAGTTATGACAATAATCATGGAGGATTTTAATTTACACACTGATTGGAAAAATCATGTGGACAAAGGTAGCCCAGATGAGGAGTTCAGCAAATGTTTTTGGGAGTTTCTTAGAGCAGACATTGAAGAGCCAACCAGAAAGCAGTCCACACGAGACTGGATATTGTGTTATGAGACAAGATTAATTAATGGCCTCAGTGAAGGCCCCCTAGATAGCAGCAAACATAATGGGCCCGATTCTCCCATCGCAATGTGCTAGTTTTTTGTCACGTCGGCCATTTCATGGGAACGCATGTGGGACTCCCATCGCCGGAGAGCAGGTGCAATCGAGACCACGCTGGAAATCGGCAGGAACACCAAGTAAGTGATTTTAATCTTTTTAATGTAATTTAAATGTCATTATTGGGCTCGCGACTGAATTCTCCAGGTCGAATAGCATCTCCCACACCGCCACACCATATTTCACTCGGCGGGGTTTAGAGTAGCTCCCCACGTTCGGGGAACTTGCGAGAGATCCCGCTGGAGTGAAGGGGAGACAATCGGGGCCCCCGAGGGGTTGGGTGGCAGGGGGTGATGCTCCCTGGGTATGGGCACCCTGGCAGTGCCAGCCTGTACCCCCTGGCACTGCCCAGGGGCACCTTGGCACTACCCACCAGGCATGGGGCAGTGCCAACAGGTTGGGGCCTATTGTGGGCGGGACCATCGGTAGGGGTTGGCGAGGGTCCCACTGTCACTCTGGATTGGAATCTGGTTGGGACAGGAGGGAGGCCTGTGATTGGGGCGGGCTGGAGGGGGGTGGTTTGCCAGAGGTGTTTGCCTCCCAGGGGTGTCTGCCTCCCGTGGGGGGTGGTCTGCCAGGGTGGGAGGGGTCTGGAGATTGGGGTGCTCCCGGACTGGGGAAAGTTGAAGCTGGCCCGGAAATGTTCATGGAGGCTGCAATCAGGCCGTGGAGTGTTGGGGGGCAACATTGCGAGGGTCCCAGGTTGGCCAGCGATCGAGCCGGCCAGCAAATGGGAGGCTGACAGATCGGGGTCCCTGCGCATGCACAGAGGCCTGGAACTGTCCGACTCTGACGTGAATTGGCCCCGCCCCCCGAGCTTTTAATGATATTCACGATTGTGACCTCTGCAGTGCACAGAGTGTGGGAGATTCGAGTCTGAACTCCCACTCGAAAAACAATCGTTATTTACATCATTGTTCCCGCCAATTCAGCACTTAGTATTTTTTTGGGAGAATTGGGCCCATTGATTGAATTTTACATTGAGTTTTAGGGAGAGAATGGGTCTAAAATTAATATTTTAAACTCAAGTGAAAGCAATTATGAAGGCATGAAAACAGAGCTAGCTAAAATGAACTTGTAAATAAGGTTAAGGGATAGGTCAATAGTGACGCAGTGACAGGCATTTAAAAGAATATCTCAGAATACACAGAATAGACAAATTATAATGAGAAATAAAAATTCCAAGGGGAAAAGTTAAAGATAGGATCAACCTGAAAGAAAAAACATATGATTGCACAAGATGGAAGTCAGACGATTGGACAGAATATAAAACACAGCAAAGAATGATTAAGATTAATAAAGGAGGGAAAAAAGTACGAGGAAAAGTGAGAAAATAAGATCAAAGCATGAAGATTCTCTGTAAATATTTAGAGTTAACTTTGAGCATTGGTCCTATAGAAAATGGGTCTGGAAAATTAATAATGATAAATAAGGAGATGGCAGATGAGTTGAATGGACATTTTGCACCAGTCTTCATAATAGAGAATAAAATAATAACATCCCAGATATCGCTGTAAATCAGGAAATGGAAGGGAGAGCGAAATGCAGGAAAATTACATTCACCAGGGAAGTGGCATTGAGCAAATTGCTGGAGCTGCGGTTGACAAGTCCCTGGGTCCTGATGGATTTCATCCAAGGATCTTAAGAGAAATGTCTAGTGAGATAAGTGATGCATTGGTTTTAATTTTCCGATATTTAGTGAAGGTTCCATTCATTTGGAAAATAGTGAATTCAAAAAGGGAGGGAGACAGAAAGCAGGAAATTACAGGCAGGTTAGCCAAACATCTGCCACAGGGAAAAAGTGAGAAGCTATTATTCAAGACATTAAAGCAGGGCGTTTAGATTAATTCCAGGGAATCAGGCAGAGTCAACATTTTGAGAGAGGGAAACCATGTTTAATCAATTTATTAGAGTTCTTTGATGAAGAAAGATGTGCTGTGGATAGAACATAAAAATAGAACATAGAAATACTACAGCACAGTACAGGCCCTTCAGTCCACAAAGTTGTGCCGAACATGTCCTTACCTTAGCGATTACTAGGCTTACCTATAACCCTCTATCTTACTAAGTTCCATGTACTTATCTAAAAGTCTCTTAAAAGACCCTATCGAATCCGCCTCCACCACTGTTGCTGGCAGCCCATTCCACGCACCCACCACCCTCTAAGTGAAAAACTTACCCCTGACATCTCCTCTGTACCTAATCCCCAGCACCTTAAACCTGTGTCCTCTTCTGGCAACCATTTCTGGCCTGGGAAAAAGCCTCCGACTATCCACTCGATCAATACCTCTCAACATCTTATACACCTCTATCAGGTCACCCCTCATCCTTCGTCTCTCCAAGGAGAAAAGGCCGAGCTCACTCAACCTATGCTCATAAGGCATGCTCCCCAACCCAGGCAGCATCCTTGTAAATCTCCTCTGCTCCCTTTGTAAGGCTTCCACATCCTTCCTGTAATGAGACAAAAAGAACGGAGCACAATACTCCAAGTGTGGTCTGACCAGGGTCTTATATAGCTGCAACATTATCTCATGACTCCAAAACTCAATTCCTCGATTGATGAAGGCCAGTACACCATACACCTTCTTAACCACAGCTGCTTGGAGCGTGCTATGAACTCAGAACCCAAGATCCTTCTGATCTTCCACTCTGCCAAGAGTCCTACCATTAATATTATATTCCGCCATCCTATTTGACCTGCCAAAATGAACCACCTCACACTTATCTGGGTTTAACTCCATCTGCCACTTCTCCACCCAGTCTTGCATCCTATCAATGTCTCGCTGCAACTTCTGACATCTTATCTTAGAATCTTAGAATCCCTGTAGCACAGAAAGAGGCCATTTGGCCCATCGAGTCTGCACCGACCACAATCCCACCCAGGCCCTACCCCCACATATTTACCCACTAATCCCTCTAACCTACGCATCCCAGGACACTAAGGGCAATTTTAGCTTGGCCAATCAACCTAACCCACACATCTTTGGACTGTGGGAGGAAACCAGAGCACCCGGAGGAAACCCACGCAGACACGAGGAGAATGTACAAACTCCACACAGACAGTGACCCAAGCCAGGAATCGAACCCAGGTCCCTGGAGCTGTGAAGCAGCAGTGCTAACCACTGTGCTACCGTGCCGCCACATCCCTCCACACTATCCACAACACCTCCAACCTTTGTGTCATCAGCAAACTTACCGACCCATCCCTCCACTTACTCATCCAGGTCATTTATTTTTTAAAAATCACAAAGAGTAAGGTTCCCAGAACAGATCCCTGGGGCACTCAACTGGTGACCGACCTCCATGCAGAATATGATCCATCGAAAAAGGGAACCGGTGGATACTGAACCTAAGAATTCCAGAAGGCATTTGATAAGGTGTCACATTAATGCGGAAAATAAAAGGTGATGGTGGGGGTAAGGAGGGAAGTGATGTTAAATATTGGCTTGGATAGAAAATTGGCTGGCTCACAGTAAACAGAGGGTAGGCAGAAATGGGTTATTTTCTGGTTGGTAAGATGTAAAGAACGGTGTGCCACTGGGATCAGTACTGGGGCCTCAAGCTTTTAAAATTTGTATAAATTACTTGGATGAAGTGACCAAAGGTATGGTTGCTAAATATGCTGATGATACAAAGGTAGGTAGGAAAGTGAGATGTGTGGAGGATATAAGATGGCTGCAAAGAGATAAAGATGGTTTGTGTGTGGGCAAAGATCTGACATGGAGTACAATATGGGAAAATACAAAATTGTTCATTTTGATTGGACGAATAAAAAGAAACATAGTACATAAATGATGAGATTGCAGAGCTCAGAGATACAGAGGAATCTGGTGTCTTAGTCATGATTCGCAAAAGATTAATTTGCAGGTACAGCAGGTAATTAGGAAAGCAAATAGAATGTTATTGTTTAGTGTGAGGCGAATTGAATACAAAAGTAGGGATGTGATGCTTCAACTGTACAGGGCATTGGTAAGATCACATCTCGAACACTATATGCAGTATTGGTCTCCTTATTTCAGGAAGGATGTAAATATATTGGAAGCAGTTCAGAGAAGGTTTGATGAAGTAATACTTGAAATAGGAGGGTTGGACAAGCTCAGCTTGTGTCTGCAGGAGTTTAGAAGAATAAGAGGCAGCTTATTTGAAGCATATAAGATTCTGAGGGATCTTGACAGGGTGGATGTGGAAAGGATGTTTCTTCTTATGCAGGAATCTTGAACTTGGGGGTCACTGAAAATTAATAAAACAATTGAACACTACAAAAGCCATCACGAATTCAAGAGGTCAAGTTCTATGTCATTATGACTATATGTTTGCCATTTGGGCATCTTGCTCACCTTGCGTTAGGGAGAGAAACAAACTATTCAGCTATTCCATTCTCCACTCCCCTCAAGACACCAGATGAAGCTTTTTGGAATTTTAAAATGGCCTTTATTCAAGCTGTAGCTCGGCAAACAGCTTTCCACAATATGGTCTACTGATCCCAGGACAAAGGAATACAATGGTAATTATATCTTTAGGCTCAGCTGCAAGTAATTAACATGTATAAATCAAGATTGCACACTCATTCAAAAGTAATCAATATCCAATCCTAACTAATAGTTCTGATCACTTCTTTCATTTCCCACAGTGTGTTTAACCAATTACAACAACTCTACACTTGCCTAATTACAATATCCAATCATTAACATGGCACATACACAGAGCTATATTATCAATAAATACATGCTTATGGTCCTGGACTGTCTGGCACCTGGGTACTTCTTTCTGGTACCAACCAAATAAACAAACTCAAACTAACTCAGGGACAAAATTAAGAGGAGCAGCTCCCTAAAAGGAGGGGGAGCAGCCCGAACAAAAAACAAAGTCAAAAGAAAACTGAAAACATCAAATTAAAATGTGATTGTCGCAGTCTATTATACACCCCAGCCCCTGCGGTGCCCAGCGGGCACGGAAGGCGTCAACTGCACCCGCAGACACTGCATGTTCCCTCTCCAGGGACACCTGGCCATGAATATAGCCGCGTTAGAGGGGCAGAGAGTCGGGATGGACGACCCCATCAATCGCCCGCTGCCTGGACCGATTGATAGCTCGCCTTGCCAGGCCCAGGAGCAGGTTCACGAGGAAGTCATCCTCCCGACCCGCCCCCCTCCGCACCAGGCTGGCACCCTGGGTAGTGACTTATGATTCATATCAAAACACACTGCAGTCCTGGGCTGTTATCAGAACAGTAAGAAGTCTCACAACACCAGGTTAAAGTCCAACAGGTTTATTTGGTAGCAAATACCATTAGCTTTCGGAGCACAGCTCCTTCGTCAGATGGAGTGGATATCTGTTCTCAAACAGTGCAAACAGACACAGAAATCAAATTACAGAATACTGATTAGAATGCAATTCTCTACAGCCAGCCAGGTCTTAAATGTACAGACAATGTGGGTGGAGGGAGCATTCAACACAGGTTAAAGAGATGTGTATTGTCTCCAGACAGAACAGCTAGTGAAATTCTGCAAGTCCAGGAGGCAAGCTGTGGGGATTACTGATAATGTGACATAAATCCAACATCCCGGTTTAGGCCGTCCTCATGTGTGCGGAACTTGGCTATCAGTTTCTGTTCAGCGACTCTGCGCTGTCGTGTGTCGTGAAGGCCGCCTTGGAGAACGCTTACCTGAAGATCCAAGGCTGAATGCCCGTGACTGCTGAAGTGCTCCCCCACAGGAAGAGAACAGTCTTGCCTGGTGATTGTCGAGCGGTGTTCATTCATCCGTTGTCGTAGCGTCTGCATGGTTTCCCCAATGTACCATGCCTCGGGACATCCTTTCCTGCAGCGTATCAGGTAGACAACGTTGGCCGAGTTGCAAGAGTAGGTACCGTGTACCTGGTAGATGGTGTTCTCACGTGAGATGATGGCATCCGTGTCGATGATCCGGCACGTCTTGCAGAGGTTGCTGTGGCAGGGTTGTGTGGTGCCGTGGTCACTGTTCTCCTGAAGGCTGGGTAGTTTGCTGCGGACAATGGCCTGTTTGAGGTTGCGTGGTTGTTTGAAGGCAAGAGGTGGGGGTGTGGGTCACTGAAACAACTATATGATGACATCAACAAGTTCCATCCCACCATCAGACTCACCATGGACTACTCTCCGGAATCGGTTGCATTCTTGGACACACGCATCTCCATTAAGGACGGTCACCTCAGCACCTCACTGTACCGCAAGCCCACGGATAACCTCATGATGCTCCACTTCTCCAGCTTCCACCCTAAACATGTAAAAGAAGCCATCCCCTATGGACAAGCCCTCCGAATACACAGGATCTGCTCAGATGAGGAGGATCGCAACAGGCACCTCCAGACGCTGAAAGATGCCCTCATAAGAACAGGATATGGCGCTCGACTCATCGATCAACAGTTCCGACGCGCCACAGTGAAAAACCGCACCGACCTCCTCAGAAGACAAACACGGGCACGGTGGACAGAGTACCCTTCGTCGTCCAGTACTTCCCCGGAGCGGAGAAGCTACGGCATCTCCTCCGGAGCCTTCAACATGTCATTGATGAAGATGAACATCTCGCCAAGGCCATCCCCACACCCCCACTTCTTGCCTTGAAACAACCACGCAACCTCAAACAGGCCATTGTCCGCAGCAAACTACCCAGCCTTCAGGAGAACAGTGACCACGGCACCACACAACCCTGCCACAGCAACCTCTGCAAGACGTGCCGGATCATCGACACGGATGCCATCATCTCACGTGAGAACACCATCTACCAGGTACACGGTACCTACTCTTGCAACTCGGCCAACGTTGTCTACCTGATACGCTGCAGGAAAGGATGTCCCGAGGCATGGTACATTGGGGAAACCATGCAGACGCTACGACAACGGATGAATGAACACCGCTCGACAATCACCAGGCAAGACTGTTCTCTTCCTGTGGGGGAGCACTTCAGCAGTCACGGGCATTCAGCCTTGGATCTTCAGGTAAGCGTTCTCCAAGGCGGCCTTCACGACACACGACAGCGCAGAGTCGCTGAGCAGAAACTGATAGCCAAGTTCCGCACACATGAGGACGGTCTAAACCGGGATGTTGGATTTATGTCACATTATCAGTAACCCCCACAGCTTGCCTCCTGGACTTGCAGAATTTCACTAGCTGTTCTGTCTGGAGACAATACACATCTCTTTAACCTGTGTTGAATGCTCCCTCCACCCACATTGTCTGTACATTTAAGACCTGGCTGGCTGTAGAGATTTGCATTCTAATCAGTATTCTGTAATTTGATTTCTGTGTCTGTTTGCACTGTTTGAGAACAGATATCCACTCCATCTGACGAAGGAGCTGTGCTCCGAAAGCTTATGGTATTTGCTACCAAATAAACCTGTTGGACTTTAACCTGGTGTGTGAGACTTCTTACTGTGCTTACCCCAGTCCAACGCCGGCATCTCCACATCATGACTGTTATCAGAAAGCAGTGATATATGCAGTTACAGCCTTTTTTGTTGTCCCTCAGAGCCCTGTGTTCATTATTTTTGCAGCTGTACCTTGCAGCTCGAGCAGTCTCCCAGCCTTTGTTGCATTGAATAATTTTAACCCTTTCAACTTGCCAGGCCCCAGAAGATCACTAAAGACCTTCCTGAATTGTACTCTCGTCCCGCTTAGTCTGACAGACAGGACGCCACCTGCCACTCCGAAGAAATCAAATTATTTCTGCAAGCTCTTACTGCACCCCAGAAGATCCAGCAAGGCTTTGATGAATTGTGAGTCCACGCTTCCGTAACAGAATTCCGTATTGCTGCTCTTTACTCTTACATACTCGGTAATGATAGTCTGCCTACAGTCACATTAATGGCTAACAAATGCCCTTTAAATTAGCCTTGCCATGTCTAGCTACCACCTCCCGAATATACCTGCCCCACCTAATTGGATGGCAATCAACAAGGACAAGTCACTAATTGGTTGCCTCATGCAAAGTTTTGCTGAATGCCATGCAACAACCTTGAGTGAAGTTGGGACCCAGGAATTATTCCAATATCAGTTTTGCAACACAGCCGGTAATATCCAACCCTATAAGAATGGAACTGGCAATATTTATAAAAGAGAGTTTAGAGATGGGTGATGTGGACAAAGAAGGGGCACAGACAGTTCTTGGAGTGGCTGGAGCTCAAAGATTTTTAAAAATGTGTTAAATTAGTAGGATAGAACACTGGCAACCAAATTGTGGGAGGGAAATGGAAGAGAAAATCAGAAGTCAGATTAGAGAGATGAAGAGGAAAAACAATTATTGTTCTGGGAGATCTTCATTACCCACTTATTAATTGAGACAAGGAGATAAAGAAAAGGGAACTGAAATCCTCAAGTACTTGCAGGACTGAAGATTGGCTAATGTAGAGCTCATTTTTAAAGGGGAAACAGAACTAATTCAGGTAAATACAGCCCAGCTAGCATCACATCTGTGAGAGGGACATTTTTAGAGTGTCTAATTAAGAATTAAATTACTAGCAATGCAGATAAAGGAAAAATAGAATGGGCCAGGATTGATTTCAAAAGGAATGATTGTGCTTGACAAACTTCACAGAGTTTGTTGAGTAGATTCCAGGTTTGGTAGATGGGGAATTACAGAGAACGAAGTGTAGACTTCAAATATTTTGACAATGTCTCTACAGGAGCTTTCTGTCTCGTAAGATGATTGTTTGAGCCGTGGTGGTCAACTCTGTGTTAAGTATTTCCTGGTGTGGCTTAGAAACCCCATTTGACATGGTAATCTCTGCTGCAATTGCTGTAGTGGAAGACCGAGAAGGTTGAGAAGTTGTACCATTCACTGGCCTCTGTTTTCTCTGGATCCTCCTCTTATCCAGCTGAGCTTTTTGGTTCTGTTCATCTTTTTCAATGCCCTTCCAAACAATCAGCTTCCAGAGGTCATGGCAGTCAGCGACTGTCTCCCAGTTATCGGCGACAATATCCACCATCATCATATCTTCCGTGCGAGTGTCCTTGTACTGGAGGTATGGACACCTAACAGGCCGTGACCCAGTGGCCAATTCATGGTACAAATGGTCCTTGGCTATACAACTGTCATCCATCTGATAAAACAGCCAGTGCAATTGTTGCTAGTTTACCAATGTGCAGATGTTAATGGAATTGGTATGCTCCAGGTGGTTGTGGAGCCTAGAAATATGAAGCTATCAATAACCAGATATCTTTTGACACAGGTCATAGTGGCGGCATGTATGAAGGGATTAAAAAAAGGTCTATCAATAAAGAAAACAGCTCAATTGAAAAGGCAGGAGAAGTCATCGGTGACTACAGTAAACAGTTGGAGAGATGGGTGGAACACTGCCACCAGGGAGAACGCTGTTATATAGGAAGTTGCAGAATCCATAGAAAGCCTACTTGTCGTGGAGAGAGCTACATACTGAATCTACAGTGGAGGATCTTTGGATGGCAACATCCTGGACTCTGACATTTGTCTTCCTGATGCCAATGGTCAAACCAAACCCCTTTCAGATGTCAGAGAGTCTGTTCATTTGCTGCTGACATGTTCCTTGGTATGGAATATTATTGCGGCATCATCAGCATGGAGCAACTCTCTGATGAGGCCTTGATGCACCTTTGTCCTGGACCTCAGGTGAATAAGGCTGAACAGCTTTCCATCGGTTCTGGTATATGGGGAGACACTATCTGCAGAGGACATGAAGACAAATGTCAGCAACAAAGAGAAGAATATGCCAGAGTATTGGTTCCAGAACGCAACTTTGTTTGAATCCACTGTGGCTCTCCAACGGTTCTGATGTTTCAACATCAGAGCTGACCTTGCCGAACATGTGATCATGGAAAGAGGAGATCACTTTGAGCAGCTTCACTCAACAGCCAATTTTCTCCAGCAGATTAAATTAGACTGCTTCTGCTCACATAGCCGAGTGCCTTTATGAGATTGATGAAGGTAAGGTATAGTGGTCTCCTTTGTTCATGGCAATTGTCCTGCAGCTGCCACACTGAGAAAATCATGTCAATTGTCGACATTCTAGTTCTGAAACCACACTGGGATTTAGGATAGTGTTCAGCCAGGATCTGCAGGCTGACACGGACAAAATGAGAAAATACTTTTCCCACAATGTCTCAATAGTTGATGAATTCGCTGTGGTTGCCCTTGTTCTTGTACAGAGTCACAATCTTTGCATCACACATACCCTGGGGCACTGCAGTCTCCCTTCAGCTGACACAGAATCTCATACAGATGCTGCAGAGTACTGGTTTCCCATGCTTGATGAGTATGCCATTAGCACTTGGAGCCTAATCCGTGGCAAGCGAGTCAATAGCTCAATATCCAGCTCTGCCAATGACAGGTAGGCTTTCTATAGATTCTGCAACTTCCTACATAACAACGTTCTCCTGAGAGTACCAACTCAAGGTAGTGTTCCACCCATCTCTCCAACTGTTTATTGCAGTCATTGATGACGTCTCCTGTGGCTGAAGGCAAGGCTGGCAAAAATACACTTTACACATTTGCCAGCAGATGGTGAAACATAATAAACCATTCATCGATGGTGAAGTTATCAAGGACGCTTCGACAGTTGCTGCTGACACCTTGGCCAAAGACTTTAAAAATAAAGATGAAATTATGACAGCTATCAAGAGCGAAGGGTGGAATTGTTGTCCGAGGCAAATTAATGTAGACTTATCATGCTGTGAATGTTTCTCACTGCAGTTTGATGAATCAGTAGTTATGACAGATATGGTCCAGCTGATTGAATGCAATGTGACCAAAAACAAAGACTCAACAACAAAAGAGGACTTTCTCACTCTTTTGCCACTCCACTCAAAGGGAGGACAAGAAGCGAGGATATTTACAACAAATTCAAAACTCATATGACTGAGAAAAACATTCCGATCAAGAAATTGGTTTCTTTCACACCGTGAAAGCGAGGTAGCAATGCAGGCTTTGTGGCACTTTGCACATATGATCCTGAGTTCTCCTTTGTCAATTAGAACTGTGTTATCTATCAACAAGTGGGAGCGAGCTGGGTTATTGACTTTTCTCATGTAATGACAGTTGTTGTCAAGATTGTCAACTCAATTCATGCCAAACATCTGCAAATTTGTTTGTTCGAATTGTTACTCGAGCTTCATGCCACCAATGGTGAGCTCATCCTTCATGCAGAGGTAAGGTGGTTAATTTGAGGAAAGGTCCTCCAGAGAGTTTTGGATCTGCTCCTTGAAATTGTCATCTTTCTTAAATTTGCGGTGTACAGCGAGCTGTCAGATAATGCATGGGTTGCTAGACTTGATATTTCTTACGGATATAAGTGCAAAACTGAACTAACTGAATCACGGACTGTTAGGAGAGACAGAGACTTGTCACACATGATCAGTACAGAGAATGTGTTCAAGTTGAAACTGGGCCTGTGGTCCTCCCAAATAAAGACACAGCCACTGGAGTGTGGTGACGAGGGAATTACTGAGCACTTCCCAAATCTGGAGACAAGGTTCCATCCAAACATCTTTGTCCCCCTGAACAAATTGGAAAACAAATTCAATAGACAATGTCAGGAGTTAGACAAGATTAAACAAATCACTATGCTTGTCTCACATCATTTTCTTCAAGTGGACATTGGAGAACCGACAGCAACATTTCGGCAGGTGTTTGAACAGAGCAGTGGCCTTGACGTAGAAATCATCACCATGCAAGGTGACATAGAACTGAAAATTAGGTCAAGGGGCAAAGACTTTTGGGGATTTGTGAACAGAGACAAGTACCCTTTTCTGACATTCTGTGCACTCAAGGTGAAGGCATACTTTGGTTCACCTGTGAGATGGCTTTTTCCCAGATGAAAATGTCACTGATGCCATCTGATAGGCTGTATGAGACTGGCCATTTCAATCTACAACACAAACATCACAGCACTCCCAGAAAGTCAGAAAAGGTGAGTGTTATGCACGGCATACATTTTAGGGGGTTTTCGTAAAGTCGAATTTTTAAGAGCAGATCTTGTGCTGCATTTAGATTCTGAAAGTGATCTTGTGCTTCAATCGGTTGGAGACCACTGAGGATTGGGCATGTGTATCATAAACTTCAGTGCTTGCTTGAAACATGCAGTGCATACATTTCACACAGATCTTTTTAGATCTTTTGAGATTATTGCTTAAAATGCTAAAGGTTAAAGTTTATTTATTAGTGTCACAGGTGGGCTTACATTAACACTGCAATGAAGTTACTATGAAAATTCCCTCGTACCCACACTCAGGTACGCTGAGGGAGAATTTAGCATGGCCAATGTACCTAACCAGCATGTCTTTCGGACTGTGGGAGGAAACTGGAGCAACTGGAGGAAACCCACAGAGACACGAGGAGAATGTGCAGACTCCACATGGTCACCCAAGGTGGGAATCGAACCCGGGTCCATGGCGCTGTGAGGCAGCAGTGCTAACCACTGTGGCACTGCTGCCTCTGCTGTCTCCATGGCCGATTTGAATTCTGTGAACTTGAATTCATCCAAAATTTTACTGCCCGTTTACTAATGCATGTTAAGTGTCACATCTATTTCTCCTTTGAACACTGACCTGCATCAGCTCCCAGTCTGGTAATGCCTTTATTTCAAAATTAATTTTCTTGTTTTCAAGAGTGAGGAGCGAGCAGGAAAATTGAATTAAAGCCCAAAATAAGACATGAGTGTATTGAATAGTGGAGAACTTTTGAACACAAGAAATAGGAGCAGGAGTACATCTCCAGGGAGGGAGATAAAGAGGGATTTTAAAACATATTTAGAAAGGTAACGAACAATGGAGAATTGGAACTGGGCAAGTATACAAACATTACTAACAAGATGTGAGGAGTCTGAGGCATGTGCTTCACCTGGAATGTTGTACTGACGTCCTGTCTGAAAGTTACAGGCACTTAAATTAAGATTAACTCCTGGGTTTCCTCTTTCTGATTAACTGTGGCATGTCCTGCCAGAAACTTAACAACGCTGCTATTATATCATACCCTACAGATCTGCCTCAACTTTCTTTCCTGATTTTGACAATGTGAGGTTGGACATTGCACAGAAAAGTTCCCTTCGTTGCTCGCAACCCAGTGGAGATGTACTCCTGCTCCTATTTCTGGTGTTCAAATCTGTCTATAGGTTTACCCCTCCCTATTTCTATAAGCTTTTCTTCTCTCCAGTGCTGAGATGTGTGTGTTCAGCTAATTCTGATCTCTTGCACAATCCTGATTTTCTTCTCTGCATGATTGGTAGTTGATCATTCAGCTGCCAGGATCCTAAACTCTCGAATGAATTCCTAAATCTTTCTGCCTCTCTCTCTCTTTAAGATACTTTTAAAAACCTACCTCCTTGAGCAAACTTTCAGCAGTAGTGGTAATGCCTCCTCCTTATGTGGTCAGGTCTCAAATTTTGTTTGATAAGCACAAATGTGAAATGTTTTGGGGATTTTACTCAGTTAAAGGTGCTATATAGATGCAGGTTATTGTTAGGCTAAAAGAATTTACAGAGCTAGGGAGGGAGATAAAGAGGGATTTTAAAACGTATTTAGAAAGGTGACGAACAATGGAGAATTGGAGCTGAGCAAGTATACATACATTACTAACAAGATGCGAGGAGTCTGAGGCATGTGCCTCACCTGGAATCTTGCACTGACGTCCTGTCTGAAAGTTACAGGCACTTAAATTAAGATTAACTCCTGGGTTTCCTCTTTCTGATTAACTGTGGCATGTCCTGCCAGAAACTTAACAATGCTGCTAATATATCATACCCTACAGATCTGCCTCAACTTTCCTGATTTTGACAGTGTGAGGTTGGACATTGCACAGAAAAGTTCCCTTACTCCCTTCAGAATTAGAACCATAGGTGCTTTGATGAACTGAGTTTCATTAATAATGCTTGCAGGCTTTTCAAGTTAATGTCTAATTCAGCACCATTCTTTCTGACTGGTTGCTCAGTTGTCTTGTCAATTAAAATGCATCAGAACGTAGCGATAGGAAGAGGATATTCAGCACCTCAAACCTGAATTCCATTTGCTTGCCTTTTCTCCATATTTTTTGATACTTGGGACAGGGTTTTCTGGCCACGCTCACCCTGAAACTGGAAAATCCTGCATGAGGTCAACGGATCTTTCCATGGTCTGCCTCTTGCCCACTACGATTTCTGTGATGGGCGGAACAGAAAAATCCACCTCCATGACCCAACAAAATGTACTAATTGCAGTTCTGACATTTTCAGTTGACCTTGCCCCTGCAGTCTTTTGCAAGGGAGAATTCCAGAATTCCATGAATCCTGGTATGCAAAGGGATTATTAACTGCACACTAACAAAAATGTAAGAACTATTTTCTTCAAATACATCAACAGATCCCCAGAGTCCCACTGGTGAGCAATAGGAAACAAGGCGATGGAGACTGAGGTTTCCAAATGTGCTGAGGAAGTATCACAGACACAAGAGAGTTGAGGAAAGCTGGAAAGGACCTACTGTAATGCTGTCGTGTTGGCATTCTACATGTCTTCTTCAGTGGCATCCACTATCCTCGAGGTTCTGCTGCAGGATTGAAGAATCTAGTCAGAGCTTGCACGGAACAGGCTAAACCTGTGTACCCATTTTGTGCAAGGGTCTTTAAACAGGCACAGAGTCTTCCTTGGCACATTAAAAGTGATCCAGTGCTGATTTCTGGTGGCCTGAAAAAGGACAACAGCAAGGACTAACAAGGTGGAAATGCTGTTGACACGGTTTAGGTGTAATACCTTGCACCCAGAAACTGGGATAAATTACGATACTTGTATGTGCAAAAATGGGGAAGACACATACCAATTTCTCTTCTAGCAAATATTTTTACTGTAAGTGGGTCATGCCGAGTACCAGAATGTTGCACCAAGCCCACAATGTGAAAAAATGATGGCAGCTGAGTGAGGTGACTTTGTACAAGCTGTCCCCAGCATACTCTCTAATTCAATCTTTTACTCTCGTTCTATGCTCTTAAAACTTAACTCTAACACCTTTAAATTGTCTAATAGTGTTCTCTTTGCTGATCTTTCTCTTCACCCTGTCTGGAATCTGCAACACCATATTCTGCAGCCTCTCCTTTCCTTCTACTCTATGTACTCCATGCACGATTCAGAAAGGGTGTCAGTGCAAGGTTCCAGTGAGGCATTTGCTTTAGGCTTGTGCAACTTGCCTCTTGTTAGTCATGTATGTATACTTGCTCACCTCCAATTCTCCATTGTTTGTTTTGCGCACGGGAAACAATGCTTTTCACTCTATACCAATAATAAATCAAAATGTGAATTCTGTTTGATACCACTGCTCTAAAGTTCTGACACTAATTCTGTGCCAAAGTCTGTAGTTTTTGTTACCCACAAGGAAAAATAAATTGCCAGCAAACATTTGGTCGACCTTCCTCAGCTGCAAACCCGCTATCCATTGCAAACACCACTGCAATGCCCAGGTTTGACGGGAATGTGTGCGCACTCTGCTCACAGGCAGCAGCTGGTCCCCAGGAGCCAGCCTACCGGCACGTGCCTCTTTCCCGCGGCGTGTCACCTGGCAACGAGCGTCACACAATAGCGTCGCCTCTCCAATTGATAGCGGGGGGGGGGGGAGATTTTACTTTATTCTTTAAAAATGAGGGCAAAAGTAGAAGCAGAAACACCAGCACGTCTGAAGTACAAAATAAGTAATAGTAATTGTATTTGAAATGTTTACTTATTTCCTCCTGTGTGTGAATACTGTTATATTTTCTGGTCTCCCTCCCACACCGCCCCCCCCCCCCAAGTGTGGGTAATGAGCTGAGCCATTGTGACGAGCAATAGCGTTGGGCAGGCGGTGACGGGGAGCCGGGACCATCCAGTTCAGTGTCGGCGCTGACCTGACACGTTGTGGCTGATTAATTTTTTGCACTGTATTTTTTTAAAAGAAAGAAAAACAGTTTCGAGGAATCGGTTCGTGTTCCTCATCCTGACTCTCCGTTTCTCGGCTCCAGTTTCTCGGTGACATCGAAGTTGAATCGGGAGCTTCGCGTGTGTGCGGGCGCGCGCAGGCGCGTTGGCCGACCTGCCGAGCCGCCATGTTGCAGACTCTGTACGAGAGGTTGGGGCTGAAAACGGTGACTGAAACTTTGGCGATATGGTGCGGCTACAAACCGCCCCCCCGGTCTCGGTTCGCCATCGTCTACGATTCCATGTACAACTTGCTGTCGTTCCTGTGGACCACGAACCTGGGCAACATCATCTTGCTGATCGCGATTTTGCTAATAGTCTGGGGCCTCGTGGTCTTGATCATGAAATTCGTGTGCAAGTTCATCCAACGGTAGAAGGAGGAGAAGAAGAAGAAGAGCTTACTGAAGTTGGTAAAATCGACGACTACATACTATCCGCGCCGCAAGGTACGTGCCCGGTGTTATCCTGTTACTGAGTATTGGAATACCCCGTGTTTGTGTGTGACAGGGAGTTAATTGGGTGTTTGGGAGTCTTGTATTGTCCACCTCCCATTATCACCATCATCTGCTGTTGGAAAATATTTTGTTCATGTGCTTCATCACTGCAACGTACAATTTGTCCAAATTTACCTCTACCTTTTAACAGGTCGTAATTTTCTTGATTTAGGGAGGTGGCAAACAACGTAATTATTTGGAACATTTTTCAGTCTACCAGCTTGTATCCTCCTGGTAAATTTCTATATCCCATTCAGCACATTAAACTTTATTCGCACCACTACATGCACAATGTGTACCATCTACAAAATGCACTGCAGAACTCATCAAGGTTTCTTAGTCAGCACCTTCCAAATTCTCAACCTCCAGCACCTAGAATAACAAGGGCAGAAGATGCAGGGGAACACTACAATCTACAAGTTCAACTTTGTCAAGCAAAATCACACCTTCGCACTATATCACCATTCTTTAATTGTAATGGGTAATAAATTCTGGCCTTGCATACAAAATCGCAAAGATTAGTGGAAAACGAGAGGGTTGGGAAATCTTTAAAGGCCAACAGAGATCTGCAAAAAAACTATAAAGAAAAGTGAGATAGACTATGAGAGTAAACTAGTTCAGAATACAAAAACAGATAGCAAAAGTTTCTACAGATATATAAAAAGAAAAAGAGCGGCGAAGGTAAACATAGAGGCTAAGCAGGGGGATTTAATAATGGGAAATGAGGAAGTGGCCGAGGCATTGAACAGGTATTTTGTGTCGGACTTCACAGTGGAAAACACAAATAACATGCCCAAAATTGATGACGAGAAGGCAATGACAGGTGAGAATCTAGAAACGATCATTATCACTAAAGAAGCAGTGTTAGGTAAGTTAATGGGGCTAAAGGTAGTGTTATGGTTGAGGTTAGAAACTCGTAACGTATTTTATGAAGCCCATCTGAATCATAAATTTTGTATCTTGAATTTGGCTAGGATAAACATGATATATTCCACTTCAGGTGTGATTCAAAAGACCCAAGGAAGCTTTTGTGGAACAAAGTTTATTTAAGAACATAGTTAACGTGTATAGTAAGAAAATTAGCAAGAATTTTTTCAAATGCAAACAAGAAACAAAACAACCGCTATAATGTATAAAACCCTTAACAAAGATATCTACTGTGTTCCAATCAAACCAAAACCCTTGCCATAGAGAAAACCCTTTAAACATGTTCAGCAAAGTCTACTGCTCACGTGATAAGGGAGATTGAGTCCTTTGGTTGAAGTCTGCAGCTCTCTGGATTTATTCTGCACACTTTGAAGACAAGGCAGCTTCCCAACGCACCAGAGAGACTCTGGTCCAGCCCCATCAACAGCAGATATTCACCCTTCAGGAAAACAGGAGAATTTCCAAAGAAAACAAAACCGGGAGAGAGAGAAAACAATTCCTTTTATCTTGCTGTCTTCTAAAACTCAAACCTGCAGCTCTGAACTGAAAAGTAAAAAACCGTCCAAAAACACATGACCATCCTCATAACAATGCAGGATTGCAAAGCTAATTCCAAAGCAAACACCACAAACAACCCCATTTAAGACACTTGAGCAATAAAAGGACATTTCCAGTCAAGCCGGCAACAATGACGTCACTGAAGCTGTGAGCTAAGAAACCACTGAAGCTGTGAAAGCTGCAGAAGTCATGTTTTTAAAAAAAAACTTTCTTAAAGGTACACTAGCATCACAGTAGACAAGTCTCCTGGCCTTGAAGGAATGCATCCCAGGATACTAAAAGAGACGGTGGGGGAAATAGCAAATGCACTCGTGGTAATTTATCAAAATTCGCTGGACTCTGGGGCGGTTCCAGCAGATTGGAAAGCAGCAAATGTGACGCCACTGTTTAAAAGAGGAGATAGAAAAATGGTGGGTAACTATAGGCCAGTTAGCTTAACTTCTGTAGTGGGGAAAATGCTTGAAGCTATCATCAAGGAAGAAATAGTGAGACATCTGAATAGAAATTGGCCCATTGGGAAAACACACGATGGGTTCATGAAAGGCAGGTCACACTTAACTAATTGAATGAAATTCTTTGAGGACATTACGAGCATAGTGGACAATGGGGAACTGGTAGATGTGGTGTATCTGGATTTCCAGAAGGCATTTGACGAGGTGCCGCACAGAAGGCATTTGACGAAGTGCCGCACAAAAGGCTGTTGCATCAGATAAAGATGCACGGCATTACGGGTAATGTATTAGCATGGATAGAGGATTGGTTAACTAACAGAAAGCGAAGAGTGGGAATAAGTGTGTGTTTTCCTGGTTGGCGATCAGTGACTAGTGGTATGCCTCGGGGATCAGTGTTGGGACCGCAATTATTTACAATTTACATAGATGATTGGGGACAAAGTGTAGTGTGTCAAAGTTCGCAGATGACACTAAGATAAGTGGTAGAGCAAAGTGTGCAGAGGACACTATAAAAGTCTGCAAAGAGATATAGAGAGTTTAAGTGAGTAGGCAAGGGTCTGGCAGATAGAATACAATGTTGGTAAATGTGAGGCCATCCATTTTGATAGGAATAACAGCAAAGTGGACTATTATTTAAATGGTAAAAAATTGCAGCTTGCAGAGGGACCTGGGTGTCCTTGTACATGAATCCCAAAAATGCAGGTGCAGCAGGTAATTAAGAAGGCAAATGGAATTTTGTCCTCGAAAGCTAGTGGGATGGAGTTTAAAAACAGGGAGGTTATGTTGCAGCTATATAAGGTGCTGGGGAGGCCACACCTGGAGTACTGTGTACAGTTTTGGTCTCCTTACTTGAGAAAGGATGTCCTGGCGCTGGAGAGGGTGCAGAGGAGATTCACTCGGTTGATTCCGAGTTGAGAAGGTTGGCTTATGAGAAGAGACTGAGTAGACTGAGATTATACTCTTTGGAATTGAGAAGAATGAGGGGGGTGTTATGGAAACATATAAAATTATGAAGGGAATAGATAAGATAGAAGTAGGGAGGTTGTTTCCACTGGGGGGTGAAACCTGAAAATAAGGGGGAGCAGATTCAGGATTGAGTTGAGGAGGAACTTCTTCACCCAAAGGGTTGTGACTTTGTGGAATTCCCTGTCCAGTGAAGTAGTTGGGACTACCGGATTGAGAGTTTTTAAGGCAAAGGTAGATGGATTTTTGAACAGTAAAGGAATTAAGGGCTGTGGTGAGCGGGTGGGTAAGTGGAGCTGAGTCCATGAAAAGATCAGCCATGATCTAATTGAATGGCGGAGCAGGGTTGAAGGGCCAAATGGCCTACTCCTGCTCTGAGTTCTTGTGTTCTTTTTAAAAATCAATATATTTTAGCCTGAGTTCCTGCACAGATTCTGCAGATTCCAGACTATAGCCAGTACACATGGTTGCATACCCATGGTTCATGGAATCATAGAATCCATACAGTGCAGAAAGAGGTAATTCAGCCCATTGAGCTTGCACTGGCAACATCCCACCCAGGCCCTATTCCTGTCAGCCCCATTGCCAAATTCCCTGACACTCAAGGAACAATTGCGCATGTAACCTGCACATCTTTGGACTGTGGGAGGAAATTGCACAGACACGGGAAGAATGCGCAAACTCCACAAAGACAGTTACCCAAGGCTGGAATTAAACCCAGGTCCCTGGTGCTGTGAGGCGGCAGTGCTAACCACTGTGCCACCATGCTGCCCACATAGAAACATAGAAGATCGGAGCAAGAGGAGGGAGGCCATTTGGCTATTCGAGCCTGCTCCGCCATTCACTGAGATCATGGCTGGTCATCCAACTCAATAGCTTAATCCTGCTTTTTGCCCATAACCTTTGATCCTATTTGCCCCAAGTGCTATATCCAGCCGCCTCTTGAATGCATTCAATGTTTTGGCATCAACTACTTCCTGTGGTAATGAATTTCACAGGTTTACCACTCTTTGGGTGAAGAAATGTCTCCTCATCTCCGTCCTAAATGGTCTATCTTGAATCCTCAGACTGTGATCCCTGGTTCTGGACTCCCCCACCATCGGGAACATCCGCCCTGCATCTATCCTATCTAGGCCTGTTAGAATTTTATAAGTCTCTATGAAATCCTCCCTCATTCATCTGAACTCCAGCGAAAACAATCCTAACCGAGTCAATCTCTCCTCATACATCAATCCCGCCATCCCTGGAATCCGCCGGGTTAACCTTCGCTGCATTCCCTCGAGAGCAAGAACGTCCTTCCTCAGAAAAGGAGACCAAAACTGCACACAATACTTTAGGTGTGGCCTCACCGAGGCCCTGTATAGTTGCTACAACACATCCCTGCTGCTGTACTCAAAAACTCTCGCGATGAAGGCCATCATGCCATTTGCCGCCTTTACCGCCTGCTACACCTGCATGCTTACCTGAAGTGACTGGTGCACAAGGAAACCCAGGTCCCGCTGCACACTCCCCTCTCCCAATTTACAGCCAATCAGGTAGTAATCTCCGCCTTGTTTTTGCTTCCAAAGTGAATAACCTCACACTTATCCTAATTATACTGCATCTGCCATTGATTCACCCAACCTGTCCAGATCATTCTGAAGGATCTCTGCATCCTGGTCGCAGTTCACCCTCCCACCCAACTTGGCTTCATCTGCAAACTTTGAGATGTTACATTTTGTTCCCTCATCCAAATCATGAATATATATTGTGAATAACTGGGGTCCCAGCACTGATCCCTGTGGCACCCTACTAGTTACTGCCTGCCAATTTGAAAAGCACCCATTAATTCCTATTTGTTGTTTCCTCTCTGCCGATCAGTTTTCTATCCATCTCAATACACTTCCTCCAATCCCATGCACTTTAATCTTGCACAATAATCTCTTGCGCGGAAGTTTGTCAAACGCTTTCTGAAAGTCCAAATATACCACATCTACTAGTTCCCCCTTGTCAACTCTACTAGTTACATCTTCAAAGAATTCCAACAGATTTGTCAAATCCACGCTGACTGTCTGATCCTGCCACTGCTTTCTAAATGCTATAAAATCCTTGATCGTGGATTCGAGACTTTTCCCCACTACCAGTGTTAAGCTCACTGGTCTATTATTCCCTGTTTTCTCTCTACCTCCCTTTTTGAATATTGGAGTGACATTCGCTACACTGCAATCTGCAGGGACTGTTCCAGAGTCTATGGAATCCTGGAAGATGATCACCAATGCATCTACTATTTCTAGAGCCACTTCCTTACGTACTCTGGGATGTAGATTATCAGGCCCTGGGGATTTATCTGCCTTCAATCTCATCAGCTTTCCCAGTACCACTGCTCTACTAATATTGATCTCCCTCAGTTCTTCCCTCTCACTAAATCTTGCATACGCCAACATTTCTGGTATCTGATTTGTGTCCTCTTTTGTAAAGACAGAACCAAAGTATATATTCAGTTGCTCGGCCATTTCTTTGTCCCCTCTTATACATTTCCCCGTTTTTGTCTGCAGAGGACCTACATTTGTCTTCACCAACCTCTTTCTCTTTACATATCTATAGAAACTCTTAGAGTCAGTCTTTATGTTCCCTGCAAACTTACTTCCGTACTGTATTTTCCCCATCTTAATCAATCCCTTGGTCCTTCTTTGCTGAAATCTAAACTGCTCCCAATCCTCAGACCTATTATTTTTCTTGGCCAATCTGTATGCTTCTTCCTTAGAGCAGATATGCTCTCTAATTTCCTTTATAAGCCATGGATTGGCCCACTTACAACATCAGGTTAAAGTCCAACAGATTTATTTGGTAGCACAAGCTTTCGGAGTGTCGCTCCTTCTTCAGGTGAGTGAAGAGTTGTGTTCACAAACAGGGCATGCATAGACACAGATTCAATTTACAAGATAATGGTTGGAATGCGAGTCTTTACAGGTAATCAAGTCTTTACAGGTACAGACGATGTGAGTGGAGAGAGGGTTAAGCACAGGTTAAAGAGGTGCGAACTGTCTCAGCCAGGACAGTCAGTGATATTTTGCAAGCCCAGGCAAGTTGTGGGGGTTACAGGTAGTGTGATATGAACCCAAGATCCCGGTTGAGGCCATCCTCAATGGATGAATGAAGACTGCTCGACAATCGCCAGGCAGGAGTGTTCTCTTCCTGTCGGGGAACACTTCAGCAGTCACGGGCATTCAGCCTCTGATCTTCGGGTAAGCGTTCTCCAAGGTGGCCTTCACGACACACGACAATGCAGAATTGCCGAGCAAAAACTGATAGCCAAGTTCCGCACACATGAGAACGGCCTCAACCAGGATCTTGGCCTTGACTCTAGCTGCAAGCCTCTTGAGGAACCATCACCCTCACCAATGTCCAGAACAGAGAACTCAATTGTTTATGGGATGGACTCGGGGGACTCCTGCATTAGGCTATCTGCCTGATGCTTCTAGATTGACTATTGCGTCTCTGTACTCTTTTAACTTGTAGTGTGATCGATCACCACCTTAAATGTGCTATCCATGACTCGGTCTCATAGCTGCGTCATATTAGCTTCAGTTGTCTCACAAGCTCTGAAATCCAGAGCTCAAGTTTCTGGTGACACTTCCTTAACTTGTAGGCATGTAGGCCACAGGAAGCAACCACAACTTTCCACATGTTAAATGATGAACATTCCATGTCGCCAAATTATCCTGCCTGCCTTACCGTTACAGATTACCCATTATAAACTTGGAGATTAGAAACCCTAGACTGTACTGTTCCTAATACTACTAATAAAACCTCACAACGACTGCTAAAGTATCCGAGTTTTGAAAGTTGTGAGCAAAATGCTACAACCAGTCTCTTGCCTGTTTTCTCGGAATGTGACTGATCCATCGAGCATTAGATATTTTAAACTGGTCTACCACTCTCCGTGCTTTTTCAAGCTCAGTTAAGGTAGCTACTTGCATAAAAAGCACCTCCTCCCAATTCCCTCATTCACCAAATTCCCAAGTTCTCACCCTGTGACGAGCTGCAATCAGTGATCAGCTGCTGTTTTCATGCTTGCTCACTTAAAACAGTGTAATGATTATAAGTAAAGATGGAGTGGAACACGAAGGTTTGCAGAGTTTAACTGTAATAGTACATCGGGCAGTAAGATCTATGCAGAGAATGGTAGTAAAAAAATTAAAGGCTCTATCTGAATCAGTATGGGTGGAAATTAGGAATAGCAAGGGTGAGTAAATACTGGTGGGAGTGGTTTATAGGCCTCCTAACAATAGTTGCACCACTGGACAGAGGAATAAACAAGAAACCCTTGGGGCTTGTAGTAAAGATGATGGCTGAGATTTTCTGCTCCCTTTTGCATTGGGCAGGTTTGGTGGTGAGAGTTGCGAGAAGTCTTTAGGCGTGATAAATGACATAGATTTAGGGCGCGATTGCCCCTCCTCCCATTGGTGGCTGGTCACATTTCCTGTGTTCAACATCGGAATCTCAATGTAATATATTTGCATATCATTATCGGGCCCATAAGTTGGAATCATGCCCCCACGTCAAATTAAACTCAGAATGGTTTCAAGAGACACAAGCAGACAGACCTCCGAGGCCAACTTGGAGTTGAGTGAATTCAAGCTGGCACCTGTGAATCGGCTCTACATCTTCGTTTTGGGGTGGTGGGGGCACAGGCAGCTTTCTTGGCGGTTTTGTGGTGCCGGTGCTTCAATGCAAGCCTGAAGAGAGGGATATGAAGGGAAGCCTGGGGCAAAGGTTTCCAGGGAGGGGATGGAAGGGAAAGCCAGAGAACCGTCCAATTTTTGATCAGTGTAGGGCCCCCTGATCTCGGCACCTGAGATTGCTGGTTCACCTCTCCTTGCATGACATCCTGCCTCTTAACTTTCTTAAAACCCTTAATTTATTGGAAAATACAGTGGGAAGACCTGGCGAGGCAGCTGGTGGGCTATCCTCCGTTTTTCCTGCCTGAGACAACACCTGGAAAAGAAATGGGAAAATTCAGCCCAGGAACAGCATATGGCAGAATGAGAGTTACTCTTCAGTGACCAGAAAGGCTGCACCGAATGATCTTTTGGCAAATGAGCTCTTCAAATTCAGACACACGCACTCAGATCTGATGGGACGCAAGAAGCTAATTTTTTTTTAAAAATCCATGCAAAATTATTTGGTATAATAAATTGCCTTGTTATATCATCAAAGGTTTCAAGATCTTCTTCATATATATGTCATTGTTATGTCATTGGAATAATGCTGATCTGTATCCACGTCGTAACATTGGGTATAGCAACGATAAGTTATTAACCGAGGCAACATATAAGAGCCACATCAGCTAATTCTACATGGCATTTTAACATAACAGCCCTCATGCTCTTCCATGTGTAATCGACAGCTGCAGGTACATTGTGGCATTTTTACAGCAGATGTAAATTGTGTACTTATACTACATCATCATATTTTCATAAATATGTTTTCCAAAATGAAAATTGCACTCTTTGGCAATTAATACTACTGAATTACGAATTTAGTTTACTATTCTGTCCGAATAAAAATGAAATGTTTGTTTATTTTTAGCGTTATTTTTGTAAAATGCGGAAGAGATTAAAGAAGGCTGAAACGTGGAAAAATCCAATTAATGGGAATGTTGGAATTAATGAAAATTTGTAAAGTTTGCAACCAATTTTGGAGATTAAAACATATTAATTGTATAGTTATTGATAATTCTGACATTTCTCTACTCTTTGACTTAGAGTCAACTGAAACAGAGCAAGAGCTGGAAATTGACAAATGCGTGCCCTTACGTAAATATAAACGAGGTTTACATCGCATGAAAAAGTAAGTTTTAAATTTCAAAAGATGTTCCAGAAAAGCATCAACAAGTACATGCCATTTTTCCTATTCATTTGCTAAAATCAGACATCTCAATGAAACTATAGTAGTTATTTTGGTGACTTCAGACAAAGGACAATCACTTTCAGATGTCCATGTAATAATGGTAGCAGAGCAATGATGAATAACTTTCATAGAGCACTATGAAGCATATGTAGCTGTCAGGAAAGCAATATGTTGAGCATCAAAAATATATTGTACCTTCCTCAAGGAATAGTGTTGAAAAAATGATTATAAAGTGCACGTTGTGTGTAATGTTTCTGTTGCTGGCAGGAGCCAGGTTTTTGTCCAAACTAGCAATATGTGAACAAGAAAGCAAATTTATCAAACTTTTCTCCCTTTCGATTCCTTACTTCAAGGGAAAATTAATGAGGATTTAGAACGTATTATTAGTTCAGGAATTAGCATGGTTTGTTAAAGGCACATTGCATTGGCAAATTTTACTAGTTTTTTGAAAAACGAAGTGTGTATGGATTTTCAGAGGTATTCAGTCAAGTATCTCAAAAGAAGCTTGTCAGAAAAATATAAGTATGTTATATACAAGAGAAAACAAGTGATTAGTTTCGGGGGGTTTTCAGAGGCTAAGTATTGAGCTTAACTTTAGCTAATACAAAGACTCGCAACACAGTATCCTGGCGAAGGAAGTTTCTTTATTGACCAACGCAAGCTGGGAAAAGAAGGGTTGGGCAGTCCAACTCTTCTCTGAAGTTACATCACAGCGGCAGTACAATTATACAACTTCCAAAAGACATTTTACTCGCCTTCTGGCTCATCATCATTAATACAGATCAGTCATGATTAGTAAATGTCATATACCTTGGCCAATCACAGTTATTCTCTGACAGCATGGAAACAATAGGTTCTAGCGGTTTCTGCCTGACTTTCCCATGGCCACCTTCCTGGATTCTTCTCTGGCTTATTCATTAGCTGTCTGGAATCAGTAGTCTGTCCTTGTTCAATGAATATCTCATTCACTGAGCTGTCTGGTACCCATGCTGATAAGGGCTATGCTTCTATGGGTGTATTGTTATCAGGAATGTGGTTCACTTTACTGGCCTATTTCCCACAATGCCTTTGAACCCAGTGCCTTTAGCCAAGATCCATGCCTGTTCAATAATACTTTCAAAAATACATGTTTGAATTATCTAACTGTGGTTATATGTGTTACTATGCAGACAGTACCTCTGTAACATATATATGAAGCAGTCTGTGATTCTTATCTTAAGTTAATCCACTCTGTTCTAATTGTCTTTATTGGTGTTTTAAATCCCAGAATAATTTGAAGTCCTCCAATAATGAGAAAGTTAGTTCACGGACAAGTAATTTAAGGCAAATGAATATTGCTTTGATGAGAGAACATTTGGAATTGATGTTACAGGGAACAGTGCTGGCTCTACTTGTATTTTTGTTGTAGATAAATGATTTTGATTTGGTCAAAAAGGACATAATTTTGAAATTTGTTGATACAAAAACAAAGGATGTAACAAATCGCAAGAGGAACTATATAGATTTCAGAATGACAGCAATTTAGCTACTTGTTTTCAGCCACTCTGATCTCTGTTAAATAGGAATTGGTGCGATAATGGATGAACCAGACACAAGACAGGATAAAACCCCTGGGCCGATGGATTCTATCCCCACACATTAAGAGAGGTTGGGGCAGAGTTAAGGAAGAGCTAGCAGAAGCACTATTAAATATCATTAGAAGATGGAATAGTGCCATAAGTTTAACAGTTAACGTGATGCCTAGATTTGAAAACTTGTTTAAGAACAAGTTCAGGGAACAATAGGCCAAATAGGTTAACTTCAGCAGTAAGAAAGATAATGGAAACCTTATCAAAGATGGTGATATAGTAGTAATCCGGAGGCCCAGGCTAATGCGCTGGTGACATGGCGACATATCCCTCCAAAGAACAAAGAACAGTACAGCACAGGAAACAGGCCCTTTGGCCCCCAAAGCCTGAGCTGCTCATTGGTCCAACTAGACCAATCGTTTGTATCCCTCCATTCCCAGGCTGCTCATGTGACTATCCAGGTAAGTCTTAAACGATGTTAGCATGTCTGCCTCCACCATCCTACTTGGCAGCGCATTCCAGGCCCCCACCACCCTATGTGTAAAAAACATCCCTCTAATATCGGAGTTATACTTCGCCCCTCTCACCTTGAGCCCGTGACCCCTCGTGATCGTCACTTCTGATCTGGGAAAAAGCTTCCCACCATTCACCCTATCCATCCCCTTCATAATCTTGTACACCTCTATTCGATCTCCCCCTTTTCTCCATCTTTCCAGGGAGAACAACCCCAGTTTACCCAATCTCTCCTCGTAGCTAAAACCCTCCATACCAGGCAACATCCTGGTAAACCTTCTCTGCACTCTCTCTAACGCCTCCACGTCCTTCTGGTAGTGCGGCGACCAAAACAATGCTGTGGGTCTGGAGTCACCTATAGGCAGCTTTCCTTCCCTAAAGGATGTTAGTGAACCAGATGGATTTCTGTAACAATCAATTATCGTTTCATGGTCACCATTACTTAGACTAGGGGAACGCTCGGGGTCCTGCTCCAGGTGAAAGGCCTGAGCTCCTCTGGAAGGGTGTCCGTCTCCCATGGACCAACCAGGAGTCCGGAGCACTTGGCCCAGTTGATCCTGGCGGAGGATGCGGCGGAGTACACCGCCTGGCATTCTCGCATCCTCCGCAGGTCAGCCGGGTGCGTGAACATGAGGAGCACGTCATTGGCGTAAGCCGACAGGACCACCCCTACGTCCGGGCCGCGCAGAGTCAGACCCGACAACCTCCTCCGCAAGAGGCGCAGGAATGGCTCGGCGCAAATCGAATACAGTTGGCCGGACAAGGGGCAGCCCTGCCGTACTCCTCTCCCAAAGCGAAGGGGCGAGGACTCATCAGGTATTTCTTTCGATACCAACCAAATAAACAAACTCAAACTAACTTAGGGACAAATTAAAAGGGGCAGCTCCCCAAAAAGAAGGGGGAACAGCCCGAACCAAAAACAAAGTCGAAAGGAAACTTAAAACATCAACCCAAAAGGTGATTATCAGGGTCGATAATACACCCCAGCCCCTGCGGTGCCCAGCGGTCGCGGAAGGCGTCAACTGCGCCGGTGGACACCGTATGCTCCCTCTCCAGAGACACCTGGCCGCGAATGAGCCGCGGTAGAGGGGCAGACAGTCAGGATGGACGGGCCCGTTGATCGCTCGCTGCGTGGACCTATTGATGGCGCATCTCGCCAGGCCCAGGAGTAGGTTCACGAGGAGGTCGGCATCCCGATCCGCCCCTCTCTGCACCAGGTGCCCGTAGATCAGGAGCGTGGTACTGAAGTGTAAACAAAACATCAGTAAAAGGTGTTTGAGGAAACCAAAAAGGGTGTGCAGTCTCAAACACAGAACATAGACATGGTCCACGGACTCCACAAGGCCACAAAAAGGGCAGTCTTGGGAGCCCGTGAACCAGAAAAACCTACAGTTGTACAGCACTGCTGCGTGCAGCACCCTCCACCCCAGGTCCCCAAGATAATTGGGGGAGATCCCTCCGTAGAGGGACCTCCACTGGGGACCTCCGCCGCCTGGCGGCAACAAGGCCCGCCAAGATGTATCCGGGCGACAGGCGAGGACGCGGTAATGAAAGGTGTGCAGCAGCAGCCCGTACAGGAAACGCCTCCGCGCGGTGGAAAAGGGCACGGAGGACATTTCCGCGAGGCAGCACATGCAGTGGGGCACCTGACCCGGGGGGGGGGGAGGTTTAGGCTTTGGACCAATGTGAAATTCCGTCCGAGCAGGGAAACGCTTGGGCAGGATCCCACCGCACGCCTGCGCCGCCTCCAGACCGCGTGCGCACTCAGGGCCGAGCACGACCGTCTTAAGGTCTTGGATGGCTTTGGCCGCGCGCCAGACGGCCACCCCCGCGCGCTCAGCCAGCATGTGGGGGCTCATCCAGCCCGCTCCTCCGCCATCCAGCACGTCCCCGATCCTGGTCACCCCGCCGACCGCGGCCCTCCTCTCCGCCAGCCACCTGAAGTTGTAAGGCTGGAGGTGCGGATTCCTGAGCAACGGCTCTCGCACAAGAGCCGCTACTCCTGACGGGGGAGAGCTGCGTCGCGAGGCGACCGCGTTCCAGACCGTAAGGAGGTCCTGGTAAAAGACGGGCAACTCCCGCAAGGAGGTCGGAATACGCCCCAGGTTGATATGCAGGAGCTGCACGTCGTAGTTGAGGCCATGCAACTGGCGGAAAAAATACGTCGCCATCGTGGAGGAGGCTCGACGTAAAGGTATCTCTGCAGGGTCTGGAGGGGGAAGGTCGCTACCTATGTGCGGAGGCACACCAGACCTTGTCCGCCCTCCTCAAGCGGGAGATGCAGAAGCTCGGCAGAGACCCAGTGCAGTCGGTTGTCCCAGAAGAACCGCACGACGGCTTACTGCATTTCGGTGACAAAGCCAGGGGGAGGGGTCAAAGTGACCAGCCAGTGCCACAGCATGGAGGCGACCAGCTGGTTTATGATGAGAACTCGTGCCCTGTAGGACAGCACTCGGAGCAGTCCTGTCCAGCGACCCAGGCGGGCGGAGACTTTGGCCTCCAGCTCCTGCCAGTTCGCCGGCCAGGATTCCTCGGCTGGGCAGAGATGGACCCCCAGGTAGAGGAGGTTGGTCCTGCTCCAGGTGAAAGGCCTGAGCTCCTCCGGAAGGGGGTCCGTCTCCCACGGACCAACCAGGAGTCTGGAGCACTTGGCCCAGTTGATCCTGGCAGAGGACGCGGCGGAGTACACCACCTGGCATTCTCGCATCCTCCGCAGGTCAGCCGGGTCCGTGAACATGAGGAGCACGTCATCGGCGTAGGCCGACAGGACCACCCCTACGTCCGGGCCGCGCAGAGTCAAACCCAACAACCCCCTCCGCAAGAGGCGCAGGAATGGCACCACGCACACAGAATAAAGTTGGTCGGACAGGGGGCAGCCTTGCCGTACTCCTCTCCCAAAGCGAAGGGGCGAGGACTCATCAGGTAGTTCATACTCGAGCAAGCCAACCTCATTACCCTGGCTGAAGTCATCACAGCTACCTCACCCTGGATCCCATGAGGTTTAACGTTATGCAACAACCTACCGTGCGGTACCTTGTCAAAGGCCTTGCTAAAGTTCATGTAGACAACATCAACTGCACTGCCCTCCCCTCATCCACCTTGGTTACCTCTTCAAAAAACTCAATCAAATTTGTGAGACATGATTTTCCACTCACAAAGCCATGCTGACTGTCCCTAATCTCTCAATGCCTATAGATCCTGTCTCTCAGAATACCTTCCAACAACTTACTCACTACAGGTGTGAGGCTCACCAGCCTGTAGTTCCCAGGCATTTCCCTGCAGCGCTTTTTAAACAAAGGCACGACATTTACCACCCTGCAATCTTCAGGCACCTCACCTGTGGCTGTCAATGATTCAAATATCTCTGCTCGGGGACCCGCAATTTCCTCCCGAGCCTCCCACAACGTCCTGGAATACACTTCGTCAGATCCCGGGGATTTATCTACCTTGATGCTCTTTAAGACTTCCAGCGCTTCCTTCTCTTTATATGTACAGTCCTCAAGACATCATTATTTCCCCAAGTTCCCGAGCATCCACGCCTTTCTCAACAGTAAATAATGATGAGAAATATTCATTTCGGATCTCACCCATCTCTTGTAGATCTCTACATAGATGACCTTGTTGATCCTTAAGAGGCCCTACTCTCTCCCTTATTACTCTTTTGCCCTTTATGTATCTGTAAAATCTCTATTTGGATTCTCCTTTGCCTTATCTGCCAAAGCAATCATGTCCCCTTTTTGCCCTCCTGATTTCTTTCTTAACTCTACTTGTACACCCTCTATGCTCTTCAAGTGATCCACTTGATCCCTGGTGTTGTTAAACTTCTTACTGTGTTTACCCCAGTCCAACGCCGGCATCTCCACATCATTATTTCATATTACCAGATCTATATAGCCTGCTGCCTGGTTGGTTCTCAGAAACTCTCTCAAAAAAACCTTCATGGACTCATCTTCTGCTACCTCTGCCCATCTGATGCGCCCAACCTATATGTAGATTAAAATCATCCATGACTATTGCTGCAGCCTTCTTTCAAGCCCCCATTAATTCTCCCTTTCACTTTTAGGGCATAGAGGAGGCCTGTAAACTACTCCCTCAAGCTTCATTTCTGCCTTTTACTATTTCTTACCTGTAGCCAGACTGATTCTCCATCTTGATCTGAGCTCATCTTTCCCTCTATGACATTGTACTCATGTCATACTTAAGAGCTACTCCTCCACATTTTCTTAACTTGCTGCCCAAAAGAAAGGTCACCCTTGAATATTCAGGTCCCAGCCCTTTCCTCACCTTGCCTTAAACGACTAGTCTATGCAATGAACGTATACTTTCACAGTATTGTTAGGTAGGGCCAAAGTTTTTGATGTAGCAAGAATGAAGGATCGGTAATATAGCTGCAAGTCAGATTGGTGTGTAGTTCAAAGATGGTGGTCCCATGTGCTATTGTTCTTCTGGGAGTTTGAGAGGAGCTGTCGAAGAAATTTTGGAAAGTTGTTTAGTGAAGCCTATTCATAGAATAATAAAATCCCTGCAGTGTAGAAAAGCCATTTGGCCCATCAAGTCTGCACTGACTCTGACAGAATATCTTATCAAGGCCCACCCCCCACCCTATCCCTGTAACCCCCACACATTTACCCTGCTAATCCCCCTTACCTACACATCTTGGGACACTAAGGGGCAATTTAGCTCAGCCAATCCTTTTAACCTGCGCATCTTTGGACTGGCGGTATCAATAGTGGAATGGATATTTAGAGTGATGGATGAGACTATTTGTCACATGGACTACTTTGTCTTGGATGGTATTGAGATTTGAATCTTGTTGTCCCTGCACCCATCCAGGCAAGTCAAATATTTTTCATTACACTTGTGACTTGTGTCTTTTTAGGCTTTGGGGAGTCAGGAAGTCAGTGGTTCACTGCAAAATACTCAGCCTCTGAATTGGTTTAGTAGCCATGGCATTTATATGGCTGACCTAATTAAATTTCTGCTCAGTGTTGATGGTGGGTGGTATAGTTGCAATATCCACATCATTGCCATGTAACTGGGACCAATATAGCACCTATACATCCTACAGCAGATCCTGGTAGTGAGAATAGCACAGGAACAGGAAGGCACCAAGATGAGCCTGGAGCCTGAATTCTTCCACAGCCTTGGTGGGACGAAACCTGGAGTATTATGTATAGCTTTGGTCTCCTTATCAAGGAAGGATATACCTAACATAGAGAGAGTGCAACAAAGGCTGACCAGGCAAATTCCTGAGATGGTGGGATTGTTTTGAGGAAAGATTGAGGAAACTGGGCCTGTACTCTAGAGTTTAGAAGAATGAGAGTTGGAGCCTGATTTTACCATCACATTGCGCCCGTTTCCGGGCGTGAAAACTTGGTAAAGTCGGGCGTGAGGCAGGTAGTACGATCCGTGCCCCGCCTCCCCCTTTACCAAGGCCCAAAAATGGCCGCGATTGGGACCGGGCGCGACGGCCATTTAAATGCGTTTGCATGCATTTCAGTTGACTTAATGGGCTGCATGCCGAACTTTACCAGCATTTCTCCCTTTACCACTACGTTCGTCCATCTGGAATTGGCGTGAAATAGACATGCTCTATGGAAGTCCGATTTGGACGCTCCATCAGTGAGGGTTCGTGAGGAGATAAGTGCCTGGCGTCTAACAGCTCTTTGCTTGAGATTGGTGGGGCGGGGGGATGGTGGGTCCACTGTCACTCTGCTTGAGATCGGTGGTGTTGGGGGGTGGGGGGGTGGTGGTCTGCTGCCACTCTGCCTGAGATCAGTGGCGGGGGGTAAGGAGGGGTCCGCTGTCACTCCGCCCGAGATCGAAGGGGGAGGGTGGATCACTGCCTGAGATTGGTCGGGGGGAAGTGGAGGTTCGCTGCCCTTCTGCTTGAGATCGGTGGTGGGGGGAAAGTGGGTCCGCTGCCACTCTGCTTGAGATCGATGGGGGGGAGAGTGGGAGAGGAGGGGCCCACGATTGGTCTGGGTGGCAGGGGGTTGGGGGATAAGGGGGTCAGTAATGTTGGGGGGGTGTGGGACATTGTCTGTGGGATGGTGGGGGGGGGCCCTGGAGGGATGTGGCTAAAAGGCTACATTCTGTCAGTAGTTGGAGGCGCCGATCGGAGCTGCAGGGTTGTGGGCGCATTGAGCCCTGCTCACAGGCTTGTGCAGCGTGATTCGGAATCGCTGATATTTTTTCGGGCAGTATGTGTATGGGAGTGCCTGAGAACAGGTCTAAAAGTCAGATCTGAAACACTCCCAGATGGTAAAATAGGGCCCTTGATCTCATGGAAGTGCATGAAATTCTTACAGGGCTTGAAAGGTAGATGCAGGAAGGATATTTTTCCTGGTTGAGGGGATATCTAGTATCTGTATCAGGCGGCACAGTCTCAGAATAAGGGGTAGACCATTTCGGGTTGAAATAAGGAATTACTTCAATCAGAGGGTGGTGAACCTTTGGTTCCCTGTTCTTCAGAGTGCTGTGGAAGCTCAGTCATTTGAGTATGTTCAAGACTGAGGTTTATAGATTTCTAGATACCAATCACATCAAGGAATATGGGGATAGTGTGGGAAGATGAGATTGAGGTAGACGGTCAGCCATGATGCAGTTAAATGGCAGAGCAGGCTGGAGGGGCCAAATTGCCTGCTCCTGTGTTCTTGGGTTCATTGAACAACCCTTAACCTGAGCTATTCCTGATCCCCACTTCCATGCATTCCCATTCCAAAATCACTTCTTAGAATCCTTCCACTTCAATAAAGCTGTGCTAATTAATTAACAATAATATAAATGGTATGTGGCATTGCAGGATCAGCAGCCACTATAAAAATGCTCCATAGACCAGCTAATAATTGGAAATGCTTTCACATTTTAATGGCTTACTATGATGCCATAACGTAATATTCTCAGCGGTGCGAGTTCATAATATTCCTAAATTTTACTTCTGGCTACGCTGTGCTTCTACAAGTTGTATTGCAGTGGTTTTAGCAAGGAAAATGTAAAAATGCTGCTGCTCAGAAGAAGGCTGTAAATATGTTCATGATTTGTAATCTCGAGGAATTGAGAACTCCGAGATCGACTGCAGATTGCAGTGTTTCAGCCCAGATGTTGTGCACATCAATCAGGGGTATTTGAACGATCAAACACGTTGTTTTATTGAGAGAGAGAGCAGCATATGCCAACCACATCTGTGATACTTATACCCCTGTAATAGAGAGAGTCTAAATCAGCATTCTGACTGATGCTGGAAATGTATAACTGAACTTCCGATATAGGAAGTCACCATCAACCAAGTCCAAGGAAAAGGTGATGGTTTCGCCAAAGCCTGATTGACTGACATCTATGTGGATTTGACTATAGATTTGGCTGTCACTCAGCTCGTATTATTCCACTTTAGACTTAAAATCTGGTTTGAAACTCCTGGATGCTGCATTGCATGAGTACATTGACGGAGGTGTCAGATTCAGGATAAGATGTTAAACCAAGGTCCTGTCTGCTCTCAAGTGAAAGTAAAAGATCCCATCACATTATTTTGAATGTAATTTGTTATGTATTTATCCTCCAATCAAAGTAAATTAGCACAGTGGTAATGTCACTGAATTAGTAATCCAGATACCAGAACAGGAGTCCATTTTCCACCACAACAGCTGGTGAAATTACTAACAAGTTCAGTTAGTAAATCTGGAATAAAAAGATAGTCATGTAATGGTGACCACTTGATTGTTTTAAAGATTTATCCAGTTCCCTAATATCCACTTTAGGGAAGGAAATCTGACATCCATGCATGAAATGGTCTCGCAAGCAACTTAATTACATCATCTTCCACATCATACTTCTTCGGTTGTATCTTCACATGGTGCTGACTCTCATCTCTGTCTTTAGATTTTAGCCCTTCCTGTCCTTCATCATCTAAGAAGCTATCAACTTTCTCCATATCTTCCTCTGGCCAGGGACCCCCTTTGAAGCGCCAGGTTTTGAAGAGCACAGTAGACTATGATTATGTGGGGTACCTTCTACAGGTTCTTGCAGAGCCCCATCCCCACCTGAGCGGTCCAAACATTCAAAGTGATGTTTTTGGATTAAGGTGCTAATGGTCTGCTCGATGATGGATTGTGTCAATCTATGCGCCAGATACACTTCTCCACTGAGGAACTCTGAGGACGAGACGTGGGTGTCTAGAGACATTGTTTGATTCGTTACCACTTATCCCCAAGCAGCCAGCCCTGTAATTACTGAGTCCCTTCGATGCAAAGTATCTGGGAGTGACTCAGGATGTATGTGAATCATGGGAACTCCCAGGGTACCTGTTACAAACATGTTCTATGTCCTTCCGATGATTGCACACCAATGGTCAGTGAGTGAAACCTTTTCCTGTTGATGAACATCAAGAGCTGCTGCCATGGAGCTCTCAAAGCTCTTTGTGTGCAATCTGCACCTTGAACTCGAGCATATCCTGAGATCGCTGCAACCCCCAGAAATCGAACAGCCTGAATAGCTTCATCACATGTGAATTTCAGTAGAGGGCATATGTCACCTGCTCGATACATTTATGTGCCAAGGACTGAGATGCTGCATAGGTTCCCTCTGGATGCTTGCAATGATCCTCAGACAAAGAAATTGAGTGCACCAGTGATCTTCAGTTTGATTGGCAGGAGATGTCCTCCCAGATCATGGGGTGTTTGATCCTCCCACACTATGTGGCAATTCTGATCCACTACATACCTTGACAGATGCAGATATATGTGACATTGTCTTTGCTCATCTCCAGAAAGGAGAGGCTTTTCGATATACCCTTGGTTGTGCAGGTGGCCTCCATTAGATGGGTCTAAACTCCTCATCCTCTGGGTGGCACTGGGGCTCCCCTGAACCATGGACCTCAGGCGAGGCCTCCTCTGGAAGATGGGCTAGACGGTGCGGGGCCCTTCTCCCCTCAATTGAATCACTGCCATCAAGAAGGCAGCAATGAGCACCAGGTTCCATTATTCAATACTCCTCCACCCTGGGACTGTTAGATGTGAATGAACAAAGTATACTTTCAAGTCAGGACGTGGAGGTAGTTTGAGATAAACATTAGTGTTCTTATGTATCTGCTGCCCTTTTTTTTTATAGATGATAGTGGTTGTGGGTTAGGTAGGTGCTGTCAATGGAGCCTTGGTGAGTTCCAGCAATGCACCTTTCATATGGTATGTCCTGTTGCCGTTGTGCCTCACTGATGAAGGGAATTAATGTTTGTGGAAGAAGTGTCAATGAAGAGGGCTGTTTTGCCCTGGATGGTGTTGAGCTTCTTGAAGAAGGTATTGGCAGTCCAAATAAGGGGAGAATATTCTATAACGCTCCTGACTTATGCCTTGTAGATTGTGGACAGGCCTTGGGGAAGGAAGTCAAAAGGTGAATTGCCACAGTATTCCTAGCTCCTGACCTGTTGTTATAGTCATTATGTTTATATGGCTAATCCAGTTCAGGCTTTGATCATTGTTAAATCCCTGGATGTCGATGGTGGGGGATTCAGCGATGGTAGTGCCATTGAATGTCATGGGGAGATGGTTATTGGCATGAATGTTACTTGCCACTTGTCGGCCCAAGCCTGGATATTGTCCATTGTCTTGCTGCATATGTAAGAAGTTTAACAACAGCAGGTTAAAGTCCAACAGTTTTATTTGGAAGCAAAAGCCACACAAGCTTTCGGAGCCTTAAGCCCCTTCTTCAGGTGAGTGGGAATTCTGTTCACAAACAGGGCATATAAAGACACAAACTCAATTTACATGAATAATGGTTGGAATGCAAATACTTACAGCTAATCAAGTCTTTGAGATACAAACAATGTGAGTGGAGAGAGCATCAAGAGAGGCTAAAGAGATGTGTATTGCCTCCAGTCAGGACAGCCAGTGAGACTCTGTAGGTCCAGGCAAGCTGTGGGGGTTACAAATAGTGTGACATGAACCCAATATCCCGGTTGAGGCCGTCCTCATGTGTGTGGAACTTGGCTATCAGTTTCTGTTCAGCGACTCTGCGCCATCGTGTGTCGTGAAGGCCGCCTTAGAGAACGCTTACCTGAATATCAGAGGCCGAATGCCCATGACCGCTGAAGTGCTCCCCAACAGGAAGAGAACAGTCTTGCCTGGTGATTGTCGAGCGGTGTTCATTCATCCGTTGTCGCAGCGTCTGCATGGTTTCACCAATGTACCATGCCTCGGGACATCCTTTCCTGCAGTGTATCAGGTAGACAACGTTGGCCGAGTTGCAAGACTATGTACCGTGTACCTGGTGGATGGTGTTCTCACGTGAGATGATGGCACCTGTGTCGATGATCCGGCACGTCTTGCAGAGGTTGCTGTGGCAGGGTTGTGTGGTGTCGTGGTCACTGTTCTCCTGAAGGCTGGGTAGTTTGCTGCGGACAATGGTCTGTTTGAGGTTGTGCAGTTGTTTGAAGGCAAGAAGTGGGGGTGTGGGGATGGCCTTGGCGAGATATTCGTCTTCATCAATGACATGTTGAAGGCTCCGGAGGAGATGCCGTAGCTTCTCTGCTCCGGGGGAGTACTGGAAGGCGAAGGGTACTCTGTCCACCGTGTCCCGTGTTTGTTTTCTGAGGAGGTCAGTGCGGTTTTTCGCTGTGGCGCGTCGGAACTGTCGAATGATGAGTCGAGCTCCAGATCCTGTTCTTATGAGGGCATCTTTCAGCGTCTGGAGGTGTCTGTTGCGATCCTCCTCATCCGAGCAGATCCTGTGTATACGGATGGCTTCTTTAACGTGTTTAGGGTGGAAGTTGGAGAAGTGGAGCATCGTGAGGTTATCCGTGGGCTTGCGGTATAGTGAGGTGCTGAGGTGACCGTCCTTAATGGAGATGCGTGTGTCCAAGAATGCAACCGATTCCGGAGAGTAGTCCATGGTGAGTCTGATGGTGGGATGGAATTTCATTATATCGTTGTTTCGGTGATTGTTCACCACGAGTCCCAAGGAAGAAAATGTCATCGATGTATCTAGTGTATGGCATCGGTTGAAGGTCCTGTGCGGTGAAGAAGTCTTGTTTGAACCTGTGCATGAAGATGTTGGCATATTGAGGTGCGAATTTGGTCCCCATGGCTGTTCCGTGTGTCTGGATGACGAACTGGTTGTTGAAGGTGAAGATATTGTGGTCCAGGATGAAGCGGATGAGTTGTAAAATTGCATCTGGAAACTGGCAGTTGTCGGCGCTGAGCACTGAGGCCGTTGCAGCAATGCCATCGTCGTGGGGGATGCTGTTGTAGAGTGCCGAGACATCCATTGTGACGAGGAGCGCTCCTGGTTCAACTGCTCCATGTGTGCCAAGTTTCTGTAGGAAGTCCGTAGTGTCGCGACAAAAGCTGGGGGTTCTTTGTACAATGGGTTTCGGGATGCCCTCGACATAGCGGGAGAGGTTCTCGCACAGGATCCCATTGCCCGATACGATGGGACGGCCGGGTGTGTTTGCCTTGTGTATGTTCGGGAGGCAGTAGAGATCTCCAATGCAGGGAGTACGTGGGATGAGAGCACGGAGGGTGCTCTGAAGGTCTGGATCAAAGGTCTTGATCAGAGTGTTGAGTTGACGGGTGTGTTCTTTGGTCGGATCGGCGGGTAACTGTCTGTAGTGTTCCTCGTTGTTTAGTTGTCGGTACACTTCTTTGCCGTCATCCGTTCTGTTCAGTATGATGATGGCCCCTCCTTTGCTGGTTTGATAATGTTGCGGTTGGTCTTGAGAGCGTGGATGGCGTTGCGTTGTACTTGGGTGATGTTTGGGGCTGTCTTGTGAGTGCGGCTGATGAATTTGGTGTTGCCGCACCTCCTGATGGCTTGGGCATACATGTCAAGTCGAGGGCAGCGGCCTTCCGGAGGAGTCCAATTCGACTCTTTCCTCTTCGGATGCACTGCGGATCTCTCTGTCGGCTGTTCCGGTTCATTGTCTGTCTCATTGTGTTTGCTGTTGTCCTCTTGGGGTTTGTGGAAGAACTCCCGCAGCCTCATTCGCCTGATGAATTCCTGTGTCTGCTGCGAGACTGATGTGGTCTATTTTGGTGGTGGGGCAAAAATTAAGCCTTCGGCTGAGAACTTCGATTTCATCTGGTTGAAGTGTGTAGTCAGACAAGTTGACAATGGACTTCCCTGCAGTGGTACTGTTTTCTACTGTGGTACCGGGGAGGCTTGGTTGCTGCTGGTGGTGATGCCGAGTTTCTCAAGTTTCCTGTTCTTGGTGTGCATGTAGATGGTGTAGTTCCTTTGTCTAGTCTGCTTGGCAGAGTTTCGCAGCTGGGCTGCATCCTGAGCGCAAGTTGAGAATGTGGACTCTATCTTGGTTTCCAGGCTGCGGCGTTTACTGTTGAGCTGGTGTACGAGGTGTTTGAGGAGTGTTTGAGAGAGGTGCGACGGCAAAGTCTCTCAGCGTAGTCTGTTATAGTTTGACCTGAGTGGGTTCGTGATCTGTAGTCCTTTCGGTATCTTGTCTGATTTCTTGCATCTTTGTAGAAACTTGATGTCTGTGTCGATATGCGCGATCTTCTTGGAGATCCTCTCCACTTGGAGGTGGCAGTTTGCGGTGTCGATGGTAGTCATGATGTGGAGATGCCGGCGTTGGACTGGGGTAAACACAGTAAGAAGTTTAACAACATCAGGTTAAAGTCCGACAGGTTTATTTGGTAGCAAAAGAAACAAAAGCTTTCGGAGCCTTAAGCCCCTTCTTCAGGTGAGTGGGAATTCTGTTCACAAACAGGGCATATAAAGACACAAACTCAATTTACATGAATAATGGTTGGAATGCAAATACTTACAGCTAATCAAGTCTTTGAGATACAAACAATGTGAGTGGAGAGAGCATCAAGAGAGGCTAAAGAGATGTGTATTGCCTCCAGACAGGACAGCCAGTGAGACTCTGTAGGTCCAGGCAAGCTGTGGGGGTTACAAATAGTGTGACATGAACCCAATATCCCGGTTGAGGCCGTCCTCATGTGTGTGGAACTTGGCTATCAGTTTCTGTTCAGCGACTCGGCGCCATCGTGTGTCGTGAAGGCCGCCTTAGAGAACGCTTACCTGAATATCAGAGGCCGAATGCCCATGACCGCTGAAATGCTCCCCAACAGGAAGAGAACAGTCTTGCCTGGTGATTGTCGAGCGGTGTTCATATGGACATGGATTGCTTTCTCATCTGAGGAATCATGAATGGTGCTGAACATTGTGTAAACGTCACCAGACCTCTCCAGTTCAGAGTTTATGATGAAGGAAGGTCATTAATGAAGCAGTTGTTAATAGTTGGGTCTTGGACATTACCCTGAAGAACTCGATGACTCCTGCAGTCTCTTTCTGACACACATCAAAAGGGGACGGCTCCAATTGCAGGTTCTCAAGGAAATCTTTCTCCCAGCTCGAGCATCATTTCAATGTTGAGTACCAATGCAGTTCGAGGGTGCCCCCTGAAAGCAACCCAGTCCTGGGCTCCTCCCACACTTCTCAGACCCATGCTGTGCAGGCTTTGATTTCAAACTGTAACAACTTCAGGCTATGGTGCTGCAACCTTTTTGTTTAAAGACGAGCTGCAAACCTCTCCTTGTCACTTTTCGGGTTCCTCCAAATTTCCTGCAACTCCACAATTGTAGGAAAATGTCCTTCTGGTTATTCTTGTAAGGAAAGGTTCAGTAGAGATGTGCGGGGGAAATGTTTTACACAGAGTGGTGGGGGTCTGGAATGCACTACCAAGTGAGATGGTTGAGGCAGACATGTTAGCGACATTTAAGACTTATCTGGATAAACATATGAACAGCTGGGGAATAGAGGGATACAGACGGTTGGTCAAGATAGAACAACGTGATCAGCCCAGGCTTCGAGAGCCAAAGAGCCTGTTCCTGTGCTGTACTGTTCTTTATTCTCCAGCTTCCGAGTAACCCGAGATCCCATTGTAATTGTAATGAACATTTCAGCCACCTGAACTCATCAATACCATATGTCCCATGTAGACCTCACCCCTCCCAATCTTGAGGATCTGTACACTATCATATACCGAGGACAACGCGCCACACACACACACACAAAGTTTGACTACTCCTCTATCATGTTTTCCTGATTTACAAGCTCCCCTAACCGTACCATCTGCAACTCAGTACTGAGCCAGACAAGCCTATGGCCACTGATGGTAAGACCATGTTCATGCCCTGCATACTAAGCCGTACCTTATCCAAATTGAGCACTTAAACTTTGTCCCTCCCTGGGATAGTACCGTCATGTACATGTCTTGCATAGTGCTGTAGCCTGGTCCTGGAAGCCTCAAGACTGTCTTTAACATCTCACCGAATGTGAGGTCGACTCAGCCCAACAACTGTTTTTCATTTCTCACCTTGATCCCCTCGCCCTGACTAGTGATTATGACTTTCTTTCAAGGAGCTCTCCACTTCCTCTTTATACTCTCCCAGCCCCCACCTCCATTTGTCACTGTGCGATCTATCTCACCAGCCGCAGCAAACCTTGTATCGACCAATCTAATTTCTCACTAAGGTGATGCAAGATTAGAAGGTGGAACCAGCAAATAGACTTATATTGAGTATTCATGACATGGTAATGTACCCAAATGGCATTCCTGTCATGGATCAGTGGGAAACCCAACTCGCCATTTGTCTACCATGAATGTGGTGAGGGGAAAATTCCAAATTAATTTCCTGCCAGAAATCTGATTTTCGGCTTCTCTCTGTATTTTCTGCTCCTGCCCACCATGAAACCCGCCACAGGCAGGACCAGAAAATTCAGCCCTATGAAACAGAGTGACAATCTACTAAATCTTGTACTTGTTCTTTAAAATGTACATTTGTGAGAAGTTGCCTGTATAACATTGTTCTGTTAATATATATTGATGAGATAATTTGAATTATTTTTAATGTGTTGACTTGTATGTATTGCAACTAAACAGAAAACAACGTAATGCAAGAGAAGAATTTGACAAGTCAAAGTTTGAAGAAGGTGAAGGAGCACTAAATGAAAAAGCATTACATCAAAGCTCCAATGAGATACCTTTACGTGATCATCATCGCCATTGCGGCAAGGATACATTCCTTCATTCATTTGGCTCAGTCACATCTGAAAAATTAAATTACAAAAAGTCCAGCTCAGTTTCTGATACCTCTTCTCTTAACAGTGCTTTAAACGGTGGTGGAAAGAGCTGTATCGCCTCATCAGACTTGAAACAAAAATGCTCAGAACAGAATTTGTTCGAAAACTACACCTCGATTGGAACAAACACATCTGACCAGTTCTCTTCTGAAGAAATATGGAGGATGACTCTGAGCATTACATGGCGAAGTACTGATGAGCAGTGCACAGTTACTAGTAATACTGTGTATGAATCCTTGAGTGAAATAGAAACATCAGGATGCATGCCATCCTACTGTCCAACATCCCCACCAGGCCAGACCTTGCTTGCCTCCACAGCAATAATTGACAAAATAAAAAGCGTGCCAGTACAGAATGATTTTATAAACAATAATTACACTAATGGTCTTCATGTAACAGTCTTCCCAGACTCAGAGACAAAACAGATGGAATCATTAGAAGTTTCTAACTTAAAGAACCAGCTACCTTTGCCTGAAATTTACCATTTGGGAGAACATGAAAAATATGCATTGGCAAGCAATACTAATTTTCATGTTTATCCACGCATTCAGAAAGTTGCTTTGCTGACCAAAGAAAATGTTGAAAAATTTGAGTTACTTCAGCTCAGAAGAAAACTTCATTCTGTTTCAACACCAGTTACTGAAGAGTTGGAAATTGACAAAAAAATTCAGGGAGTGAATGGAGAAGTTCAGCAAATGGAAAATGCGAATGATCAACCAATACCTTCAGTTACTCCAAGCTTACCTAATAACCAGGTTGGTACTCTTGAGCTGAATGTTGCTCAGATGGCATTAGAAGGTCAGTGGGGATTGCCATTTATGCATAAGAAGTCACTTTCACTGATACTGCTTCCACTGTTATCCTTACCTAAGAAATCATGTATTGAACTCATCGGAAAGGATTTGAAAATGCCAGCCCTTCTGGAACCTGACATTTATGACTTGGAATTTAATTTGCAAAGGAGGATTGGAATTCATCAGTGGAGACCAATATTAATCAAGGGGGTTAACCTCATAGATTCTGTTAATGTGAACATAATGAAGTCACTTTCAGAACCATTCAATGAAAGCCATGTATTGATTATTCCACCAGTCTCCATTTTTAGCACTAAGACATTGGTTAATTTAAAACCTCAATCTCTTGATAAGAAACAGGCTCCACCATCTGTGACCCAAGCAATGGATTCTAAACAAATTAATTGTTTTGATGAGATCAAAACAGACAGAGCTGAATTTAGAACACAACAAAAAGCAAGTAACAGCCATTCATCAATTCAGTTTAGTAAATCTTACAGCACTGACATAGCCATGCCGATAGAGAAGGTTCAGAACATTACAAATGAATCTGAAATGTACGTTGCTGAGGAACAGTTTGAAATTCCATCTGATATTCAAGAATCAGTCAGCAGTGTTCACCCAAATGAAATACCTTTAATTAACTTTCCTCCTCTTGATAGAAGAAGTCAGAGGCCAAGGCCGCGATGTGTATCATTTATTGAGCAAGATGCTGTTGATTGCTTGGAGATGAAATTAAAGCAAAGACTTATTTCCCATCTCTGGCAATCTCCAATTTCCTTTGAAAATTCAGTGAGAAAGGTGACTCCTAAAGAAACATTCACAACCAAGGCAAATGATGCCCAAATAAAGCCAGTTCGTGTGGAATCAGTTTTCATTGATGACAAAACAAGGGACAATCTTGAATGGCATGTTACACAGGGACAGCTCGAACACAACTGGGATTTATCCACAGATTTCCAGAAGCCAGCAGAAGCATCCCTTTCTTCAGTTAATTTGATTTCTTCACCGCTAAGTCTAATTGATACGGTTACTACCACCGAATTACCATTCGTAACTCCAGAACATAAAAAAATTGAAAGAAATGTGAATAGAAGAATTACAAGTAATAGGTGGAGTTCCTCCAGGTTTGTCCAGCAAACCTTAAATGGTTATAACGTTCCTGCACCGCTACAATCAAAAAGCACTGATAGAAATAATTCAGTGTTCAATAACACTGATATATCATATTCTTCTAAAATCATTCCCTATCAGGAAAACATGCTTCAGAATGAAAGCAAAAGCATGCTTCTGTCACTTGAACGTAATCGTAGGAATGGAGAAACAAAAAAATTAAAAGAGGGATTTGCTGTTACCAGCTTCAGGCCAGAATATGAAAATAAATTAATTATGTGCTTAACAAAACAAAAGGTTGAAATGAAGCTAAATTGTTTACCAAATCCGGTATTGGAATCGTATAATGATTCCTATTTTCTAACGTCAAAGAAACGTTTACCAGTATTGATTAGAGTTGGAAAAGGATATAAAAAGTCAAGGCCATTGTATATATCTTTTATGGAACATGATGCCGTTGATCGATTGGAGGTAAACTTAAGCCAAAAGCTTATTTCAAGTTTGTTGGGATTCCCAACTTCATATGAAAAGTCCTTGGAAATAATGATCCCTAAAGCACCACCATTACCTCCACAACTTAAGACACGTGCGACTAAAATAGAACCCACCAGTACAGAAACTACTTTCCTTGAAGATAAGGTCAGAAACTATCTGGAAAGGCACGTTATACAGATAAAACTTCAGTTTAATTGGGGTCTACCAACAGAAATTCAGAGATCAAGAGATGCACTCATTCCACCTGCACCAAAATTGATTTCTTCCCAGCTAAATCCACTGCCTTGTTCACAGTTAGCTGTTGTCCTAACTGAACTGACAGTTATAAGTGATAATCATAAGAAAATGTTGGACTCCAATATGAAGAAAAAGATTATTAATAATAGACGGGGTCTCCTTCCCAATGTTGTGCAGAGATCGTCAATTAATTTCATGGATTTTAGTTTAATAAAAGATCTCATTGCCCATTCAGACATTATAAAAAGAAAAGCAATGTCTGTCAGCAGTGAACATCGTAAGGAGATACTGCAATACACCCCAAAATTGCCATTTCTAAAGAATAAAAGTAGGAGGAAAAACATAGATCTCAAGAAGATAGAACTTAAAGAAGTGTTCATGTGCATAGCAAAACAATGTTTAGCCATTAAAATGGATTATCTTCCTAATATAGTAAAAGAGATGTACAAAGTCACATATCCTTTCGAATCAAGAAAAGATTTACCAAAATTAATTACATTTGGCAAAGGTAATAAGAAACTACGGCCATGTTATATACCTTTTTTTGAGCAGGAGGCAGTCGATCGCTTGGAGCTGAACCTAAAGCACAAACGGATTTGCCATCTCTGGGGGCTTGAGACATTACATGCAAAGTCATTACGGATGATGATTTCTAAGGTACTACCTGTTCCTCCAGTAATCAAGGCAACTGACGCTACAATACTACCTACGGCTGTAAAGACTTCTTTTATTACTAATAAAGCCAGGTTGATTTTAGAGTGGCACCTTACACAAAAAAAACTTGGAAGTAACGGGAGTTTTCCGTTACATATTCAAAGATCACAAGAAGCATTCATTCCACCTGCTCCAAAACTAATTAATTCACAGATCAACCCATGTCCTAATTTTGATGTGAATGTTGTTACAATTGATCCTGCATTTCTCGACGTTGAAAATAAGAAACGAATGGAACTGAATGTAAAAAAACGGATCATAAATCATCATTGGGGTCTCCTGAAGCTTGTTCATTTGTCTTTAGAGAGTTTTATGTCTCATGCACCATCAGTAAAGGGTATCAAGTCACAGTCAGAAATATCAGAAGAAAGTGAGGTTTTGTTAAAGAGTAAGTTTAAAACAAGTTGTTTGCAAAGCAAGTTGATACAACTCAAGAGAGAAAAAACGTCTGCACCATTCTGTGACCAAGCTATCAAATTAATGAAAGTGAAGAGAAAACCAATGTTATCTGTGATTGCTACCCTGGAATCGCAGCATAAAGATCAGTTAGATACGTGTTTAATAAAACAATGTCTCGAAATAAAACTGGACAATTTACCAGCAATTGTACAAGAATGCTACAAAAATACATACCCCCCAACACCAAAAAAAACTTTAACAAAATCTTTTCCACCTGGTGAAGGTTGTAAGAAAACAAGGCCACGGTATATACCATTTTTTGAACAGAATGCTGTTGATCACTTGGAAATGAATTTGAAGATCAAACACATTTCCTACCTATGGGGATTTCAAACTCCACATGAAGAGTCAATAGAAATGATGATTCCCAAAGCTCCATCTGCACTTCCAGCACTCAAAGCAAATCGAGGCCAATCCATGGGAACCACTTGTATTAGCAAAGAAGTCAGAGATAAATTTGAATGGCATGTTACTCGAAAGAAACTTCAACACAATTGGGGCAAGCCATCATATTATCAGAAGTCAGTAGAAGCATTCATTCCAGTTGCTCCAAAGTTGGTTCCATCTCGGCTGAGCCCAAAAGCTGATTCTGTTTTGGTCATTACTCTATGTGAGTTGCCATTTGTAGATGTTGAAATTAATAAAATGTTGGAGCTGAACACCAGAAAAAAAATCATCAATCAAAGGTGGGGTCTTCCTAATTTTTTTCAGTCATCTTTAAGAAAATTTGTTGCTTCTGCACCATCAATGAATGATATTATGGAGTCAAAAAACATGGCAAGAAAGAAACCAAAAGCCAATAACATTGAAATAGAGAATAATGAAATGAGCTTTCAACAGAAAATGTTTGTACAACCACAAAGAGAAAAGACGTTCTCAGTACAATACAGAACAGGTAAAAGGAATTCAAAAACAGCTAAATTAGGTGAGCAGTTTGTCTTTGCTCATCTGAAACAAAAAGTTAAAAATAAACTGGATGTATGCTTGATGAAGCAATGTCTAGAAATGCGCATGGACTGCTTGCCAGAAAGAGTGAAGCAGTTTTATAAAGTCACCTATTATCCGACCTCAAAGACATCATTACCACAGCTAATTGTACCCAGAAATGGATTCAAAAAGCCAAGAGCAATGTATATATCTTTTATGGAACAGGATGTTATCGATCACTTAGAACTTAATTTAAAACACAAACAGATGACCAATTCTTTGGGACTTGCAACTCTGTATGAGGAATCAGTGGAAATGATGATTCCTAAAGCACCACCTATGCCACCACCTTTCAAGATGAATGGAGCTCAAATAGAGCCTGTGGGCGTGGAAATTAATTTCTCCAATGATAAAGTTCGAAAAGACCTTGAAAGGCATATTACACAGAAAAAGCTTCAGCAAAAGTGGGGTTTACCACTACATATTCAGAGATCACAAGAAGCTTTAATTCCACCTGCTCCAAAACTAATATTATCTGAGTTAAATCCCCAGCCTAATTTTGTGACTGTCTTTGCCCCGCCTGAGCCAACATTCCTTCACAATGAACATAAAAAAAGACTGGAGTTCAATCTAATGAAGAGAGCTGTAAATCAGAAATTAGACCTACCCAAGCTCATTATGTCATCTTTAAGTAATTTTATGGCTCCTGCTCCATCAGTGAAGGACTTCATGCTACAAACTGAAATAATTAAAGACAAGAAAAAATTGAGCAACACTCCCATTGAAAAGGTAAAGAGTGATCTGTTTCCTCGAGGCATATTTCCACTGCGCATTCAAAGAAAGATTTTGTTGCCACAATCTAAAAGAAGTAGTAATAACAAGACATCAAACAAAATAGATGATTTTGCTGGTCTGAAACCAGCACAGAAAGATAAACTATGTATATGCTTAACAAAGCAAAGCCTACAAATCAAAATGCACAGTGTTCTAGAACTCGTAAAACGTTTGTACAAAGATACCTATCCTGTGCAATTAAAGAAATGTCTTCCAAGGCTAATTACACCTGGTGAAGGATTCAAAAAGCCAAGATCGTTGTATATATCTTTTATCGAACAGGAGTCTGTTGATCGTTTAGAATTCAACTTCAAGCACAAACAGATTATTCATCTCTGGGCACAGGACACACTGTATGAAAAGTCAGTCAAAATGCTGTTTGCTAAAGGACCAAATGTGTCGCCAATACGTAAATCAAATGGAGTTCAAATTGTAACTGTAGGTATGGAAACATCTTTCATTAACAATGATGTTAGAGACAAAATGGAATGGCATATTACGAGAAAAAAACTAGAGAATAATTGGGGCTTTCCATTACATATTCAGAAATCAATGGATACATTTATTCCCTCGGCTCCGAAATTGGTTTCCTCTGAGCTAAAGCCACATTGTATTCATGATATAATTGTGACATCAACTGAACCACTTATTATAAGTGCTGAAGATGGAAATAGATTGGAAATGAATACAAAGAAAAAGATCATAAATCAAAAATGGGGTCTCCCAAATCTTATTCAGACATCCTTGAAGGACTTAATTACTCCAACGCCATCACTACAAAGTGACACATTACAGTCAGGAAGCATAAAAGGAAGTAAAACATTCACTCACAATGTCATAGATCTTAATTCAAAAATTACTGCAGGGCACAAGAAGGAAAAGTTCCCTTCACTGCTTTGCCAGAAAGTTTATAAAAGAGCAAAGTTTAAGAAGATAAGTGCATTCCCAGATTCTTCCAATCTCAAATCAGAATGTAAAGATAAACTAAATATGTGTTTATTAAAGCAAACTCTTGATATTAAAACACATAATTTACCTGACATTGTACAGGGATTTTATGAACGTACTTACCCTACAGCAGCAAAAAAAGAATTACCAAAACTTATTGTTTCCAATGAAGGTTGCAAAAAACAAAGACCATGGTGCCTACCATTTATTGAACAAGATGTTATTGATCATTTAGAGCTGAACTTAAAGCACAAGCAGATTATCCACCTTTGGAGACTTGAAACTGTATATGATAAATCAATCAAAATGATGATTCCGAAAGGACCACCTATGCCTCCTGCAATCAAAGCAAGTGAAACTAAAGTAGAACCTGTGGGTATGGAAAGCACTTTCATTGAATATGATGTTAGGAGCAGAATAGAATGGCACATTACACAGCAGAAACTTCAACAGAACTGGGGCTTACCGTTGCATATTCAATTGTCAGCAGAAACCTTTATTCCCCCTGCTCCAAAACTGATTCCATCCCATCTATATCTACAGTTTAGCTTTGAAGTAATTGTTGCTCCAACTGAAATGACATTTCTAAGTAAAGGACTTAGGAAATTATTAGAACTTAATACAAAGAAGAAGATAATAAATCACAAATGGGGTCTTCCAATACTTATTCAGTCTTCATTAAGAAAGTTCATAGCCCTTTCTACATCAAGAAAAGATTTAGTGTTACAGTCAGGAATAGTCGAAGCCAACAAAACAGAACCCAGCAATATTGATAGAAGAAGTAGGATGAGAATTCCTTCGCAAATGCACAAAAGTAAAGATGGTAGCAAAGACACAACACCGAGCAAAACAGCTGAAGTGGCCATTTTGTTCAACTTCAAACAAGAGTATACAGATAAACTTAATATGTGCTTCGGAAAAATGTGTCTAGAAATTAACATGCATTGTTTACCAGAAATAGTAAAAGAATCTTATAAAAAAAATTATCCTTCCATGTCAAAGAAGCTGTTAAGGAAGATTATTGCACCTGGTGATGTATATAAAAAGCCACGTTCATTATATATAGCGTTTATTGAGCAGAGTGCAGTTGATCGTTTGGAGCTGAACCTAAAGCATAAACGCATTTGCTATCTCTGGGGACTTGTAACCCTAAATGATAAATCATTGGAAATGATGATCGCTGAAGTGCCACCTATGCCTCCAGCAATCGAGTCAAGTGGAGCTAAAATAGAACAAGTGGGTAGGGAAACAACATTCATTGATCGCAAAGTGAGAGACAACTTTGAAAGATATGTTATGCAGAAAAAACTCCAGAAAACCTGGGGATTACCATTAGATGTTCAGATATCAGAAGAAGCATTTATTCCACTTGCTCCAAAGCTAATCCCATCCCAGTTAAAACAAGAGCCTGCTTTTTCAGTCGTAGTTATTTCACCCGAGCTGCCATTTCTTCGTAATGAGCATAAGAAAATATTGGAGATGAATACAAAGAAAAAGATGATCAATTACAGATGGGGTCTTCCTAATCTTATCCAATCCTCTTTGAATAAGTTTATAACTACTGTTCCAGATGCATGCTGCAACATTAATGTGGGCAATAAAGAAAACAAAATGTTTCTTCACAACACGTTGACAGCAATCAGAAGGGGGAAATCATCAGCGCTACAATATGAAAAGAATAACAAAAGCAAGAAAACTAAAAAAATGGATGAGAAATTTTCACTTGCGAACTTCAAACCAGAATTGAAAGACAAACTTGAAATTTGTTTAACAAAGCTGTCTCTAGAGATTAAGACCGGGTGCTTACCTAAAATGTTAAAGGAATTTTATAAAAATAGCTATCCTTCGCAATCGAGGCAATCTTTGCCAAAGCTCATAGCACTTGGTAAAGGACTAAAAAAGCCAAGACCGCATTGTTTACCATTTATTGAACAGAATGCTGTTAATCACTTGGAGATGAATTTAAAGCACAAACTGATTACCCATCTATGTAAATTTCCAAATCTTTATCAAGAATCAATTGAAATAATGATGTCTAAAGGTCCATCTGAACCTCTAATCATCAAGAGAAGTACAGCTCTAGTATACCCTGTTGGTAAAGAAACAAGGTTCGTTGATGATAAAGTTAGAGACAGACTGGAATGGCACATTACACAGAAGAAACTTCAAAATGGTAATTGGGGATTACCATTACTTATTCAGAAATCACAAGAAACATTTATTCCACCGGCTCCAAAGCTAATTCCTTCGGAGCTAAAACCACCGCCTGGTTTTCCTTTGGTTTTTGTTTCACCTGAAATGGTTTTCTTAATCTCAGAACCTAGAAAAAGACTTGAGCTGAATACAAGAAAAAGAATCCTAAATTACAAGTGGGGCCTCCCCAGTGCTATTCAATCGTCTTTAAGTAATTTCCTAGCTTCTCCTATGCTGCAATCTGAAGTGTTGGAAAAAAGCAAAATATCTTCCAGCAATAGTCAAATGGAAGATGTACAAGTAGATGCCTCAATTAACACATTTTTACAGACGAAGAAAATAAAACTGTCTTCAAAACAGAGTCAGAAATATAGCAGTAATCTGAAACCTTGCAATGTAGAAGAGATACGGCTTTCCCCTATACTCAACCAAGAAAGTAAGAACAAGGTAGAAATATGTTTGATAAAACAGTGCCTTGAAATTAAAAATAGTGGTCTTCCAGAAATAGTGAATGAGATGTATAAAGCCACCTACCCTTCAATGTCAAAAAAGCCTTTTTCAAAACCAGTTGCCCCTGGCAAAAGATTTAGAAAGCCAAGATTGTCATACATATCTTTTATTGAACAGGATGCTGTTAATCATTTAGAACTGAACTTAAAGCACAAATTGCTTACCCATCTCTGGGGATATACAACCCAATATGAACAATCGATGGCAATTATGATTCCAAAAGTACCACCGGAGCCTCCAGTGATCAAAGCAAATGGAGTCCAAATAGAATTTGTGGGTCAGGAAACAACCTTCATTGACAATAAAACTAAGGACTTAATAGAATGGCACATAACACAGAAGAAACTTCAGCACAACTGGGATTTTCCACTCCATGTTCGAAGATCACAAGAAAACTTTATTCCACCTGCCCCAAAATTAATTCCATCACAGTTAAAACAAGAGGTTTTTTTGGTGAAGATCTGTGTGCCGGTTGAACTGCCCTTCCTTAGTAATGGACACCGGAAAATACTAGAAAGGAATACAAGAAAAAGAATTATAAGTTGCACATGCGACATTCCGAAGATCATTCAGTTATCTGTAAAGAATTTTATACCTGTTGTCCCAAAAACAGAAGATTTAATTCTACAGCCACAAGATGCGGCAATGCCCATTTTCATTGTGCCTACTTCAGACAGTATTATCCAATTAAGAAAATTGCCTTTATCAAAGTATCAAAAAAGCACAGAAGTGGAAAAAAATATCGAGGTATTTTCTTCTGATAATCACGGCGTTACATGTAGAGGTTCTATAGATTTCTGCTTAATAAAGCAGTGTTTAGAAATTAAAACAGAGCACCTACCTGAACTGGTAATGAATACCTACAGTGCTCTCAATGCTCAGACATCAAAGAAGATTTTGCCTAAAGCTATTTTACCTGGCATAGGTTTTAAAAAACAAAGATCAACATATATGCCTTTTATTGAACAAAAAGCAATTGATCGTTTGGAATTGAATTTAATGCACAAACAGATTACACATCAGTGGGGATTTCCAACTCCCTATAAAGGATCATTGGAAATGATGATTCCAGTGGTACCAGCATTGCCTCCAATAATCAAAGCCAGTGGAGCTCAAATAGAGCCTGTGGGTATGGAAAACAACTTCCTTTACAAGAAAATAAGAGACAAGCTCGAACTGCACATAACACAGAAGAAACTTCAGTACAATTGGGGCTTACCTTTGCACATTCAAAGATCGCTAGAAGTGTTAATTCCACCTGCTCCAAAACTTATTCTAACCCAGTTAAATTCCCAGCTTGATAGTGCAATAGCTGTTGCTCCTTTTGAACCAGCATTTGTTACTGACGAACATAGGCAAACCCTGAATCAAAATATAAAGAAAAGGATCATAAATCAAAATTGGGGTCTTCCAAAAGTTATTAACTCATCTTTAAAGCAGTTTATGGGTCCTACTCCATATGATGAAAGCTTCGTCCAACAATCAGAAAATGTTAAAGAAAGCAGCACAGTATTCAATAGTGCCAATTTGGGTAGAAGTTATGAAATATTTTCTCGGGGCACAACCTTGCGACTGAAAGGAGGAAAATTAGGTTCACAATTTGGAACAGACGAAATGCACATAAATAAAGTGAAAGAGATAGCTGCCAATGTTATCCTTAGATTAAAGTCTGACAAAAACCTTGATATGAGTGTGCTAAGGCAGTGTCTGGAAATTAAAACTGAATGCTTGCCTAAACTGGTAGAAGAGTTCTACAAATGTACCTATCCTTCAGTGTCAAAGAAATCTTTACCAAAGCTTATTGCACCTGGGAAGGGAATTAAAAAATCAAGAATCAGGTATATACCTTTTACTGAACAAGATGATATTGATCAGATAGAAATGAACTTGAAGCACAGGCAACTTTTGTATCTCTGGGGACTTGAAACACAGTATGAAAAGTCAGTAGAAATGATGATTCCCAAGGGACCACCCATTCCTCCATCAATTAAGGCTAGTAGATTTCAAATTAAATCTGTACCTGGACAAACTTCTTTTTCTGATGAAACCAGCAACTTTCTAGAATGGCATATTTTGCAGAAAAAGCTTCAGTGTCCTTGGGGTTTCCCATCACATGTTCAAAGATCAGCAGAAGCATTTATTCCACCAGCTCCGAAGCTGATTTTAGCCCGGCTCAATCCAGGGTTTCATGTTGAAATAGTTATTGTTCCAATCGAGTTAGAATTCATGAATGATCAGCTGAAAAAGGCACTAGAAGTTAATATAAAGAAAAGGATTGTAAATCACGTATGGGGCATTCCCAGGCTTGTTGAGGCATCTTTAAATGAATTTATGGCACCTCCTCCACCTATAAGGGATTTTGTAGAACAATTTAAAATTAAAAAACAGCATAGAATGAAGTCCAGAAAGAAAGGCTTATCAAATGCTGATAAAACAGTTTCTTCTTCGTGCACATCTCTTCTGAACAAAGAACAAAATAATACTTCATACTATGGAAGTTTGAAGGGAAGTGTCCAAATGAAAAAGAGAGAAAGGAGGAAGTCTACTCTTACTGAACTTGTACCAGAATGTAGTAATAAGTTAAATATGTGTGTGATAAAACAAAGTCTATCTATTAAACTGGATTGTCTTCCTGAACTGGTGAAGGAATTGTACAAACAAAGTTATCCTCCAGCATTGAAGAAATCATTACCAAAGCTGAGAACACATGTTGAAGGATTTAAGAGAACAAGATTACCATATATTCTGTTTGCTGAACAGGATATCATTCATCACTTAGGTACAAACTTAAAGCACAAACAGATTAATAACCTTTGGGGCATTGCAACTACATTTGACAAGTCAGTAGAAATGATGATTCCTAAAGCACCATCTTTGCTTCCAGCAATCAAACCAAGTGAAGGTAAAATAGAGTATATAGGTATGGAATTAGCCTTTCAGTCTACTGAAACCATTGAAATCCTGGAATGGCACATCACAGCAAAAAGATTTCAATCCCATTGGGGCATACCATTGCATATCCAAAGATCAATAGACAAGTTCATTCCATCACCTCCAAAACTGGTTCTGTCCCAATTTAGCCAGTATCTTGATATTGATATTGCTGTTTCTGTAAATGAGCTAATATTCCTAAGTGAGGAATTTAAGGAAGCATTGGAAATAAATACAAACAACCGGATCATAAATCACAGACAGGGTCTTCCCAATATTATCCAGGCCTCATTTAAGAGCTTTATAACTCCTTTTCCATCAGTAAAGGATTTCATGCCACTGGTACAGACTGGAGAAGGAAGTACAACAGCACTGAATAGATCTGAACTGAGCAAAATTGATACAGATGTATCTGCTAAACAGAGGTTATGTGCAAGCACAGTTTCTTCACCAAATTGTAAAGATGGTAAAGGCAGTGTAAATAGCATGGAAACATTTCCAGTCAATCCAAACTTGGAACCTAAAGATGAAGTGGATACAGATATGACAAAGCAATCTTTGGAACTGCAATCAGTGCACAGATGTTCTTACACAAGTAAACGTTTGCTGAAGCTAAATACCCCTTATAGAAGATTCAAAAAACAAAACCGAAAGAGTAAATGGAGTGATGATTGTCTTGAATTAGAGTGTTCCATAGCCTCACCCAGTTATAGGCCAAAATGCATGAAAACTGTGGGCTCTTCAACTTGGACAACAGATCCGAAATTGGCTGATTTGACATATAAACCAGTGACTATTGTGGGACTGTCTTTAGGTCCAACAATGATGGGAGCAAATGCACCTTTATCCCCCATGACTGTGCAGGAGGATTTCAACATTTATCTGAAACAAAACATGGGTTCCGTTTTATTGCCACGTCTCATTCCTTCTGCTGATTGTGAAGAAACCTCATCGAAAAGTGCAAGAGAGATTGGGAATGATGTGTCCTGTTCAGAACAATTGACTGAGGAAGCAAAAAGTCATATTCAACAAGGTGAAGAACATGGATATGTTAAAATAATTGCAGGAGCTATTGTTAAAAATCAGAATGAAGAAGAAAAGGTGCAAGTTGATCTATCGGAAATAATTTGTGCACAGCGATCACCTACAAGACCTTGTGACACCTTGCAAGAGAGAATAATGATTACCTCTCAAGATCCTGATGATGGAAACTACTTGTGTGTTTCTGATGAGGAAGTCTATGATGATTATTATGAAAACTTCAATAAATCATACCATACTTCCAGAACCCATGTTGCGAAGAAAAAGTCCAAGAAAACTTTTCAAAGTCGGTATTCAAATCAAACAAAGCCAGATAAAACTTTGGTGAATTCAAAGAGTAAATTTTCCAAGCCAGACTGTCAGAGATCAAGAATATTTAAACATGAAGAAGGGAGAAAACCTGAGTTATGTAACCAAAGCACTCTTTTTGTTAGCCCAACTGAAGAACTGTGTTGGTCAGACACAGACCAAAAGGAGAAATGTTCCTCTTACTCCTCATATTGTGACCAACCAGAAAGTCCAATGTCAACAAGAGAAATTTCTCACAGTTGTAGACATGATGAAAGGTCCCCACAAAGTTCCACATCTCATAATCCAGGATGTCAGCAAGTATTGTCGCATGAGGATTCTCCATTTGCAACAAATGAAGACTGTGAAGGTACAGTGTAAGATGATGTTTTTGTCAGACAGTTGAATGATATAAACATGTACAATTGACTTATTTTTTTTACTTTCAAAGTTTGTATAAGTAAAATGTAATTTAAGATATTTAGGTGTGAGCATCCTAAATTAACTAAAATTGGTAGACATTTGATGTTGTCCTAATTTGGAACTATGATATGGATAGCTTTATGTTGTAAGTGTTAAGAATTGGGGAAAATTAAGATTAAGAGATGAAATTGGAATATAATAAAAGGGAATTGATAAGGGCACCTGTTTGAAGGAATGTTTTGATGGGGAAATTAGCATCAACTATGTGACTGGGGGAAACAATGGGGTGTAGAAGAGGTGACTTCACAGTGGAAAGATAAGGGAATTGGCACTGTCAGAGGGTAAGAATGACACATCCATAACACAATAACTGGAGAAAGGCAGCAGTTACTGTTCACAGCCACACCCTTTAAAAACAGAGATGAGGAGGAATTTCTTCAGCCAGAGAGTGGTGAATCTGTGGAACTCTTTGCCGCAGAGGGCTGTGGAGGTCAGGTCATTGAGTGTCTTTAAGACAGCGATAGATAGGTTCTTGATTAATAAGGGGATCGGGGTTATGGGGAAAAGGCAGGAGAATGGGGATGAGAAAAAAATCGGCCATGATTGAATGGCGGAGCAGACTCGATGGGCCGAGTGGCCTAATTCTGCTCCTATGTCTTATTCTATCTTCATTAGAATAGTTAATACAG